>NC_018207.1:0-365656 GCF_000219625.1 Zymoseptoria tritici IPO323 | reverse complement strand
CGGTCACATGCGGCCTCTTCAGCATGCGCAACTCACCGTCGTCCAGAATCTCGAACGCTGAGGATGTGCGATCTCCCATTACTGACCACATGAGATACCCGGCAACTGTTGCGTCGCCTGGACCGTTGAGACCGCTTCGAGTGACGGAGAGCGACGCTTGCCATGCCGCCGAGGTCTCGTGCCATCCACGCTCGATCCAATGCGCAAGGCTACAAGATGGCCGTGGTAAGAACATCCAGAACAGCAGGACCCTTTAAGCACTCAAATATCCCGGGTACCAAGATTGCCCTATTCGCTCGACCTCTTTAATGAAAGAAGGACTCTGAATCTCCAAGCTTCCGCGCAGTTTCGTAAGCTTCCGATCGTGATCGTCAGGGACGTAGAAAGGGTTTCGCAAAAGCCTGATATAGGCTGCTTGCAAAGCCTGGAATGCCTGTTACAGCCGTTAGATCGAGCGTTGGTAAGCATTGGGAGACCTTCTGCAAAAGCATACCGGAAGCAAGTCACCAGTCCTCAATCCGAGCACAGCCGTCCTCGCCGCCTCCGCGTCTGGCGCTGTCCGGCCCTCCATGTCGACAACGATCACCAACTTCACTCCAGTATTGAGCAGCCATCCGTAGAGTGCTATCCGCTCATCTAATGCATGCAACAGGCCAAAGTCTGCGGATCCTGCTGACTTCGACGGCAGACGGGCTTCGAATATGTCCAGCGTTGAGTTTAACATGAGTTGATATTCCATCACGTCGCGAGGCTCAGAGACGAAAGCTTCAGGACTTGAAGTACTGGTCGCTGGAAAGAGGGAGATGTGAAGGGGGTTGTTCTGAGGAGCGTATTTGTTAGTTCGTGAAGCAAGGGTCTTGTTGCAGAACGACAACGAACATTGCGACCTATCACTCCGATAGCGGCGATCGATGGAGATCGGTCCATGGCGACGGAAGCAGATGTGTTCAGCTTGTGCTGTTGGTGATCGATGGAAGCATGTATGTGAACTCGAAGCGATAGGTGAAGTTGTCCCGCCCAAGGCTGAGTCAGCTGGCGCATAATTTGCCGTCCCATCATTGGTCGAATTCAAAACCAGAGTCGATGATGGGGAAGGAGATCATTTGTCCGCCACTGCACTTCGATACATTCGACATCCAGCACTTCACATCCATTCTCGCCACGACACTCTCCCCTCTTCACATATTCGCCATGTTCTCCACCGTCAGGACAAGGACGGCACTGGCGCTGCGAGGTATGAGACGCCGCGCGAATGACGACCACAACGCCTCAATACTAACAGATTCACGCAGGTTCGCCCTCGACTGCCCTCCAGCCATTCCGCGCCGCACAGGTCGTCAACGCAGCATGGATATCCTCATCCACGAAGAAGCCCGCCGAGACCGCACCGAACCGCGCTCTCGGGCCCAGCAACATCCAAGGCGCACCAGGTCCGCCAGGACCGATGAAGACAGTGACCGGCAAAGACCACCGCGAAGTGGCGCTACCTAGTCAGGAGGGCAACAACAGTGTTGTGCAATACGCGCTGTAAGATTGGATATCACAATGGGGAACACGTACAGAGACTGATAGGATGGCAGCACAACTCTCGACTCAATCGCCAACTGGGCACGCCAGGGCTCTCTCTGGCCCATGACCTTCGGACTCGCCTGCTGCGCTGTCGAGATGATGCACCTGTCCACCCCACGATACGATCAGGATCGCCTCGGAATCATTTTCCGTGCCTCGCCCCGCCAGTCCGACGTCATGATTGTCGCCGGAACCCTCACAAACAAGATGGCCCCCGCCCTCCGTCAAGTCTACGATCAGATGCCCGATCCGCGATGGGTGATCAGCATGGGCAGCTGCGCGAACGGTGGAGGATACTACCACTACAGCTACTCCGTGACTCGGGGTTGTGACCGCATTGTGCCGGTCGATATCTACGTGCCTGGCTGCCCGCCCACAAGCGAGGCGCTGATGTACGGCATCTTCCAGCTGCAGAAGAAGATGAGGCATACCAAGATTACACGGATGTGGTACAGGAAGTAAGGCAGATGGGTCGGAAGTTTTCTGCGTGAGTGCGGCATATTGGCGTTCCTTTTATGCGGGCATGTTGATATGTAAATATGCTGGAATTGACAACAGGCAAGAGTCTCAACATCAGGTTATTGTTGCGCGGCGACTGTGAAGAGCTGAGCGGTTGGCTCTGCTCGCCTTGGGAACGCTCCTGCGGCACATGTCGTGTGTCAGTCTGACATACAAGGTGCAGTGGGGTGGCTGTCGTTGGATTCAACTCAGTCCGGCCTCAAATGCTGACAGACATAGTTCACAATGTTGGGCATGAAGCTGTCTTTCCACCAGCTGATTAATCAATCCGAATGTCGCAGGCAGGGGAACGCGGCTTGCGAGGCGTGGCAATGTAATTGGGTACAGGACAACTCTCGCAGAATGGACCACTCTGATCAAAGCGAATCGATAGAGCAAACCGCAACAAGGGTTCATATGCTGACAAGGTTCCTTGCAGTGGTTCTGTTCCACCAAAGCACCACTTCCCCACAAAGTGCCTCTGTCCCTGTCAAGCCATGAAAGAATGATCACGCCGCACTTCCTCTCGAACCCATTAGGATCGTGGTGCTCCGAATCGTTGCTCACATCAGTGCCGGATGGGAACATCAGCGGCCCGGTCAAGTAAGCACCATTGCTGCATGTCTTGCCTTTCAACGAGGAGTTGCAGCTTTAGCTCCGTCAACAACTCAGTTGCAAAACATGACTTGCAGGCCTTGGACACTGCGTTGACTCCACTTGCATCACCTCTGCGTACAGCCACTCCAGCGGAAGAAGTGTACACCGAGTGAGCATGCCGGGTCCACTTCGGCGAGCCTCCGCAACCTTGATCATGGTTCGATCCCGGAACATGGTATATCGCGACATACAGCATTGGCGTCGCTTGGCTTCGCACCTCCTGACGAGCCGAGAATACTGCGACTATGCTAAGAATGCAATAGGTCATATCATGATTATGGCCAGAGCTATGCCGGCAGGATGATCCCAGCAACGGAACTTCCGGTCACCAACAGGAAACTCCTCTGCTTATACTCCTCTGCACCACCGTTCTTCTTTCCTGAGATTCCTCTCCATCTGCATCCAACATCATGGATATCTCGAAGACATCGAAGGAGCCAAACTATGCCGAAAAGGCAAGCTCTCCCGCAGAGCGAGACGACCTTTCCTGGGAAGATCCTCGCGTGAAAGCGATCAAACGACGAGTCGACATTCGACTATGCGGGATTTTGTCCCTGATGTATATCGCAAACCTGATCGATCGGACGAACCTGCCGAACGCGTAAGGAACATCCTCAACTGTCGTACTGCGCCATCGCCATCTCTGACCATCTACAGCGTCATAGCAGGCATGGAAGACACCCTCCACTTGACCGGCACCAATCGCTACACTGTCATAGTGCTAGTCTTCTTCCCCAGCTACGTCCTCTTCCAACCCATCGCAACGGTCCTCGCTCGGAGACTCGGCCCCCGTCCGTTCCTGGCGGGAATCACCCTTGCGTTCGGGCTGGTCGTGTTGGGCTTCGGATTCGTGGACGACTGGAAGAAGATGGTGGGTCTTAGGGTGCTCCTAGGAGCATTCGAGTCTTGCTACTTCCCTTCCGCTTACTTCTTGGTGAGCATGTGGTATGTGCGGCGGGAAGTCGCCAAACGTCTGGCGTTCTTCTTCCTCATCGGGAACACTGCGGGAGGTTTCGGAGGCCTGCTTGCACACGGTCTGTCGCAGATGGCGGGAGTCAATGGGATTGAGGGATGGAGGTGGATCGTAAGAAGCTCTCAAAATGCGGTTCCCCCTGGGCTATGCTGATGTTGGATTACAGTTCATCTGGGAATCAGTCATCACTGTGATCGTGGCTTTGATCGGCTATGTGTTCCTCGTGGACTTTCCCGAAGATGCGTCAAAGACGAAGTTTTTCCTCAACGCCGAAGAGGTCAAAATCATGGTCGAACGGATCGAACGCGATCGCGGCGACGCTCACCTGACTCCTTTCAACCTCAAGCACTATCTGTCTCAGGGGAAGGATTGGATGGTTTGGTATGTTTCCGTTTTGCAGACGTTCACATCCTCGCTGGAAGCTTCTGCTGATCCAACCTGTAAAGGTTCTTCGCCGCCAATGCTATGCTCTCCGGAGTGACAGCATACGCCGTCACATACTTCCTTCCGATCATCCTCCGCAAAACGCTTCACTTCACTGTCGTAGAGGCGCAATGTCTGACCGCTCCGGTGAGATCCCTCCTCCCATCGATGTTCGAAACGCACTTGTTGCTGACCTCTCGCTGTAGTGCTTCGCATTCGCCTTTCTTCTCGGCTTCCTTCAGTCCTACCTCTCCGACAAGTACAATGTTCGCGGCGTAAGTCCACCTTTCGCCCACCAAGCCGTTCTTTTCTCATCTGACTTTTCGAATTCCAGGCCCTAATAATCATCAACTCCATAATCGAAATCATCGGCATCGCCATTCTCGGCTACGCCAAAGCTCCCTACGTGCGCTACTTCGGCGCCTACCTCCTAACCGGCGGCGCTTTTTCCAACGTTCCCGCCGGCTTGACATACCAAGCCAACAATGTCGTCGGACAATGGCGACGGGCATTTACATCAGCGAGTATCATTGCCGCCTCGGGTGTCGGAGGAGTGATCGGGACTGTAGTGTTCCGGCCGCAGGACGCTCCGACGTACGGCCCGGGATTGTTGACGTGTTTTGTGGCGGCAGGGCTTACGATTGTGAGTGTTGTGGTTACGACGGTGTACATGTGGAGGATGAATAAGAAGCAGGCGAGGGGAGAGGTCGTGATTGAAGGAGTGGTGGGATTCAGGTATACATTGTAAGGATGGGTTGTTGCTGTTCGAGAGAGCGCTGCGAGAAGCCACATCGGACCTCCGTATCAATCCCGCGTTGGATTTGACAGCATAGATACCGAGCAACCAACGTTGACCTCGTAGTGAGGACTCTGTTCTTCGTGGCAATGTTCATGTGAGCATCATGTTCCACTCTCCACATTCGTCTAACACATTAGAAGATCCAAGTACAACCCATTCTGCAGTATCCGATTCAAGTCGGGCCAAAATGACGAACACATCACTTTCCCTTCGCTCCCATCCCCACCAAAACCTGCGCTACACCCGCCCGCTCTTCATAAATCCTCCTCAAGTCATCAACACTACTCTTCCGCAATCCCTTCTCACCTGCATCTCCAACAGCCAGACTCCCACCCACCGCTCCACCAACCTTGCCGCCAAGTGTGGAGGATGAAGTCTCAGCCTGCTCCATGCTCGCCATTCTTTTCAGCAACCCCGCAGACGGAGCGCGGACCTTCGGTATTGACGCCGAAAGCCGTCGGCCGTCGCCCTCGGCGCTTGCGGTGCTCGGAGATTGGGACAGGGAGGATGGTGATGGAGGCGGCATGGAGAGACCTGGAAGCGTCGCGGAACGCTGGGGTGCAAGGACGGGTTTGGCGAGGGAGTAGTGGGAGGCGGGAAGGGTCGGTTTGAGAAAGACGTGTTGGTCCGATGGTGATCGTGACGGAGAAGGTATGCGCTCGGCGGTTGACGAGGAGCGGGACAGGTCAATGGGAGAGGTGGAGAGGACGATGGGAGATAACGAGGGCGGAGATGTGTCGAGCGTAGTGCTATCTCGCGAGGCACCTCTTGCTGCAGCGAGGCGAGCGAGATTCGCATTTGTCTCGGAGAAATGTTGGGGGGTGGATGTTGGACTAGGTCGAGCCTCTTCAACATCGTTGGACTCTGCTTGCCGCTCCTCTCCGTCCTTGCCCGAAGCTTGACGTGAGACCGGCTTCCGCTTGATAGAGTTCGTCTTTCCTGCTTCATATTCGTTGGAGCTTGCGAATGGATATGAAGGTTGGAGAGGAGGTGTTTTGCGGTGGCTGGGATCGGTGGGTATTGTGCGTACAGGGGCAAAGCCGTCTGCTGGACCTAATGTGGTCGAGAGGTCTACGTCTCGGAGACTGTTCCCGTTGGCATCGAAGACGGTAGAGTAGCGGGGCGGATCGGCAGGGATCGAAGATGGAGCGCCTTGGTCGGAATAGTGAGGCAGCGATGAATGTTGAGCTGGCTGTGGTGCGGGCTTCCTCCTCGGTAGGGATGGCTTCTCCGTGTTTTGGAAATGTGGCGCCAGAGCAGCCTTGATGGAGCTCGCTCGTGATCGTCGCGGTGGGAGTGCAGGAGGCTTTTCGTCATTGGAGACCGAGGAGGATGCGCCCTCTGACTCTGCCATGGAAATTCGATGTCCGCCTTCATCCTTCTCATTCGACAGATTTCGACCCATCCAAGGACTTTCGAGCGGGTCTTCATAATCTCTCGCATCTGGTGGAGGAAGCACGTCTCTCAGAAATGCTGTGTGGTCAAGTCCCATGCCGGTGCGCAGCTCAGGCCATACGTCAATCGCTGCGTGAAGAATACGCTTGGCCGTGGTTGAAAATCTCCCATCCTCGAGCTGATTCGACCCGCAAACCAGACACATGGAGAACAAAATGGCCAGGTTCTCGGATGTCATTTTATTGCTCGCGGATTGTGATGCCACAACTGAGAGTAGAGGTAGGAGATGCCGTGTCAAGATCTCCCTCGATGTCACAGTCAACGGTGAGTTCTGGGATGCCGGCAGGATGAGATCGACGAGGTCTTCAGGAGTAATGTCTTTGGTGGGATCTCCATATCTTTCACGAAGGAGCGGGTAACTCGACTCCGCGAAGATGGGATCTCGCAGTTCTCTGTACCACAACTTGACCAGAGATGCTGCTAGTGAGACACCGTACGCATCTTCCAGGCGTACCTCGTCCACGAGACCAGGGTCAATGCCTGGCTGGCACAATGTCGCGCCGCCTTCCTTCCACACAATGTAATGCTGTCCTCGATCATACGCCTCCTTCAGCACGCCCTGTAGTACCGAATGAGGTGGTATTCGGAATAGTCCTTCCATTTTGGTGTTGGCCGGCAACATCAGGAAACTCGTCGTCTCCCGCAATATTCGTGGTAGTCTCGTTGCTCCGGTGTCAAGGTTCTTAGGCAGAGGATGTCTCACGCCAAACGCTCGCCTCCCAGAAGTGGCGCAATGTATCTCCGTCTCCAGTTTCCTATCATGCAAGTATACACTCGGAGGGATGAGCAGCTGCTCGATCGGTATATGCTCCGCCAGGGAACTGAGTGTTGAAGCGTGAATTATCTTCCTGCGAACCTTGGGCGAGACGATCGTTCCAAAAATGCCGATGAGCACCCTCACCCAAGTCCGCGGATGTACAATATACAATCTCTGCAGCTTCTTCCTCGTTGCCCTGCTTAGGACGTGATATGCCTGGAGATACCATCCCGTGGGAGGGCCTGATCTCTTTTCGGAACTCGCATTGTCCGGCTGACCACCCGCGAAGAATATGATCTCGTACTCCGTCCCAGATATCAGCTCTTCCTCATCGGGTAGTCGCGCGAGGACGTATGACAGCAGTGTATCGTAGTCGACTTCGTAGGAATCTGGAAAGGCGGCGGCATTGAGGATGTAAAGTGGTCGGCCTTCAGGCGAGGGTTGTGGAGATCGGTAGAGAATGGATGCGGCAATCGCGGCGAGTTCGGGAAGATAGTCGTCGTCGTCGGTCGCGGGCGGTATTGTGCTCAGCGAATTGCTACGTGCTCTTGAGGATCTCGTGGCAGCAGCCAGAGCACTACGCATGCTGTTCACATGGGAAGACATGCTGTAGGTAAGTCAAGTGCTGGAAGAATGCAGCAGAGGAAAAGTAGATCATATCGATTTGGTGTTCGTCATTCTGGTCGACATCCCTGTCCACAATCTAATGGCGCGGCGTGTGTTGGTGCAGCCTAGGAAAGCCAGTCACGAGAGCGGTGGTTGTAATAAAGGTGAACAAGAATAGACGGCCGACGTAATGCGAACGGGACAGTACGCGGCCAACAACGCTAACGTCACACATAGGTACTCGAGGCGTTTTCTGGCATTGCGTACAGTAGGCTTGGGATTGAAGGAGGTTCACGCTGCAGTAAACATAATATACCGGCATCCGGACCCTGGTTTGTTGCTGCGTGTTTCCTTCGCGTAATCTTGCCGTGCCTCTTCTTCAAGTGCTACGATTGTCGATCTTCACATAAAGCGATGTCCATTCAAGCAATCTAGTCCTCGCTCCGATGCAGTTCAAGCGATCAATGGGAGGTGCATTATCAACATGAGCTTGTATGTTGTCGTTGTACGGACTTTCGATGCCCGAATTCCCAGTCCTCCACGCAATACTCACCGCACGACTTTCGCTCACTTGGCTTGAAATGTGCATGTTGAGCGGCGGATTGTGGCCTTGAATGCACAAGAACACTGCACCATCCTTGCACTTCCACCGCTCAACATTCGACAGACAGAAAGGTCCTCCTCATAGGGGGACGACCGTAAGAGGCAGATCAATGCAACCCAGCACATCGCACCTCTGTTTTCTGTGGCCGTTATGCAAGCGTCAAGGCGCGCGCCACCATATCCAAGACAAATGTCAGCGTCAGCACGAGTGAACGGTCCCGAGCGACAGCGAGCGTCCAAAGCCGAGGAGTCTTACAGCAATGATCGAGAAGTCGACAAGTCATCTTCATTGTGCAGACTAGTGGCAGCGAGGGCATCAGTCCGGGCAGTTGTCGCGCGTGTAGGTTTCTGGATCCTCGTGGCGTTCAGGTGCGGCCGCGGCGAGGAGTACGGCGAGGAGGATGACGAAGGCGAAGTATCGCATGTTGCCGATGTTGTTTGATTGTCCTGTCGTTTTGGTGTTCGCTCTCTTTGCTTGTGTGAAAGTGTAGCAGCTTTGATTATACTAGATGTCGGATGTGACGGAGAAAAGGAAGATGTTGGTTACAGGCACAAATGGGTTCTTTGTCTCCGGGTGTCAGCGGCAGTGAAAAAGGCAGTGAGAGGAGATGGCTGTGTAGACGTCAGCGTCGAGGATGGCCCAGAACGATGGTGGCGACGAGAAAGGTAGGAAATATATGGGAAGCTTGTACAGGGTCATTAAACCAAGAGCTGTCCGTAGAATTCGATGAAAACTTGCTTGCACAAACACTGGAGTCGCAATGGCCAAGAGAGAAGCCAGGGGGCCGACCGGTATTCCTTCCTCCCGGCAGAGAAAGCCTCCAATTCCAAGTACAAGTCGCGCAAGCTGGTCTCGTCCTCGATGAACGTGAGCGCTGCTCAGGTAGCACGACCACCGCCATCATGTTGATCAGCAGAGTCGTGGGCAGGACAGCAAAGCTCGGGGCATTGGAGATCGATCGCAGGTAGCATGACAACGATCTGGATGGTCGCAACTACTCCAAGAACATTGTCTAGTGCTGACATATGTCGTTTGCGCATCGAACGAGTCCCTTTTGTCCTCCTCGAGTTTTCCCAGTCAGCGGGACATGGCAGCTACCCTGCCGGAGGAGAGCATATCGCAGAGTGGCTGGTTCGAAGCCATGATGCCTTGCAGTCGGTGGTCAGGCTGTCAGTGGCCGTATCGAGGACAACACGAAAGTGGTGTTGTGAACAAGGACGTCAAGTTGAGGTGAAGTTCAAAGGCAACCTATCAGCAATGTGCTTAGTCAAATGGCCCGCCGGCAGGCACGATAAGATGGCCGGTCTCGGCCCGGCCACTAATAAATTGGCTTGCGACCAAAATATTGGTTTCAACTTCAGATTCGGAGTCATATTGGCCCCACCATCTGCGACTTCACTCCTGGTTGTTGGTCTCCCTTCTTCTCGACATTACATACACCGCCTCATACCACCGCTCCCCACTCTCCTCACCGCCGCCATGGTAAGTTTGAAGCACAAAAGCCCTACAACTCAGCTAGAGACCGTCCCTCACGCTTTGCGTGCAGGTTGCAGATGGCATTGGCTCACTTGAAGTGAAGACATGGCTAACGAAATCATGTAGTGCGGTATTTTCGCCTGCCACCAGCATCCTGATGTTGCCAAGTTCCGGCCAATGGCCCTTCGCATGGGTGAGCAGCAGCCGTAGTGCCTGGAAGAACACGCGATCCAATATCTGACTATTCCCAAGGCAAGCAGATCAAGCACCGCGGGCCCGATTGGAGCGGCAACCATACAGCCAACAACACCATTCTCGTACACGAGCGTCTCTCAATCGTCGGTATTGACACTGGCGCGCAGCCAATCTTGAACCAGGACAAGAGCATTGCTTTGGCGGTCAACGGCGAGGTCAGAAAGAGCATACGATATTGACATACCACTCAACACTCACACTTCCTCAGATCTACAACCACAGAATCCTCCGCAATCAGCTTGCCAAGCCATATCCGTTCAAGACGCACTCCGATTGTGAGGTGATCATTCCTCTGTACGAGCAATATGGCATCGATGCGCCAAAGTACCTCGACGGCATGTTCAGCTGGGTGCTGCACGACAAGGCTCAGGACCGCCTGATCGCCGCGAGAGACCCAATCGGAATCACCACTTTCTACATGGGTCGCTCGTCCGAGACACCCGGCAGCGTCTACTTCGCCAGCGAGCTGAAGTGCCTCCACCCCGTGTGCGACACAATCGAGAGCTTCCCACCAGGACACGTCTACGACAGCAAGACCGACAAGCTGACTCGATACTACACCCCGCAATGGTTGATGGAGCCCAGCTCAGTCCCATCCAACCCACTCGACTTGACAGTCCTCCGCGAGACATTCGAACGATCGGTCAGAAAGAGATTGATGGCGGAGGTTCCATACGGTGTGTTGCTTTCGGGAGGATTGGACAGCTCTCTTGTGGCTTCAATCGCACAACGTGAGACTCTGCGTCTGCAAAAGGAGTACACCAAGCAACAGGCTCTCCTCTCTGGAACCAACAGCCCGTCAATCAATGGAGTCGCCAACGGCAAGCCTCCAGCGGATGAGGAGCTCGCAGGTATCGACGAGGAGTACCACCTCAACTCTGTGCCTGTACTCTCCCAACTCAACTCCTTCTCGATCGGTCTTCCCGACGCACCCGATACCAAGGCCGCTCTGGAAGTCGCCCGCTACCTCGGCACGCGCCACCACTCCTTCACCTTCACCATCCAAGAAGGTCTCGATGCTCTCTTCGATGTCATCTTCCACCTCGAAACCTACGATGTCACCACCATCCGCGCCTCAACACCCATGTTCCTCCTCTCCCGCAAGATCAAAGCGATGGGCGTGAAGATGGTGCTCTCCGGTGAAGGCAGCGACGAGATCTTCGGCGGCTATCTCTACTTCCACAACGCTCCCGACAAGAAGGCCTTCCACGAGGAGACCGTCCGCCGTGTCAAGAACCTCCACCTGGCCGACTGCCTTCGCGCCAACAAATCCACCTCCGCATGGGGCGTGGAAGCCCGCGTTCCTTTCCTCGACAAGCAATTCCTCGACCTATCCATGAACATCGACCCAGCGGAGAAGATGATCACCAAAGACCGCATCGAGAAATACATCCTCCGCAAAGCCTTTGACACGGAAGGCGAACCCGGCGCGAAACCCTACCTCCCCAAACACATTCTCTGGCGTCAAAAGGAGCAGTTCTCCGATGGTGTCGGATACGGCTGGATCGACGGGCTCAAAGACGAGGCGAAGAAGATGGTGACGGACGAGCAGATGGTCGAGGAGACGATCCGCAAGGAGAAACCGCACTGGGGTGATGATATTCCGGATTCGAAGGAGGCGTATTGGTATAGGTGTATGTTTGACGAGCATTTCCCTCCGCAGTGTGCGAGCACGGTGATGAGGTGGACGCCGACGTGGAGTAAGCAGACGGATCCGAGTGGGCGGGCGATTGGAGTGCATGATCAGGCTTATGAGGAGAAGAAGGCGGAGGCTTAGATGGGAGTTGGATTTGTGTAGATGTTCTGGTGTAGTAGAATAGAGGGATGGGCGGATGCAATGGGTTCTGGCATGAAGGGGAGAGGTGTTGGCTTTTGGGCTTGCATCTTCACACTGGTCTGGATAACGAATGATAAGACTCGTCAGACGACGGTGCCATGGACTGTTGAGGACCGTTCATTTTGCAATAGTTTGCGAGACTGAAACAGATCTCAAATATAAAGATACCTGCCTGATATCGACCCAAATCCTATATTAATGCAGGTCGTACTCCCCATCTCTCCCATCCCATCCATCTCACCAACCTAAACTTTCGCCTCCGCCACAGTCTTTCCTCCCCCACCAACAACATCCTTCACCAACCCATCCAACCCATCCACGACTTTATCCGCCAACCCGCGAAAGTCAATGTGCATATACTCGTCCGAAGGCGAAGCATGATCCGAAAGCGGGAGGATAATCGAGTCGGGAGCCTACATCATATCACACTAGTCAGCAAAACGCACCTCATCTCATCTCATCTCAACCCAGCGAAGGAAAGGATAGAGGATACGTACAACGGCATAAACTTCCGCCCCCATTTTCACCACATCCACAACCTCCCCTCCTCCTCCTTGCCCCGTCTGCTCGAGTCGCGAAATGGCGGTGCGAGAGGAGGTTGAGGGGAGGACGGGGACTTGCACCGCTGTCGTGAGGTTCATTTCCTCGGAGGAGGAGGAAGGGGAGGAGAAGATGAAAGGGAAAAAAGTAAAGTCGATGGGGGAGGAGTCGTTGACTTGTTTGCGGGAGCGGGAGGTATTGAAATTTCGGGACCGATTCGTCTCTTGGGTTGAGGGTTTGGTTGTGCGGAGGGTGGTTTTGGAGGACGCGGAGTGGGTGGATGAGACGTTGGGGTTGGTTTGCGAGGTGGAGAGGAAGGGGGAGGCGTAGGTTGCTGGGCCCTTGGAGAGAGGATTAGTTGGGAGAGGGGAGGGTGGGGGGATGAGAGGGGGACGTACGGTCATGTGGAGAGAGCGGGTTTGGTGGTGGCCGGCCTGGCGGGTTGTGGTTTGGCGGAGGTTGCGGAGGGCGATGAATTGGACTGTGCGGGGGGCGGCCATTGTTGTTGAGGTTGTTGGTGGAAGAGGTGGGAGCTTAGGTTCGTCGTGGGTAGGTAGATTGAGGTTTCGAGGTGTTGTTGGAGATGCGGTGAGGATGGACGGGAGGTCAAGTAGGCACGAAAGGTGTGGTATGGTATGGTATGGTTTCACAAGAAGTAGTCGCGGGGAGGAGGGAAAAGAAGGCAAGACGTCGCGGAAGATGGGAGTGGCTTTTTATGTAATTCGGAAGGAGCAGCTGGGAGAGACAAGACAGGTGAGGTAGCTAGCTTCCTCGCAAGATTGAGACGTTGTACCACCTGCGATCCGAGCTGTACTTAGTACATAACGGTAACAGTCTCCCATCTTCCCCTAGTTTCCCCCGAATGGAGGTAAGCTTTCCCCACCCCAGAATTCCTCTGGCTTTCGTTGTTTCAAACGGTGTCTTGCGTCAGATTCTTGAGGTACCATTCTTGTTGTGTTTCGGGGCAGAGATAAGGATTGTGGAGGGCAGAGTGTAGATCTATCTTTGGGGTGGGGTCCCTTCACGATTGGCGTCTCTCTTGCTCGTCTCGCTTGGGATGTATTCTGTTTTTGCACGTAAGCACGATGTGATAGGTAGCCTTATGATCATGGGGATACATACGCGCGTAGGGTTAGATGTGTCGTTGTTGGACTGATCAATCAAGTACCTGGTCGAGGTCATCCGATCCCCGCAATCGACTTGGCGCTAGGGCTGCTAGGGCGTCGATCCGCGATGAATGGGAAAGCTTGGCTGTGATGAGGGAAACTCACCAGGAAATACACGGCCGATCGTCAATGTACCTCGTGCCTTTTGGAACCTCAAAGACACACCTCCTACCTGATACCTTACCTTCGAGTACATTTCGCTCAGTCAATTCCAACATGCTCGAGCTGCCGCCTGGTCGAAGCGGTGACCCCGTTGCATATCCCTGCTTCGGTCCGCGTTCCTGCCGACGCTCCCCGGGCACAGATACGTTGTCGCTGTCGTTTTCGTTTTCTCTTTCCTCCCCTGCCAACCTCACTCGCCTCACCATTCGTTTCTGCTATGAATACGGCCTCCCTGAAATCCTCCGCGCCGCGTTCACGTTGTTGAGATGACTGCTCGGTGTATTGTGCGGTCGTTGACTTCACTTCTTGACCGTGCTGCGCCTTACGTGTTCTCAACAGGGCGTCCATTTTGCATCTTGCTTCAACCCGCCGAACATGTACGCACCGCTCTTGATCTGACAGCGGACAGCCGCAGCTGCACACTGTTGCACGAGCGATTGAGCGGTCATGTTGCATCTCATGCACCTAACCGAGTCCGCGCTGCCTGCGACAATGTGTCCCGCGAGCTCAAGCACCGACTTTCTAACCCTCCTGAGAAAGAGTCAATGTCTCCGCATGTGGTCTTCCTCTCGACATGATTGAACATGCTCGCAGAAGCGTGGTGTATCTGGACGGCGGAACTTCACGAGGTTGTTCGAACAGTCCCTCACAGGATGAACGCCAACTTTCAAGCCCAAATGGTGACTGCAAACTGGCGGATGTTAACATGTTGTTCAGAGTTATCCGTGGGGCTGCTTTCCTTTGTTGCCTTTTCCTTCGAACTCTTCTGTTTCTGTTGCGAGATTCCTCACGTCTTCACATGCTCAATGGCCAATTCTTCACATTTTCGAAACTTTGACCGTTATCACGGCTTCCTACGCCATGTGCAACTTGGCGATCGGAACGAATGTTGCAAACGCAGCATCAGATGCAGGAGGGCCTAGACTTGCACGTCATGGGAGAGAATTTGTTGATGCTGCAAACGCCGCAGCTGATCTCCTTCAAATTTCCATGCCTGCTTCTCTGTCAAAAACAACTTCTTCACTTCTTCGAGCAGCACATCCATCGAATTCATCACATGGCCGGCGCAGCAAAGAATCGAATCAACAAGGAACGCGCCAAATCAGACATGTCCGCCGAACCCCCAGCCACCAATGGCGCTTCATCGGAAGCTGCCACGAGCACCACCGAGCTGAACGGAGTGACTGAACTCCTGGCTTCCACCTCCATTGACGACCTCCAGAGCGCAGGGTACCGTCAGATCCTCGACGTGGTGGATCGTCTGCGCACCTGCGGATTGGGTTCCATTCTCCCACTGCCACAGCTGGTGGTTTGCGGAAACCAGTCTTCGGGCAAATCCTCCGTCCTCGAAGCGATCACTGAGGTTCCATTCCCGCGCAAAGAGAGTCTTTGCACCCGCTTCGCTACTGAGATCATTCTGCGCCGCGATCAGTCCGAATCTCTTCGAACCAAAATCATTCCCGATGAGTCTAGGCCAGAAGCCGAGAAGATGAACCTCAAGAACTTCAGCGAGACCATTACCGACTTTCGTCAGCTGCCACGCCTCATCGATACAGCCACTGAGCTGATGGGTCTCAACACGGACTCTCATGATGAGAACAGCACCAAGGCTTTCACGCGCGATGTGCTGAGTGTCGAAATTGCAGGTCCTGGCCGTCCTCAATTGACGCTGGTCGACCTTCCAGGTCTTATCGCAGCTCCGAACAAGATGCAAACTGATGCCGACGTCACGCTCATCCATTCTCTCGTCGAAGATTACCTGAAGGAGAAGCGTACCATCATGCTTGCCGTCATCTCTGCCAAAGATGATTTCGCCAATCAAGGCATCCTCAAGAAGTGCAAGGCAGTCGACAAGGACGGCCACCGCACCCTCGGCATTGTCACCAAGCCAGACTATCTGCGCGCCGGCTCTCCGAACGAGAACCTCTGGATCGACCTCGCGCAGAACAAGAACATCTACTTCGAGCTAGGGTGGCATATGCTGAAGAACAGGTATGTATCTCGTTGCGAGAGCACAAAGTGTACCAAACTGACATTGCACAGATCCGATGAGGAGATTGACTCGTCCTTCGAGGCTCGCAACAGCTCCGAGAAAGCCTTCTTCAACGCCGGCCAGTACCGCACTCTACCCGACCACGACAAAGGCGTCGACAGCCTCCGCGCTAAGCTCTCGAAGCTTCTCTTCCGTCATCTCAAGAAAGAGTTGCCCAACCTTCAGGCCGAACTGAGCAGCAAGCATAACAAGACTCTCGACGATCTCCACGCGCTTGGCGAAGCTCGTTCCACCACGGCCGAGCAGAAGCGATTCCTCATGGGTATCGCCACTTCTTACCAGTCCATTGTCTCCTCTGCTGTGAATGGCAACTACGAGCACTCCTTCTTCGGCAACATCAACCCCAATGAAGGCTTCGACCATCCCGCCAATTTCCGTCGCATGCGCGCCGCCGTGCAGCATCTCAACTTGAAATTCGCCAGCCAGATGCGTCAGTACGGTCACAAGTACCGCATCTGGGCGATCGACGGCATGGCAGGTACCAATTCCAAGCGTGATCTCCCAGAGCCTGACCTCGAAGAGTACGGTGCGGTGAAGGACCTCCAAGTTGAGATGACCCGCCCTGCGGCGGTTCAGTGGGTCAAGTGCATCCTCGTACGCACTCGTGGCCGAGAACTTCCAGGCAACTTCAACCCGCTTCTCATGTCGCAGCTCTTCTGGGAACAATCGGAGAACTGGGAGCGCCTCGCCCTTGAGCACATCGCCAATGTCGACGCCTTGTGCGATGCCTTCGTGCGCACTGCCATCGAGCATGTGACGCCCCCCGAAGTCGCCACTCGTCTTCAGGGTCGAATCGGTGAAGCCACGAAGCAGCGCCTCACCGACGCCATCGCAGAGTTGGGTCGCCTCATCGCAGACAAGCAGCGCCCACCGATCACCTACGATCCCGCCTATACTGCTTCCATGCAGGAGTCTCGCTCGCAGAAGGCGACGGCGAAATATCAGGAATTGCTGGAGTCAGCGCAATACTATGTTGGCGGCTCTGAAGGTGAAGGTGCACCAAAGCAGATGATGGTGAGCGCGGAGGTTCTGAAGAAGGAGCTGAAAGAGCTCATTGAGCCGGACATGGACAAGACGTCGGCGGAGGATGCGTTGGACAGCCAGCTCGCCTACTACAAGGTAAGTCACTCCCAGCATGGCCAATATCGCAGCCCGCTAACAATTTTTCCTCATTCAGGACGAAGTCAAAATCTTCATCGCCGCCGTGACCAAGCAAGTCATCGAGCGTCATCTCCTCCACCACCTCGCCGAAGCCACCCTCTCCCCACTCCTCATCAACGACATGTCCGAAGCCGAAGTCGCGTACCTCGCCGCCGAGGCCGAGGAGTCGGTGCACATGCGGGAGTTCTTGCAGGGACACAAGGCGATTCTGGAGAGTGGTCGGGAGGCTTTCCGTGGGGTGTTGGGCGGATTTTAGGAGTGAGGGATGCCAGAACGACATGGATCAGGAGGTGCTTGTGTTTTCAGAGGTGAAATCATGGACAGAATTGATGGATCGATGGACACTGACGTGTTGTTGGAAGGATTCTGCTGAGCCAAGTCGACTGGACTGCAGGCGTGCCTGTGAAGCATATCGGACATTGAGTCAAGGTCTGCGAAGCAAGAGACGAACAGCACGAAGACCTGGGAAGCAAGGGCAAAGGGTCGCTTTTGGATGTGGCATATTGGACGGCCAGACGAATGCACATCGTGCTCTGCATACCACGAAGGAAAAAAGGAGGCTTGTGTAGAAACTTCAATGATTCTTCGACCTCATCTCGGCATAACATTTAAAGTCGTAATTCGTGATCTCGTCCTGAGCCGTGTCATCTTCAATTCTCTCACAACCCTCCCTCTCTTTTCTCCATCCCTTCATGTCCAAAACAGTGCGCCTCTCGGCCTTTGTCTCCAACTTCTAGAGTATCTTCAAACCCAAGTCACTCGAATCATCCCTTCTCCAGCATCCAAATCTCCACTACCATGCCTCCCACTGCTGCCGCCGCAAGGTCTCGGTCTCGGTATAAACGTCGTCCGCTGTGAAGCACTTCGCCGTGGTTTCTCGAAATGACGGTTGCTAGCATTTGATAGTGCTGAAGTCCTGCAAACAGTACTACTCCCATCTGCATTGGTAGTGTACTGCGATACGCTCGTGACTTTGAGGATGGACTTGAGCCGTATCATGGATGCTCTTCTCCCGCTCGAGGCGGACGGTGATGATACGGCGGAAGCAGAGCGACTCCTCGAGATTTGAGAAGGAGATGTCGTTGGAGCAGGAGAGGAATGCGGTCTCGCCAGCGGAAGCGGGTGGATCGCGGCGACTGCTCCGGTTGAAGATGTTCGTGGTCCGGCAACTGGTCTGCTGAAGACCTGGTCTGGGTTGAATTTGGAGTAGATAGAGGGCGGCGGGCTCAGCTTTGTAGTCGGTGAGCGAGGCGTTGGCGGGATGTTGTTGACTATGCCAGAGTCCCGCCGTATCGTTGGCCATGGGCTTAGTCGTGGCGCTGCTTTCCCTCCCGATCTAGATGAAGCTCCGCTGCTACTTCTACTCCTTTTCACGGTTGATTCGGAGGAAGTCCGATTTGGCATCGGGTTGCGGCATGTATTCGACTCTGCAATTCGCAGCCTTTTGCAGTCGCTCTGGATGGAAGTGGTCGAAGAGGAGACTCTGTCATGACATGGAGCAGACAAATTGTGCCCAGAAGGTGCTTCGGTCTGCTCGAGAACGGGAGAAAGGCTGGATATTCTTGCTGGTGGCGATGCGAACGTCGTTGAAGGTCCCCAAGGGCGGGAGAAGTTGATAGTGGATGTCGCCGCCATCGCGTTCCGAGTAAGATGGGCTGAAAATTGTTGGTCTGTCGCGGTCAGTGTTCAGACGAGCTGTGGTCTGGCTAGGAATTTCGTCGCAACCGTTCAGGACAGAGAGATGTATGAGTCGTCGTCGTCGTCGTCGTCGTGCGCTGTCTATTCCACGCTGGAGGAACTTCCTTCGTGCAAAACGAGAAATGAAAAAGGTTGATTGATTGAGAGAAAGAAAGATCAGACGAACAAGACCTACCTCTCGTTCGCCTCTCACCTCCACGCATCTATTACTCCGGACCAGCGGTACAGACTCCTGCACGCACGGTGTGCGAAGCCGCAGTCCGAGTCGCCGCCACGAGGAAAAGCAACTTCCCCACCGACCTGCTTCGAAGGACTCCAACTCGCCACGGACTGCCATGACCATTGCTGCTTCCTTTCACAGTACCTCTGTGGAAGCTCTGCGCGGGCAAGGAACCAATGATGAGGCTCGGAAGACGATCCGAGAACCGAGGACTGCTGGATTTACTCGGCAGGCAGGATCCGGGATTGAAGGAAGCGCTTCCGCAGGCGAAGCGATGTTTGGTACATGTGGGTCGAAGGGCGTGGACGGTCATGTTGGCGGACATGTGAAGGTATGCGGTCTTTCTGCGACCGGGACATTGTGCTTGATGCGTGGAGTCCAAGAAACGCTCAGGATCTATCAGGTTGACGCATTGCAGGAGAAGGAGAGATGGATGCAGTCCTCCGCAATCCACTGTGGAGAAAGTCAAACGCCACTTTTTGAACCTCACTTGCATAGGAAACTGCAAGGCAGCAAACCACGATCGAGTGGTATTCGAAACCGCGATCAACGGAGCGATTCCTCCATGTGCACGATTTCGCAAAAGAAGGAGTAGTTCGCATCACCAGCCGACAAAAACGAAGGCCGCAACAAGGTCGCGGATGAGATGTCTTACTAAAGGCATTGTACCTTGTACTGACGAATACGTCCATGGCAACACTTTCTTGATCAAAAGCCACATCGATCTGTCCAATCCACCATGCTCCATCGCGGCGCGCACCTGCCGAATCCATTTCAGCGCACATTGTGCTGAGCCAACATTGTCGTCACCCACCCGAGAAGCGAACGGGAGTCCGATCCGTCTGCACGTTTCAATCAAACACATCCGCAACTGCCCTTTCGCCCGACTCCGTTCACGCTACCCGCACGCCATGTCAGATACACATCAAATTTCAAGTACAACTTCAAGAACAGTTGTCACGATAGATACTGACCAGTAGGGCGCATAGCCCGGTCCAAACTTCTTGTCGCAATACTCCTGCGTGCAGATTGTCTTGTAGTTGCAATTGGCCTGAGCTTATGGTCAGCAGTCTGGCGAGATAAAGTCGTTTGGGGCCGAAAGACGGGAAGATCGCACCATGACGGTAGGGGTGAGGAATCCGATGACGGCGACGGCGACGATGTTGAAGAGCTGCATGTTCATGGTGTGTATGTAGACAGCGGTTTGAAGGTGAAGAGACACGACTGATGGGATATTGTTGATGGACAAGACGTTGGTGAAGGAGCTGTTGGTCGTGATGCATACACAGGCGGGGCGGGCAGCTTGCGGCCTTTTATGGTCATGGTTGCGCAGTAGCGTGCGAGCGCATCAGAGTGGTCATGAGCTCCGGTGTTCAAGCCGATACAATGTCAATTGCCGATACAATGTCAATTGCCGATAGCAGTGGCACCAGGATAGTACTATCCGACTCATGGAAGTACAATGCAGCACATGTGCACGTGGATGCATCGGAGACCTCTCGACCCTTGCCGAAGATGGATGCCTGTACAGATGGTGTCTGTCCATCGTGGTCGAACACTGGGTGCCTCGGAACAACATTGAGGAAGTGAAGAATTCGGGTGGCATGCATAGATATCCCATCGCAGCGCGAAACCCGTCTCTCGGGAGTGCTGCAAAAGTGGTGTCCTTCGGCATGCGCGTAGCCCTGTATGCAAGGGCCACACGTGCGCTCACTGGCTGTCTCGGAACAGCGTGGTAGCAGGGAAGCATTGGAGTGCTATAAATATACCCCGCAAGAGCCCGAAGCCTCTCTGCCCGGATGAGTTGTTGAACCAGTCGAGGCCTGAAGATGGCATGCCTTGCAAAGCGAGGCAGGAGGCAGTACTTGCACGTGCCAACGCACCCGTGCGACAACCGCAGAGAATTTCCTTTCCGAAGTGACTCTGCTGGCACGTCTCACCTCACCCTAATCGCTTTTACAAAGTGGAAGAGTGTCTGCCGAAGAACGAAGAGTCGTGGACCGATCCTGGATGGGACATCGACGCTGCCAACACGATGCAAACTCCATGGCCTGTGCATACCTGGCTAGAGAGGACGCCGATTGACTTGCCGCCAGTTTGGCGTCCATGCATGTATGCTACACATTGTACCGGTTGTGGCATACCGATGCGCAGTCTCGGGACCCGAAGCCTGCTTCGGGCGTCCAGTTGCACGATATGTAATGCCGATCCATGTCTTCTTGCCGGCGCATAGGCCGAAGATGTTTCCGATGCCTTCGAGTCTAGGAGGTACTAACCAGATCCTCCACTGGAGTTTTGAGTTAGTCAGGCTCGAAATAGACGGCCGCTACGTCTCTTTGCTTTCGGCCGAATTCGACTTCGAGGGCAGCGCTCCCATGAAGACTGAGATGGCGGGCGAAAGGCGGCCAACTGTAGGTGTAGGCGAAGAATGCCCGGGCTGATCTTGATATAGCGCAGGCTTCGAGCCGGTGAAAGCATTCGAATCTGATGGTCTCTCAATGTTGTCATTGTAGTGCAAGGTCGAAGAAGAGAAGGTTGGAAATGCAGTCCATCGATCTCGTCGGTAAAGTTCAACGCCACATCTCAATCCGCCACAAAGCCACTTCACTTCACCTTGACATTCATTCCCTACTCCTTCCTGAACCCGACCTCTCCTCCTCCTCTAAGCCATCTTACTGCAACGATCATCATCGATCACCGTCGTCCAACAGCACCGCCATCAGGCATTATCATCCCCAGCACCGCCATCTTCCGCCAACAATCCTCCAACTGCCCTTGCTCCGCCTTCCCGAAAACCACCCGCAGTCCCGGCGAAGAAAGCTTCCAATCACCCCAGTTTCCAACCACTCGATCTCACCAGGATGTCCGAATCTCACGACCACAGCGTCGGTGATCGTGCTGGGATATCAAAAGGCTATAATCCTTCTCGATCGACGATGGAAAAAGTCCTCACGAGGGCCTGTCAGATGACGGATGTCATACTCATCTGGTCGTATTCATATTTACGAGAATACAGAATCTGATAATAAGCAGCTCGGATACGGACGACGTCGGCTTGACGGTATGTCTCATGTCAACGATCAGGTCAATGGATGGATAGAATAGAGAGACCTGTTACCCACACTTCACTTGCCGTCACCGCACCTCCTCCTCCCCTCAGCGCCCGGAAACGACGGTCCAGAACACCACACCACTACCACCAATACCACCCGCACCGATCCTCAAGCATCCCCCCCACCCCAGAAACCCTCAAGCATCACGCCACGCCACGCAAGGTCGCAAGGTCGCAAGGTCGCAAGGTCGCAAGGTCGCAACGGCAAAACCCCAGACCCCAGACCCCAGAACCCAACCCAACCCAAGCCACGCAAGTCACGCCGTCACGCCGTCATAACCTCACGCAAAACAGACAAGAACCCTCAAGGTATAAACGGAATTGGGCGCGCTCTCTTCGCAAGGATTCTTTCAGCCTTCCTCGTGCTTGCTGAGCCATGTGAGACATGCATGCATGCATAAATCGACCGGCACAGCCAACCCCAGTACTAGGAGTAAGTAAGATATTTCTTTTTTTTTCGCACAAAATTCGGAGAAATCTTCCCAAAGCGAGACGGACGAACGAGCTGCATGTAAATGTATGAATGATGTAGGAGAGTGAGACATGCAAGTTGAAAGAGTCTAGACCATTGAGGTCGGCGATGAAGCAAGCAAGTAGGGAAGGTGGAGCGAAATGAGGTGTTGAAGTTGAAGGTCCGAAGACCTCCTCTCGGAAGGATAAGTTGCATTGAGGTATCATATCATAGATTTTGAGTGTTGAGGTCTCGTTCTTCCCATCCCATGTCGTCCCAAGTTTCCCAGCTCGACTTGAGTCCATGGGACTGCGCAGCGCGTTCCGTCTCATGGTCGCCTCATTGCGTTCAGCTTCTTCATGCTCTCCTCGAGAAAGCTGCCTTCGTCGACCTGGTCATGTCGAAAGTAGTGCTGTCATGCACTCCAGCGCACGCGACTTGCTGTGCTCGTGGACTCCGTTCAGTCTGTTGCGGCTCCGGCCTTTATCGGGATCTGCGAAGTCGACAATAACCAGAAATTGGTGATGCCAGATCCTTCAAGGTTCTGTGGAGGGCCTGTGATGATGCCATTGCAATCTTTCGCGTTGCCATGGCTTAGACCCATCGCCTGGATCATTCTTTCAATTTCAATCTCGTACGTCCCAACACCTCTCAAACCGTCCTCGGCGCTCCACCTTCCTCTTTCAACCCGCTCAAACTCTTCTTCCTCCCAACCTTCATCCCACTCAACCTCCCCAGTTTCTTCCACATTCCCGAATCCCTCTTCGGGCTATCGCCGGAACCAGGCGGACTCATCGGCGGTGTCATTGGGGAGTCGTGTGTCGGTGAGCCAGTGCTGTTCCCACTATCATCCGTCATCATGGGCGCGCTACCACTATTGCTGGTATTTGTCGCGGAGGTGGTATTGGAATGAAGTTTGCTGTAGTGGTCCGAAGCAGCCAAGGCATCCATGGAAGGTTTCGTCCGCGGTGAAGAGGTGGAGGATGTGGGAGAGCCCAGTTTGACGCTGAAGCGCGAGCGTGGTGGAGGCGCGGAAGAGGTCGTGGACATGGGAGTGGTGGATTTGCGGAAGTAATGTGATGCAGAGGCCATGGATGAGGATGTTGATGTCGCGGATGAGGCGGGTGAATATGAATATCCATGAGGTGGTACGGCGGTATTGAGAGGAGGTGAAGGTCGTGCGCGGCGGGCATATTGAGAGTGTTCGTCGCGATTGGCACTGTTGTTGAGTGATTCGTCCGAAGCATTTCCCGCATATGGCCATGACGACGGTACGGGATGAGCGGTTTGGAGGTAGACGGAGTTGAGAAAGGGTACTAGCACGGACTCTTCCATCAGCTCGTAGATTTTGGCCACGGCTGGGTCGAGCGCTTCGGGTGGAGGAGGATGTGATGTCGCTTTGAGGCTGACGATGGGATCGCGGACTTGGGATGGGAGGTTCACCTCACGAGAACCATTTGGTTGGATGTATGCTTCCACCAGACGCTGCCACAGCGCAGCGACGTATTCTCGGTCTTTCGCAGGTGGGTCTCCGCCGTCTGTGGCTCGCGACATCATCTTTGCGTAGTGCTTCTTGTATCTCCCAGCATCCATTGTGAATTCCAGCGTCTCTAAACAGTGATTGCTCGATAGATATGCCATGAACGCGGCCAGTGTCCACGGTGGAGGTGATGTGTTTGCGAGAATCTCCCTCAAATTCGGTCGCCGCGGGTATGGCGGACCATATGCGCCCACTGTTGTTGGAATGGACACGGACAGCGGGCGAGACTGGTCCATTGAGCCGTCCGAGGACATGACTCCCTTCTTTTCGTCGGCGTCGCAGCGAGACCCGTAGGAGGTGTGGGAGGAGGCGTAGGATGCGTAGGATGTGGAGGATATGGAGGAGGTGTTGGTGGTGGTGGTGGAAATGGGCGACGTATTCTTTCGCACAATCATAACGCTCCGAAACAGGCTCTTTCTTTGGGTGACGACGGGATCGGCCTCGCAATGAGAGAGGCCAGCAGTCCAACACTGCCGGAACGACGCCAGTTTGTGAGTGAGACGGAAGCGTCTCACGGGAATGGAGGACGAGCCGGGGCGTTTGGCGGTGTCCAGGAAGGAGAGCAGTTTTGTTTGGCTCGTGGCCGTCGGTCTAGGTGGGGCGAGCGGTTCGACGTTTATTGACGTTGGAGGACTTGCGCTGCCGGCTGGGCTTTTTCAATCTAAACGGTCGTGTCTGATCGACCGCCGGTCCGTCGGGTCGGGTCTGGATTGATGAGGCGGTCGTGCAGGAAGCGGCGGCGGTGGTGGTGGTGGAGGAGTCGGGTGTCGTGCAGCGCGTGCAGAGGTGGAGCAGCGTTCGTCGGTGGACAAGGGTGGATTTGGTCGTGGTTGTCCGAAGAGCGTTCGGCGCGATGTCGGTGGTGTGATGGGGCTGCAAGATGATTGCAGTCGCAGTCGCAGTTGCAGTCGCGGTCCCCGTGTAGAGTCGGATCGACGGTAGGGAGGAGATGCGGTTGGAGTTGTTTGTCACAGGTGTTGTGTTGTGTTGCGTGAGCGGAGAGAATGGAATGTGCGGTGCAGTTGATCGCAGATGGTACTGGTAGGCGCAGTCGCAGTTGGAGAGTCGCACAGACGGCAGTTTTGGCGCGCCGAAGTTGGAGCGCAAAGTGCTAGTTTGAGTGTCTGACCGTGCTAGTGCTGGATCGTGCGTGGGTCAAACCGTCAAGGTAGCAAGGTCAAGGATAAGGACGAGGTCATGGACTCATGGTCAGGTCAGCACGGAAGCTGGGATGAATGTCACTAGATGGTTGCTAGAAGACGTCGGTCTGCCGGGGTTGGTCGGCCTGTTCACTAAGAACGGCAGTTGATGGCAGAGGAGGAAGCAGAGAGCAAAGTAATGTATGAATGTATGAGAGGCGACTGCAGACAGGGAGACGCTCCAGATCAGACCAGCGTTCAATGCTGCAGTGTGTCGACGGTGGTGTGGAGTAGAAGTAGAAAGTACCTCCCCCTCCTGTTTGTTGTAACCGCCCGCTCGGTGATGTACGCAGTCCAGTCAGCAGAGAGTCATGTGCATACCTTACATCGCGCATGCGCATACGCCCTACGGGAAGAAATGCCTCATCATGCGGCTGATGATACGATCGACTAGCCAGGACTCGACTTTTTCATTTACTGCAGTAAGGTAGGCACGCGACTCGTCGACTGATCGTTGTACGGATACTCAACGTCTCACTTCTTGACGTGGCCCCGTCTTCTAGAAGGCCACACCGAAACACTCTCATTTTCCTTGACATGGTCCCACAGTCTCACGGGCCACAGTCCCACAGTCCCCACCAGCACGCACCACCTCCAACTCACACACAAAGCACACTACTGCACTAGTCCAGCATTGCCGACGCCTCCCGTCAGAACTAGCTCGATGATTGGCCTTCCGTCCGACCTTCGATTCCTTCCAGAACGACCATGGAAAACGACGAGAAGCAATGGAAGAGAAGCATTCCTTGGAGAATCCTCCCATCGTTCCGCCAGCTTGGTTCCAGGTTCGTCATCTTGATTAACATTCAACACGTGATTGCATTATTCAGCGTCATGACACCTCTTTGTATGCATCCCATCCCTTGTCTACCGATCACCTCACCATCGTTGTCCACCGACGATCAGCCATGGCGTGGGACCGCACAAGGGAAATGCACTCCCATGCACGACGGAAGCAGGAAACACGCAGCTTCCGACTCCGTAGTGGCACGATGCGATGATCGTGGTTCATCCTTCAGCCAGCCATTGTCCGGCGAGGCTCCACCGAGCTCGCATCGCCGTGTGCAGTGCAGTGCACTTGCCTTTGCTGGGAAAGTTTCGACTTAGCAAACGGTGCCTGCTCGGCTGACTCTCTTCTCGTCGCATTTTTGTGGTACTGGAGATACTACTACATTGCACACAGTACCACTCTTTGCAGAGCTCTGCCGAAACATTGTGCCGTGGACAGACATGTCGCGCCATCACACTCCCTGCATCTCTCACTCACCTCACATCGGATGGCCCGAGATCTCGGTGGTACTGAACAGCCGCCTCCGAACGAACACACGGAACAACATGTCATGTTCTGCCCGTCAAACTTCTTCCATTGCCAGGGACAAGGATCTCGATTCCCGCTCCCCGGCAATGCAAAGATCCACTTCATCTCAAAATCTCACCAGCCTCACGTCAGTGTCACGGACTTTTCTCATCACCGAGCGGACCGAAACACAAGCATTCCACGCTAGAAGTTTTCCAGAAGCTTTTTCCCTTGTGCGGCTTCGTTGTTTCGGCGGCGGAAGGAAGAACTATTTTCAACCACACCCACGCCAGCGACAGACATCCACGGTTCTTCATCGGTGCCATTGAAACATTCTTGACTCGAGTGTGTCTTCGTCGAGCAGAGTGCCGTATCTACCGAACACTCGCAGTCGTTGAACGTCGGCCTCCTGAACAAAAACCCGCGGAGACATTGCGCAAACAGTGCTGTTCTTGTCATCGTCTGACCTTCCCGCGGAGAAAGACTTCCCAGAATCTATTCTGACCTCGAGGGTTTGTGCATACCCTGTCGACTTGCAGATGCCCTGCACAGGTCCTCCCCTGCGAGTCTGCAACGACGGCATCACCCTCTCCGCCGCAGCCTGACGGATCACGATCCACAAGGGAGAGACTTCACCACGCCATCTTGGTGCGACAAAGCCTGTCAAGTATCAAGACTTGCAAATGCCGCCAAGCGACCATTCTCCGGCAAAGTGTCCTTTACTCCCTCGTCTCGGACTCTCGGCTGACTTCTGAGCCTCATCGTTCTACCTTCCTCGTTCTGCCGAGAAAAACAACTCTTCTTCCGGCAGATCGTACCTGGAACATCACGAGTCAAGAAGCTTCACGCCAAGACTTTCCTTACGGAAGTAGACTCCCATATCTCGACCACCGATCCTTGATATGAGAGCGGCCTTGCACGACTGTTCGATACTCAAGTGGAGTTCAGCCTTCACATCCTCAAGTCCGGCGGAATGCATGCCGCAATAGTCAGGACTGGTTTTGGCAATTGGCAGACACTACCTTGCTTCGCATACTCCGCTTTGACATTCGGCCCCAATATGTGTTTCAAGACATGTGATTCTCGGATGGATGTTCCATGAACGGTGTTACGGGCATTACTCAACACCACCGGGTTTGCACTGACTGAGAAGGATTCAGATCCAGAATCACTCGGTGGAATACTCGGCGATTTCATCACCTCCTCGAATACTGCATCGCCGCAGGAGTCAAGCATCGCATCTCTCCTACTTGAATCCGTGCTCAACTCAACTCGGCTCTGCAGGAAAAGTCCATCGTACCTGCACCCCAACCTCCCGGCCTGGCATGTCCACGTTCCCCCATCATGGCAAGGAACACCCAAGAACGCCTTCCCATCATGTGAAAGATGCAATCGCCTCGGTCTCACTCTCGCCTCGAGTCACCTCACCTCAGCAGATGACAGCCCTACCGAGTCGTGCCGTTGGTTTATGCCATGGGTGACCTTGCTTCTCGAGACGACATGACACGAAGAGCTGCTGGCATTATTCCGCCTTGTCGTTCCGCCGGCATCATCCTCGATGGGGAGAACGTGCCGGAAGTTAGAGGGAAGTGTACTTTGGGGCCGGGAAGGTGGTGGTCTTCTTTCTCTGCTTCTTCGTTCGGATTCATATTCAGCGAACCAGAACACCAAGCACGAAACAACAGGACTAAAGAAAGCAAGAAACCCAGTCCGTGTCAAGCAGAGAACTTATCCTACTGATGACCTCTCATCAATCAACATATTCCCGAAATGTCCGTCGCAAGGCACAAGGTCGATCTCGACATCAAGGTCCAACCCGACCAAATCATCAGCGGGGAAAGACGCGAGACGGCGGAATTCTCGGACTCACACGTTTCGAAGCAAAAGTTTCCCGGCTGACTTTGTTGAAGCACTGACTCTTTTGTTTCCGGAGGGATGGGGCGAGGCAAGTCAGCCGGACGGGGGATGCTAGTTTTGTGATCATGACCCGGGAGGGCGAGACTCGAGATTTACGGGCCGAAACATTTGATGATGGAGCGGATAGATCACGGTGTCAGCGCTGTCCAGCAATGTCGTCGAATGCCGAGGAGTTGTGACGATTGTTATCGATGGAGTGGACACTTGTCTGCAATTTCGGTTCGTTGAGATGAGCATTGACGGTTCTGGAAGAATGGTGGTGAAGTGTGTAGTATGAAAGCTGACGGTACGTCAATACACACGGCAGTGTGAGAGACGTACAGCTTCGACAACGATGCCCTCTTTCCCATCCAATGCCTCTCCGACGGGTCATCGCCGACTATACCCACGAATTGTACAACGTCCCTAGGAACCGGCTGTCGATGTGAGGAATGGCCGTGTTCGCTCTGAGGGTGAAAGACTTCACGTGTTATTTACTGACCAACTTTCTAGACACGGCTCTCGACAACTTGGGCTTCACGAAAGTCGGTCTCTCTTCGGCTCCGCCGCCACCCTTCGAGCATGTCGCTCCTCCAGGTCGTCTGATTGCGGATCTCGTTCTGCCGAGTGACTCTGAGCTCGTCTTTCCGGTTGCGAAATGTGCTTGTCGAAGTGTGCTCTGGATCCTCAACAAGTGCTAATTGATATAGCCATTTGCGCAGCTGAGCGGCGACGAGATATTACATATACCTGCATGAATGCCGCTTTCACTTGGACCTGGTAGTCACAACATCCAACACGACGACGAGGAGGACGGCGGAGTGGCGATCCGTTGGGTGGAAGAGCCTGGCGTTGCCCTGTGCGAGGCGCGCGGCCGCTCTCCGTCTACTCTCTCGCTCGATGAGAGGGACTATGCCGCCAAATTGGAAGAAGTCGGGTTGAAAGATCGATCAGATATGGGAATGGTGGCGTTCGCTCTGGAGGTGAAGGATCCCACGGACAGGAGACGAGGACCGGGAGGTATAGGTGGTTGTGATCTACTCTACCTACGCATCGTCAACCCACATCAAGCATCCGTCTACTCGATCAGCCAGATCCCATACCCCCGCCCGGAAGCCAACAACGACAACTCCGTCATCGTTTCGCCGTCTCGTGTCCTTCGATGCTCCGAGGCAGGAAGTCCAAATCGAATAGGAATCTTCTTGGGTGACGGCCCGGCAAGCATGCTCGACCGCAGACCAATCTTCTTGATTCTGGACTTTGAGTGTTACAGCAGTGGTTCAGTGTGGTCGCGCCGTTTGACCGCCGCATGATGATATGTGTTCCACGTTGCCGACGGGGAAAGGACTGTCGCTCGAATACTGCTCTCATCGCAGTTCGATGGACTATGCTGCTCAGTTGAGACATATGAGCTCGACACACTGATCAATTACAGGAACGGTGGTGTTCGCTATGGGAGAGAAGAGTCTTAAATCAAGTACGCAGGCTTAACATCAAGTACGCAGGCCTCCAAGGTTGTGTCACTGTGATATCTTCCCAAGACGTCTTCTACACGCCACCAACGCACAGGCAGCAAAGCCAAACCCCACCACCTCCGTACAGCGATGCCGTCGATCACACCACACCGTCGCGTCGTCCTCGCTTCGTTGACGATATACCAGCACCGCGCTCTTGATCACCTCTGCCATCCACCAGCGGCTTCGCACCGCCAGCGCCTTGTCAATCCCACAATAGTCATCAAGGAGGCCGGTTGAGGACCGGCAGCAGTCCAGTTCTCTCCAACAACAACGATAACAACAACAACAACGTCAGCGGCTCGTCACTGATGTGCCACTGCAAGTGTGATTGTATACTCCTACTCGGGAGCACAGGATGGCAATGGCTGACTGTTTCTCGACCATGAAGGATCTGAAGCATGCACGACACGCAGGAGAGGCAAGCGCTATCATGGAGTGAATGCAAGGCACTTGATCATGGCGTCAAGCTTTTGCGAGACATCTTCACGCTCAATACACAGACTCAGCACCGCCTCCCTCTAACAACCCCTCGGAACCTTAAACCCATCAGTATACACACTCCCCACTCTCTTCGCATCCTCACCCAACCCTCTCTTCGCGAAACCCTTCCACAACTCACACCTATACTTCCCCTTCGTCAACGCCCTCTCCGCGTCCAAAATAGCATCTCTCGCCTGCAAGAACGTCGGATTGCAAGGCTGCAACGCCATCCCATCCTGCACCAACTTCATCGCCAAGTACTTCCCATCAGTCGGGATGCCTCTTCCAGTCAGAGTCGGCGTCTGCTTGGGCGTGTTACCACGGCTATCGATGAGATTCCACAGCACTTCATACAGCGTCGAACACCACACCGTTCCGAACTGGTGGACGCGAGTGAGGGTGTTGAGAGAGGAGTAGGTGTACGGATTGGTCGTCAAGCTGGTGGAGTAGACGTACGCCCGGATCCCTTTGGGGTCGTTGAACGCATAGTCGCCGATCGGGTAGTCGACGGTCCTCTTGTCGGAGTTTTTGACGCGGATGGATGTGGCGAAGAAGTCGGACCAGCCTTCGCCCATACCCCCGGATTCGAGCACGGATAAGCAGCGGGAGTTGAGCGGGCCGCCGGTGAGTCGGTTGGAGAGACCGTGGGTGTACTCGTGGATGACGATGCCGGCTTCGAAGGAGGAGTCGCGGTTGGGAGTGGACTGGTTGAAGACGTACATGCGCATGCGACCTTGAGCGCCATCAGGAGGGGTGGCGAAGTTGGCGTTGTTGAGTCCGCTGCCGTCTTGGGTATTGAGAATGACGGAGTCGCCGCCCTGACCGCCGCGGCCGAAGTTGGAGGTTTGGAAGTTGCCGGCTTCTTCGTTGAAGCCGAGGGTGTAGAGGAGGTCGTGGTATCTGTTGGAGGTGTAGAAGAGTTGGATGACGGAAGCGTTGATGTACTCGGCGGGCTCGAGGGCTGGGTCGAAGGGAGCGCGGAAGTCGAGCGAGGCGCTCTGCGGGCGAGGCTCGGTGAGGTACACTGCGTCGCCGTCGGTGTTGGACTGGGCGATGCCGTTGTTGCCGGCGGTCGTTGTAGTTTTTCGCACGCCGTCGTCGTGCCAGCCGCGGGGGCTGGACTGTTTGTCTTCGGGATTGCGCTCGACCTTCTGTTTGTTGCCGACTGGGTCGTTGATTGGCCATGGACTGCGTTCATATGTCAGTATGACTGTGGAGGAGTGTTCAAGAACTGCTCGCTTACAAGACTTCATAGGATGCATCAGAGACGTAGTCAGTCACGGCCAGGATCTGGTTCGATCCATCGGCTTGTTGGTAAGTGGTCAACCAATTGTCGGTGACGTCCGTCTCCAAGCGCCATGCTGGCACAAGTTCATTGTCGCCGTTGCGGTAGTAGACGAGCTGACCTTTCGGTGCGGACTCGACATTCGACAGGCCCTCCACTCTGAAGGCGGCGGTCTCCTCTTCCACGATCTCGGCTTGAGCAGGGTCGATGGGAAGAGCCAGAGTACGGGCTACACTGGAGACAACCTCGGTGGGCTCCAGGAGTTGCGGGACCGCGGGAGCGGATGATGGCAGAACTCCCGTGTAGAAAGAATTGCCGTAGGAGAAGATGCTGCCGTCCTCGTTGACCTGGAGAGATGTCAGCCACATTGAAACTGCTCCGATAGGTCAAGACATACGTTGACGTTGAAGTCGGCATCGTCAATGTCGTATCCAAAGATCGTCTGCTTGAAGTAGACATGCCCGATACCGCTACCACTGACATAGTGGTCGCCAACTTCACGGAACTCAGCATCCGGGAATGTCCTCTCAACGAAGCGAGTAGCTGCTCGAACGTAGCGAGGCAGTCCGCGTGCCTCATCTGACTCCTCGGATGATGCTGCGGCTTCGACGTCGCCCTCTAACGCAGCGGCCTCGACGTATGCAGAGCGTTGGCGAGGACGAAAGTTCTCCAGAGCGTCGCCACTGGCTAGCTGTCGTGCTTGAAGAGGATTTGAAGAATGGCGAACTGCGTCGTGATGAGGATGGGCATATGCCGCAGTGATGAGAGCTGCCCAGGAGGCAAGTTGACTGCCACGCATGATGGGCTAAGAAATGCACAGAGATAGAATGTAGGGAGAATGGAGCGAGTCGACCTTCTCCACTGCTGCGTGGACGGCCTGCAGATATAGGCATACTTCTCTCTCGACATTCCGCCATCTCAAAGCTGTCAGTAATCGCGAGCTTGATGCAATAGGCAAGTGACAGCATGAGTAGCTCGTGAGCTACTGCCTACTCCGCCATCTTCTGTTCTTGGCTCTGGACGACACGATGGCCGAATACCAATGGAGTGGTGAGAAAAGCCCGACGCAGGTCTGCGGAGAATAGAAACAGTATTGCGATATGCAGCCAAGTGATAGGGGTCTCGTGCGCCAAGCATGCTGTCGCAGAAGTGGTAGGTACCAAGACTTTTTGCAAAGCTCCTTCCTATTTGGGCGATCTTGGCCCACGGCTGATTGGCTTGAGCTGGAGCCATTCTAGCGCGTGGCGCCGGTTTGTGGAGTTAGGTTCGACTTCATGTCGGAGGTTGCAGTGTATGGGGATGTCGTGTGTGCAAGGGTTGGGAACGATGTCGATCGGCGTCTTGGGCAGTTGCCATGTGCTTTGCGGCTTGCCTCGGTGTGAGGGTAGTGTGTGGTGTCGATCCATGGACGGAGTCGGAAGGTATGCGGTACTCTCGGCTGAGAGAAAGACGAAAGATGGATGGGTGTAACACGTGGAGACCACGGCCGATGATCTCTCAAAGCCTCGAGAATTATGCCGTGCCTTAATCTCCATTGTCCTCGATTTTCTACCGACACAGCAATTCATTTCACACGATCCGTACGAGGATAAAAACCAGAAAGCATCTCCATACAACCTTTCAGGCGCCTGCAGAACTACCTCTCCGAATCGAGCAGATCGACATTGCAATCCGCACAACCAGCAATCCGAAACACTCTGCCCAACGATCACTTTGATTAATATCTGCAGAACGCCTGATCGATGTGTTGCTTGCCTGTATTGAGGGGAAGTCGGCAGAAGTTTGCTGGCCGTAATTCAACTGAGAGAGCACTCCCCGATGATTGTATAAGGCGCCCTTGAACAATCATCCGAAGCAGAGCTTCCTTGCGCTTGAGTCTTGCGGTTGCAGTCGCTCCTCGATTTGTCCAAGGCCGAAGTAGGTCGCATCCATGGACTCCAGTCGCAAAAGGGCTTTGCGTGCTGAAAATCTTATAGCTTCTCGTCCTGATCGGCAGCTGTCTCTGATCGCTTGTTTGACTCGACGCCCCGCGGCCTTTGAACCTCCTGGTAGGTTGTACGCTACTGGCGTGTAAATCCCCCATTCGTTATCTGAGCAATCGTCCGGACGTGCGGATCACTTTTCTGCTTCGATGTCCCGCTTTTCATCAGGACGAAGTCGGTCGTGGTCGGTAGCCTTCCTTGAAAGCGAAAAAACTCATCAGTTTGTGCCTCTGGAACGAGAGTATGATGCATCGAATGCAAGATCGGGACAGGCGAAGTGCCGGATGGGTAGCAAGTCATGAGTCCGGAAGTCCCCAATTTGGCAACGTGACATTGCAGCCGACGCCTCAGGCAAGGTTTCGTAGAAATGGAAGTTCGAGATCGACCAGTCATGCATGCAAGTGCCCTGCCAGATCCTATAAGCACCATGGGCCGCCCAGTACAGCTCCGAGTCCTCTTGCAGTCTCTTGACTGACTTCCCGACGGAAACAGCCCGAGGCGTCCGATACGACGACGACTTAAGACAAAGCACCATCGCGCTTACCGATTGCCACAAGGCTCTGGGCATAGTCATTGAAACACTTTTCCAGAGCGCGGTGTAGGCCGTTTCCTTCGAGAATGTAACTTCGGGATCCAGTTTCCGAAGTTTGTCCATGTAAATTGAGTATTTGAGTTGCTCCAGTGCCGACGAGCCAAGAGTTGGTACCCGGACTTGAGGTGTTGGAGGAGCGGCCAAGGACGTCGTCTGCTGTTCTCCGCTTCGTGCTCTTGGCTTTTCGGGTAGTCTGAACGCAGGCGAGGAAGCAAAGTCGCGGACTGCGGAGGTTGGTATGGCCAGGGAGCCGTTTGCAGCATAGATGGCGCGGCGGAAGGACTGCATCTTGACGACCTTGAGATCGTTTGGTGTGAAAGCTGAGCCGAAGACGTGGTTGAAATAAGTAGTCGTTTCGTGGACATGCAGAAAAGTGGAGCACGAGCTATGATATCCTTGCTTGACCGCTTCACCGGTTGCGCAACCTTTCCGAGTGCGGCCTCCATTCCGAGCATGCCCAGAGTTGCTGCCTCGGAACATGCGTGTAGTGTCCACTATCATCCGTTCCAGTCTGGTCGCCTCATAGCCAGTGGGCTTCAGATTCTAGTTGCGGTATGCTGGCCATTCGTAGTGCCTCCAAGATGTGACCCAGTCGTATCAAGTCAGTGAGTCGAGGAGCTGGGCAGAATGATCTTCAGGACCGATGATACTCTCAGACCATCTTGGTGTGCCGTGCTGTCGACCGCGGAATCCATCTCTTGGAGCTTGGTGACGAAGCCAAAGTATTCAGGACGCCTGCAGAATGGGCGGCGAAGATGGCATCTCATCCCAGCGTTTGCCGCACGGGCTTTGTTGGGCTTTTGGGTTTTCTTTCATGCTTCTCCACCAGCTTCTCGAGGGTACCAAAAATCGTGGAGGGCGTGAAGCTGTGTGAGATCGAGGGAATTTAATGTTCGCGAATGCTCTCGGTCCGCATAAGAGGCCTGCTTGTGACTGTCCTTGCTTTGCTTTGCATCTTTCAGGACTGCAGAGCGAGTTCCCACCGTCACTGATGGTCACTCCGCCCTCGATCGTCCTTGTCGCGCTGGTTCCAGTATCTTTCAGACTCCGCTTGCAATCTTGGGACATGTTGCATTTCGCTCTTGCGACCTGGATTCTTCCGCGGTTTTTTGCCCTGTAACACAGACTGAACATGGCCAGCGAAAGCCGCAGGTACGGCTTTGGTCACGAATTTCGCCAACAACAGGTCGACTTGTTCTTTTGTGAAGTTGACACCGGGATGGTCCTTCTGGAGCTTCTTCATGAAGGTGGAGAATGTCACGTACTCCAGGCCTTTTCCGGGAATCTCCGGGCAGTGTATGCCTCTCATGAGGTCTGCATTCTCTGTTTTGGTCGCCGGTGTCTTTGATACTCCGCGTTTCGCCCGCGGCTTCTGGGGTAGTCCGTAAGCAGACGACAAAGCGAAGCTGCGGCATGAGGGAACCGGGACAGCTGAAGGACGGCCTGTGGCATGGACGGCGTAGCGGAGTGATTGCATGTTGGCGGTCACGGACCTGGGCGGTGGTATGGTAAGAAAAGAATCCCGAGGAAGAAGGGACTGGACTTCACTAAATGGGGGGCTGCTATATGAAGGTGGGCGAGTGGAGACCTTGGTGAACACGCCCTTGCTGATTTGGCCGCTACGCCGCTTGTGTGACCTGGCAGCTCCATTCCGAGCATGCTCAGAGCTGCTGTACTGTGGGGTCGTGATCCCAGCGCTGCCTGGACAGGTGCACATCGTCTTGGGTTCAGTGCAGACGGAAACGAATAGTCACTGATCGTCACTCTGCCCTTCATCTTTTTCACCGCGTTGAGCCCAATATTTCTCAGCCTCCACTTGCAGCCTCTTGACATGCCGGAACTCCTCGTTTCTGCTCGGTCCCGTCTTCTTCTTGCCTTGAAGAATGGACAGCACGAAGAGTTCGTCACTTTTGGGCATCCCTCTGGTAATGAACGTTGCCAGCGCTCTGCCGGCTTGCTCTTCGGTGAGCACGGCTCCAGGATTCTCTCTCTGGAGCTTTTTGATAAAGGTCGGGTACCTCAGGTATTCCAGACTTTTGGTGTTGATCGGGCAGCGGATGTCCTTTAGCACCTCGGCGTCCGTAGCTGCTGGTTTAGTTGGAATCTTTTGCAGCTTTCCAGTTCTTGACCCTTTCTTCTGGTAGTTTGTGCGGTTGCAAGAAGCGGTAAAGCTGCGGAACGTGGACGAAGCGATTGTGGTAGCTGGCAGGCTGCCCGCTGCATGGGCGGTACAGCGGAGTGATTGCATATTGACGGTCAGGTATAGTGTGATAGGTCTTTGTTGAGGGAAGAAGACCGCCAGATTAACAGACAAGAGTTCCGCAAGTGGAGAGCTTCGCCGACATACCCTTGCTCATGCGCCGCTTGTGCAACCCGAGAGACTCCGTTCCAAGCATTGCCCAGAACTGCTGCCTGGGAAGTGCATTACGCTGGGCTCCACGACGAAGTCGGCGTCATGATTGCTCTGTTTCCTGCGGTTCGATGGCGTGGGTGAAATGGACTTCAGTTGAGTCCAAGGGAGAGATTGGCGGAGAGCTGCAAGTGGAATAGGAGCCGGAGCCAACTCGATGACTAAGCCAACAGAGAACGTGCTGATAAGAGCCACCCTGGTACTTCTGTATATCCTAGGCATCATGCTCCAGCACTTCTCACCAGGCACTGGTATCGCGCAGGTCCTCTGATTGACCGTTTCTGCTTATCAATGAGTTCCGGGGCACCCACAAAAGCGACCGAACTTGACGGCACGGAGATCAGAAAATCAACCTCGCCCTCCTCCCTTCCAACTCCACGATCCCCGTATTCAGATTCCTCCCATACTGCACCGTACCATTCACCTTCAACGAATGGTACACCATCTTCTTACCATCCACCGCAATATCCACTCCACCCGGCCCATACAGTCCAAAATCTCCAGTTCGCAAGTTCGCAACAAAATCTGCCTGTCTCCATACGGTCCTGCGATGCCATCCACACTGGTCACATAGCTCACAGTATAGCTATTGTCGTTATAGCATCCGCTACTGAAGAACAGAAAATGCGTCCCATCCTCCGAGTAGCGAATACTCGGTCCTTCCACTTGCCACCTGTCGTCCTCTCCCATCTGGTCCCATAACTGCACCGCCGGGCCAATGAGCGTATGTCCGTCGCTTCCAGTCTGCTGCAGCATGAGGGAGGTATTCTGCTGTGCGAGAGGGAACAAGATCGGACGTGTGGCGTTGGAGGCGCAGTGCCCTCCATTGTTGATCATGGGTCCATCGACTTTGTACACGATGTAGCGGTTGCCTGAACATGGATCGAGGAAGCCGGCAACATCGACCGCACCACCTTGCGACTCGGGACAGATCCACGGCTCGAGGGAAGTATCGTTGTAGGGACCTGTGACGTTCGGACTGCGGGCGACGCCGATGCAGTGGATGTTGGAGCTGGGAGGGTTGCTTTGCAGAGCTGCGGCATAGTACATGATAAAGTCGTTGTCCATTTGGAGGACACTTGGTGCCCATATTGATCCAGGTGATGCCCAGCCATTGCTGCCGAAAGCTGGCACGTTGGTCTCGGGAAAGGCATCCGTTCTCTCGGACCAGCTTGACGGATCGTTGAAGTCCGGACTGCTGGTCATGGGCACGCGGAGCGGGGTGGGAGATAGTTTGTCATTGGTGCTGAAGAGGTAGTTCTTGTTGTCGACTTCGATAATGCAAGGATCGGGAAAGTTGGAGCCGTTGAGGGCGTCCAGGTTTTGGTAGAGACGTTGATATGGCTCGGTATGTTGGTAGGTCGAAGCACAATCTTCGGGGAGTGCTGAAGCGAGAGTTAGACATCTGCAGAGTAGCAGGCCGAACGCGGTGAGGTTTAGTACTGATGAGTGAGCCATGAAGAGGTGGAATCAGAAGGGCCTGGCGGTCAAAAGCCAACGTGTGTCGACAAGGTCGTGGGCCAGCTCTCTGCGCTCTCAACGGTACTTATACCCACGCTTCTCCCGAGTCATAGTCGGCTCCCATCAAGCTGGTCCGGCGAGGAGCCTGCCACGTCGCATAAAAGCATTCCCATCGTGCAGCGACCGAACGTATCTTCATATTATAGGTGACGTGGTCAGGTCACGATGTACCAATGTCGAAGCCATTGGCTGCGCTTCTCGCGCCTCTTGGCTGCTGGACTGTCGTATAGATTCATTCTCTGGCTGCTGTCTCCAGGCCAGACATTGCTCGAATACGGCCAGAGCATAGCAGAGCAGTCTCGCGGATGCCAGATCTGGATCTCGCAATGCTGTCGACACGAGTGTCGTAAATGGACCTGGTGCATGTGGAGACCGTCGTTATGCAGATCATCAAGAGAACAAGCTCACCGCCGCGAGGAAAGATGGCAAGAGGTTACGGTATTTTGCCTGAGGCACATATGCTTAGTCACGGGCTTGACCACCTCATCTTCCAGGCTCACTCTCCTCCTCTTCCTTTTCATCACCTCACAGACAACCGACATCGCGTCCCAAGCCACAATTCTGCGGTCTTCTATGCCATCATCGCGCAAATTCCTCGTACCTGACGCAAGAAGACGCGCTCCCAGCTTCATCAGATATTGCCAAGTCGAGCGTCGGCATGCCACATCAGGCCACTCATCCTTGCCGCGGTACAAGAAGTCGATCCGCTGGTATGTCAACCAGAAATCGATCTCTCGAAATCGCGACATCAAGAAGAATCATTTCCGCGGAGGACTACCTGCCGCGCGCGCCAATCATCGTTCCCATTGCCATGTGGTTTCCCGTGCCCCTAGATGTGGCGGTCTCTCCGCAAATTACAACCCCGCACTTTTATGGGGAGACACGCCGTTTTGACTTCACTAGTTGTCGACGCCCGGTCTTGGCTGCAATATCAATTCATTCGCAGCAGGATCATGTTGGAGTTGGGTAAGCAGTTGGTTGACATGATGGAATACTCGATCGAGCAGAAAGACGCAATGTTGTGCCGGCACGAGGAGACAACTAGAGGAACACTTCCCGCAATGGAACTCGTAGGTCAACCGTCCTTTTCACACTTTTCCCTCTCACCATAGTCTTTCGTTACTACGAGCAACATGAAGGTCGCTGCCATTCTCCCCTTTGCCGTCGCGGCGCTTGCCGCTGTCTCTCGTCGCCAACAAGCCGTCCAAAGCCCGTCCCGACCACTATTGCCGTGTACACAACCGTGACCATCACTGTGGCACCCGTCAAGACTGCCTGCCCTTCCCCGGCCGTCTACACTCACCCCGCGGCCCCAGCTGCTCCAGCTGAGACCAAGCCAGCCGATGCGATCCAGCAAATTGGGTGAGTCTCGATCGCAGCATCTTGTCCGATCCGACCAAATGCTGATATCCCCAAAGCGACGGCCAGATCCAAAACCCAGCCAAGCCCGGCGAAGCCTCGCCGATCCAACAAATCAAGTACACTACATCCGCTTCATACATCGACCCGACGAGATGCTAAAGGTCCCAAAGTGACGGCCAGATTCAGAACCCAGCATCCCCAGGCGCTGCCTCTCTCGCCAAGCCAGCTGCATACCCAGCAAAGCCAACCAACGGCACCGGCTACGCGAAGCCGACCTCCCCAGCTACGCCAGAAACCTACACCGGCGCCGCCAGCAAGGCCTCGATCGTCAGCTTCGGCGCTGCCTTCTAGATGGTCTACATCTAGACTCTTGGGAGGTGTAAGATTTGCAATGAGTTCAATGCAAAATGATGGAATGATAATATTTACTTTCTTGGGGAGTGGAACTTTTTATCAATGTGTCCCGTATACAGATCGGGTCCCTTAACTACAATGAGGCAGAATCAAATGTATTCTTGCCAGTGAACGACTTTCTGTTCTACCGCTGTTCGCAACGTCACGCTTTGCATCGGGTTTCGAGTTTGAATTGGCGAGCTTGTCCCACGACGAGACTAGACGTACCCTCATCTTTCTCACAACGCCGTGGAATTAACGGAATTAATGATGTAGAGCATGTAAAGACGACCGGAGTCGAAAGAAGCTGGAGGTGTCGTTGAGCACAAGGATTCCACTCCGAAGTGAATGACTAAGCAGATGGTGTGAAAGGATTCCAGGTTCTGCGGCGAGCCGACGAACCTCACTTCTTTCACACCTCTGTCTTTTTACCTCGTTCCAGTCCTCCCACATTCTCGTCCTTGATAGCCTTCGTCAAAGAGACCTACATTGGGTGTAGACGTCTGCTTCCCAGCCAATTCCGGCACCATCAATGGAGGAAATGTTGCAGAGAAGAGAGGGGGTGCTTTGCCGTGGATTCTTGAATGCCAACGTGGCCTGATTCTGCCTTGGAATATGTCAGTTACACTCGTCGGGCAATTTGGGAGAGAACAAGGGGAGGGAGGTGGAGGAAGGAAGATTCGACGTCGAATGGCAGTATGCGTCTGTCCTACAGAAGCGTCGAACTTCTGATATGATATCGTCGGGCTGATGATGAACCGAACGGCGGTCATCAGCCTGAAGCCCTGAATGAGGATGCCGAATGTACCGGTCATCATGGATCCATGCACACAAGTGGACTGGATCTAGCCCTGAGCCTGTGTATGCGTAGGCGCCGCAAGGTGGACCCAAAGAGTTGGATTCGTCAACGTCGGGAGACGCATCTTTCAGCTGAAGAGCAGCATTGGAGCAATATAGCGGATGCCCAATGTTCACTTGCTATCCAGTTCATGGGCCAGCAATACCTTAGGCCGGTCGCCGGAATACTCCCGGAGCGGAACGAACTCTCGAACATGTTTCGCAGACCTGTCTGGCTGCCGTTTGAACCTCAAAGATGTCATGCCGGCGATGTCCTTCCCCGGAATCCTCGTATCCGATATGCCACAGTGCTGGATGTCCTTTTTCCGTGTCTCGTACGACCATCTCGGTTCATGCGTCTTTCGGAGTTGGCAAAGCGATGTTGCCAGAGACGGAGGTTCTTTTTTGGTGGACCTCCTGGGCTGGAACTATGCTGGAATGTCGCCGTCCCGCGCCGGTGAACCTACAGCAGGAGTGGAGAAAGAAGATCTCGGTGTCTGAACGCATTTGTGGTTCGGCCGTGGCTTAGGTTTTGCTTGCGACAGACTTGCTGCTGGGCGGCGAAAGCGGACTGGGTGACGATGAGAGGCATGATGAAGTTCGAGTCGATGATGTTGCACAATGCAGCGCCGCATGGGCGCCTGATCAGCACGTTGCTGCTGTCGCCGCTGCTCGTTGTACTCTGCCTCCGCTGCGCACCGGCGGGTCTCGCAGCGCATGATGGCTACAGAAAGTGCCATGTCAAAGTCTTGAATGCTCACATTCTCGCCGAGCTGTAAGCGGTGCTAGGCTGCTGGTAGCTGCGTTTCTCCGCCTGACTCGAATTTTGGGCTTGCTGGCGAACGTTTCCGGGCAAGGCAGCTGGCGAAAAGGAGAGCCCTGCGCATACTGGTCGAAGAATCGTTACGAGGTTGTGGTGCTCCTTCCTACAACCATGGACACCGTTCGAGGTAGTTCTCGTGTCCTGTCAGCGGTTCCACCTGGGTGTTCTGATCTTCTGTTGCTGAGTGCACGCAGAGCCTGGCTTCATCGCAGGTGTCGTGGAAAGCAGTAAATCTCTTTTGCGTCCCTCGATCCAAGGCGGCAGAATGTCACAGTTCAAGGGATGCAGCACATCGACGCACCAGCGATTTTTGGAGAGCTGTCCGCTCGTAGCACGACGGTCCATTGGCCACCACCGCTGAACGTCCCTGAATGCTCTCCTGATCGTGATTCCTCTTCATGATCGTTTCACGATCATTCGAAGCGACAAAATAGCATCAGACGCATGTTCTCCTCTCTCCTGACGTTGTCCTGGAGCAAAAAGGATATCCCAACATCGTGGTTCGAATCGGAGCCCTCGAGGGCAAAAAAGAAGATCACTCAAGGTGAATCGAGGCCGAAGCCTACATCGCTCTGCCACTCCGCCAACCTGCTACTGCCGCTGCTCGCCCAACGTCCAACATATTCACGCACCTTGTTTTTTGATTTGCCGCAGCATGGAGGTGCAGCTTTCTTTGATCATTATATAGACAAAGCAGCGGCGGTCTCCTTGGAGGCGGACAGTGGGCCCGGCTTGTACTGAGAGCATGCTGGCTGCGAGCCTTTGTCCATACACACACGCACCTCGACGATGCATGAACACAAGTCACGGCCATGTTCCTCTGGGTTCTCCTGGACGGTGCGCCTTCACGGGCAAGGCATTTGCCAATGCTCAGACATGCCTCCACTTCAGGCCAATCGAGTATGATGAGCATCTTGTCATGGACATCCTGACACACGGATATCGAAAGGCGCCGGGCCATCCAGCGCATGGATCTGCATTCCCCAACACATACTGTTTGAAGACTGACACTTTCGGCATCAAAGCATCTTCGCAGTGCAGTGTCACCCTCAGGACGACCCTGGTGCCGCACCCGTCGCAGCACAGAGTATGGACATCGAAGAGCATCGACTCAGCATGCCGCGAAGGTGGAGCATCGGCGCGACACTCACAGTGATGGCTCAAAGCGAGCTCTCGCGGCGTCATGCGATACATTGCCAGTCGCAACGTACGCCACGAAACAGCAGCGATTGCCGTCGTCACCGTTACCGACTCACTTCGGCTGCGACTTGAGCATCGAAGACCTCCAGCCGAATGCACTGGCCGCACTGACTGTCCAAGGTTTCCCGCCGTGCAATACTGCGAGCATCGGCCACGCAAGATACGCTGCGCGAATCCCAGCTCACATCCCCTGCGCGTCGAGAACTCATCGCCTATCACGAAAGACGCACTCAGGTCAGAGGTTCCGTGCCGGTGTACGCAGAATGGATCGGCAGCCTTGTGGACCTCCTCGATGGACACGCAGGCCGTCAGAAAGAGCATATGATATGCGGTCGGTGAAGGTGGACATAATGACGACGGACACACTTGAGTAGCTGGGCAGCACCATAGCATTCCTGCAGATGACAGCGTTCATGATGAAGATCTTGGACGACCACGCCTGCAGATCGAGAGTCTGCAGTCAATGAACAAAGCCTCCGAGGTGCATGCGTCGTAAGGCCGCTACGAATGAGCCGGATGACAATGTACGAGGAGCCCGGCGACCGCAACATGGGACACGAACGAGCCGCGGAGCTTGCGAGATGTGAGGCCTTCCGAGAGCGCTGCAAGTCCAGCAAGCCGTACAGATTGGACAACGATGGCTTTGAACATCAAATTCAGCAGAGCATTGCCCTGTGCCCCTTTAAAAACAACTTGAGCTTGAATTTTGGGAGGCTGCATCACCTTTGGCAATGACCAGCTCAACGGCTGTGGCCCATGATTCCGAATGGTCCCGGCTGATGTTGTTTCTTGCTATTCAAGCTCCAGGCGACGACAAGCCCGAGTGGTATATCGGCGGTGATGGCGTGGAACTTGGCAGCGGGTCCAAGACTGTGACGGCTCTCGGGTTGCTCTCCTCTTCATATCTGTCCAGCAAAGTTCGATCCGGGGAAGCTCGATGGTCTTTGCTGTCGCAACGTCCAGGAGCAAGGGTGCCAACATCTGCCATGGCAGGGACAAATAGATCAATGGTAGTGCCACCTCAAGCCATTGATTTAGCAGAGGGGGGGTGCAGAGAAGGTTTGCAAGACAAATCGGTTCCATGGGCGATCGCAAACCTTACGAGCCCGTCCACCATCCATCTCCTTGATCATGGCCGAAGAAGAATCACCATCATTTCCAGAGCCGGAATCGGGATGCCGAAACGATTTTCCACGCTGCTACTTGCAGTCCTGTGATCGGATCCCAGCGATGTTTCGATGGCTGATCGTACACTCCGTGAGCTTATCCGGACTAGTCAACTCCATGAATAGTGCAGGCCGAGAATTGGTACTGCTACAAGAGCCAGACCGGGACTTTTCAACGACATAATGTCCTGGCCACGCATCTCTCAAGGATCGATTCAACAACAGTTTCGTCGACGGTTCTCCATTCATCGTCACATATATGGTCAGACCACGATTCCTAATGATCTCCGGGCCCATCAAGACCCTCGGAAGAATATACATCCCAACCACTTGTAAGCTGGAGACGAGGACCAGACCCTTCCGATACGTCCGACAGCAGCTGGGGTTTGATCGGCTCCAGCGAGATGTCCCGCAATGAATAGCCGGCCGCTGAAGCTTCGCAGACGCAGCGACTATCGGGATCAGAAAGGCTTGTGAGCCAGGCAGGCTTTCTCTAGTTTGTCTGTCTCGTCCTTGCTGATTTTTGGTCACAAAGCGGAGCGAATGCTTCCGGAAGCCGTACATATCCAGGTTGTTTGCTTGATGGACTGCACAGTTGGCAGCGACAGAGATGTTGAGCCGGTCAAGGGGCCTTGAAAGGGTAGGCATGAATCACTATCGTTCCTTGGTAGACACGCCGGATCGGTCGAAGAGAAAATGTGCCGCTGCCATGAAGCTTCGGCCGGTGGAAGATCCGCCTATCGCCTGACTACGGTCACATTGCCATGATACGACCCAAGGTCCGAGGAACCGACTGTGTCCGGGGATGACCACAAGGTCGAAATGGCCCCTTCGATGGGAGACAATAGCTGCTGCTGGACCTGCGGAGCTACCTTGCCTGCCAGAGGTCCAGCACGGTCTGTCGCACCTCCGGCTTCCGAAGTGTCGTCCAACTCTTGCTGATGTCCAGCTTCTCGGTGGCCTTCGCCGGCACGGACGATGATCGCAATGAATGCCGGCTCGATGTTTGTCCGGAATGGCACAGCTCTGGAAAGCAAACAAGCCGGAGCGTCATTGCCTTCTCGGAGGACCGCGTTCGTTCCATAGCCATCGCCGATCGGGAGGATCTGTCCATTCTCATCGCCGCGATCGTAGTACGGTGACGCCTTGGCTACACAGCCCTCAAGAGCAGCGGCTCTGGCCAGGGCGTACTGCCGGGTATTGGTGTCTCAGGCGGGTGTACTCAGAGCCTCCGCCGAGGTGAGACTTCGCGCTATGGGCACGTCGATGTCGTTTTCACCACATGATCCGCCGCAGTGTGGTGTTCGTTGGTGATCATGTCGCTGCGGCTGCAGTGTCACCATCCTCGACTCCCACAGATGCGGTGCGGAGACGAAGCGTCCTCTCGCCGTCTGCTCGTTCGACTTCCATCGGGTGTGGTATGCTTGTATGCCTGCCTCAATTTCCAGCTCTTCTTGTTTTCAGAAAGCTTCTGCGCCATTCCTGGTGGCTGTTCTGGTCTCTGGTTCCTCTCGTAAGATGTGATCAAACATACATCGTGGACCGCTGGCGCTGGTTGGAGATGGAAGAGGCGGTGTTCCACTGGTGCTCGATGCGTATGGTGCGGTGTGCGGTGACACAGATGAAGGCGTGCTGGGCGTTCGAGTGTCGAGGTCCACGGGCGTCAGCGTGATGCGTTATTGTCTTTGAGGGCATTGGTCGTGCCTCAATGTCTGGTAGTGTGATTCATCGAGCAGAAGAGCAGGCATACGTGTTGTCTGCACCATCGCTTTCTGCCACTCGCACAGATCGCCCGGAAGAGTAGGCAACGAGGCAAGCGAAGACGGGCGCCCACTGCGATATCGACCACTTCAATACCTCCCCATGGCTTCTCTCGCCGCTCGAGAGGATACATCATCAGCGGAATTAAAGTGACCTTCTGCCACACGCACAAACAGCAAACACGGCGTCAACGGTGGAGCAGACATTCATGGGTATTGGTTCCCAACACGACAGACAAAGGCGAACTGTCTTCTCCAAGCCACCGCCAAAAGGCGACGACACTGATGAAAAGGAATGTAGGTCTTTGATCACTCACCGCGCTGCCATGAAAGGATTCGAGGAGCTGGTGGTCGACGTGCCTGACCCATGGCGATTATGGCTTTTAAGGCATTCGCTGGCAAGGCGTTGGCTGGCGAGGCCATTGATTGATCTATGGCCAGGAGGTTTGCGATGCTGGTGGAGGTCGACTGCTCATTGAAGAGACACGTCAAGTCCAGTATCGTGGGGCTCCCAGCCAATTTGCCTGTCTGAAGAAAGGAAAGGAAGAAAGAGTTTGAGGCTGCCTGAGATGTTTTGTACTGCTGCGGCGGACAGTCCCGCTCTTAATCAACGGATCACAAAACCACCGGGACGTGCTCAGGGCAACGAGCTGTTGTTCTGAGATATGTACGGACGGTGACGCTGAGGGAGTGGCAGGGAGGCTTACGCCGATGGCAGATGGTGCAGCTCTTTCACCTCACAGATACGACAAAAGCGAGAAGAACTGCTTACAGAAACAGGTCACTGAGCCTCGACCGGGTTTCTATTTCTATGGACATGCACTGGCGTCAAACACATGCAGCAAGATGTTGCGCTGCTCATGTCGTTTCATTCCCCGCTCTGAACTCAAGCAACGCTGCGTCAGGGAGACGAAGGACGCACCACGCATCAAGTTTCTTCGTCATCCTCATCACCCTTCATATGCTGACGAGCATATGGACTCTTCTCCCGCAGCGACGGCCCATATCTCTCCAGAATGAACGGAATGGGCACAAGAAGGCATGCAACAATGGCAAGAATCGTGCCCGCCCAATTGTACCCCAAACCCTCGAACCTACCGCAAAGTCAGTCTCGCATATCATCTGCACCGGCAATGATGAACTCACATCTGAGTACCGAACAAAGGAAAAACACAGCCGAAGATGTTTCTCGAAAGACCGATACCTGCCAGCGCGCTCGCAGAATACACCAGGTATGCCTCCTCGGTGTACAAGTAAGTCATGAGGATCAAGGTGTAGAAGGAAAAGCCGAACATGACCGTGGCAAGGACAGGAACGATCCAGTGGATACCATACTCCGGTGGCGAAGTCCATGCGAACCAGAAAAGACTGATGGGAAGCAGCACTGCCGCAAGTTTGCCAATCTGCACGCGAGCTTCCGGCTTGTATTTGACCTTTGGAGCGTTGGCCAGCTGCTCATCATCAGAATCGGCAGGCTCCTGGATTTGCTGCTGGTAATGCCGCTCCTGCCAGATGTTCGCTAAAGGGCCCAAAGAGATGCCAATCATGAGTCCCAGGAAGGTGAGTCCAACACCTCTCGTATCAAAGCCATGGCCTTTCTCTCCGAACACGAGGTTGAAAGCGCCATTGAAGAGAAAGGACAAGCCGTACAAGAAGCCGTTGTAAAGTGCGCCGAACACAACGATCGACTCTGTTGCAAGGAATCGAAAGGGCCGAGAAAGCGTCGTTGCGAACAGCTGACGGACACCGGTCGCTCTCATCTCTTCAGTCACGGTATAAGTGTCCACGTTCTCCTCCTCGTTCATCCGCTGGGCCCTCCTTCTCAACAGAACAGAATGCCTCGTCTCATTACCAAATAGCACCAGCACAACTACCATCTGCAGCCACATTCCTCCGCAAATGCCCAGGATCGCCCACATCACCGTTCTCCAGCCATGATCTTGCGCCACAAACGACATCAAGAAATATCCCATGGGACTTCCACATACTGCCGCCCAGAGAAAAGCAAACATTGCTGGGCCGACTTGCTCACGCGGCCACATGTCTGCGATGGTTCCTCCGAAGTTTGCTATCGTTACGCTGGCAAAGAGGCCCGAGAGGATTCGCAAGACCAGGAACCCGCCGACATTTTGCACAGCAGCAGTGCCCGCCAGGAATAGCAAGAATATGCCATATGGGATGACATACAACGGTGTCCGTCCATAGTACTCTGACAATGGAGCGAGCGACATGGGACCAAGAGCCAGACCGAGAACATAGAGCGACAGTCCCAGCGTGCCGATCTCAGGGCTCACGTCAAAGTCTTTGGTGAACTTTGAAGTGGCTGGTGAGTAGCCTGATGCTCCGAACGAAACCGTGAGATCGACCAGAGTTATGCTGGCGACAACTGACCATTTCCTCCATGCTGGCCAGTTTCGTGGATCGGCTGCATCATCTGGGAGGAATTTGATGATGGTTGGCAGGGTCGTTAAATGCTGCCGCGGGAAGTCGGGTGTGCTCATTGCTTTCAACTTGGGTCCGGAGATACGATCCAAGTCCACCTAGACCAAATTATCTCGTCGATGTAGCGGCATATCTTCGAACTCGGAATTGCATCGGGCAAGCAGGCAGGATGTCGGTGAGCTCTTTATTGACGAGGTGACGTTGGAGAGACAGCTCAGCTTTGGGTGATGTCACCAAGGCGATGATCTGCCGATCGCTCGTGCTGTATCTTCACAACAGACACATCCACATCTCACCGAGCATATCACTACATCGATAGAGTCCACACGATGATCTTCGAGCGACGTTCGCATGGGAGGACAAGGCGCATGTGTCATCTGCTGCTTTACCTGTCGCGACAGGACCCGGCGCCTGCCTGACTGCTTTGCCATGCGAAATCCCTTGGTCGGTGAGTGCTAGAGCCTTCGACCTGCTCGTGCTCACCGACGACTATGTTACGGCGGGTTCAACGCGCCACCAGCAAAATAGCGGAAAGGTCCGGACAAGCCACATACCGTCTACCAATGATCGGTCTTGCAAAGCAAAGAGAGAGCCTCTAGTCCTCACGCCATGCCAGCATCGACTGATCCTGTCCGCTCTTTACATCAGGAGACCGGGCAGCCCGACGGCAAGCTCTTCGCACAACAAAGCCTGCACAGGAGCGTGCGACGGGACTCTACGGCCAATGCGAAGCGAGCGGTTCGCCTAGGTCAATTTGACTTTCTGGTGCTGCGGCTTGTTAAGCTTCGCAGCAAGCTTAAGCGCTCCCAAATGTCGTGGCATGATCGGGGAAGACCGAGCAAGAGTGGCTGTACCATGACTCCTCGCACCACGGGTGCGTGGAAACTTCTTTTGCGACCAGCGACCTGCGGCTCGCTGGCACCACCACTGCAGAGGCGGGAACCCCGAGAGCCTCCTGGAACTCACCGGCCTACTGCGCTGTTGACCGAAGCTTCGTCCTGCGGCATCCTATACCGGACTAGTATGGCCTTTAGCGTGTGCGACAGAGCTACATGAGCTTCATGAGCTGATCTAGAACAACCTTCTGCACGCCAATTAACAAGCTTACAAGGTAAAGTCTTGCGAGGTTGCGACGCATACCACGGACGAGAAGGTATGATTGCTCCGCGATCAATCAGTGATTACTGGAACGCCGATGTCTCAGGCTTCGACTTCTTTATGCATTGCTCTGCCGTATGTTCATGCAGGGCTTCGCACGTGTCAGCAGGTCTAGCACGAGAATACATCAGGCCACGACAGCGTACGGCCGACGCCTCAAAGCCCGGACATCTATCGTGTGGCTTGCAGGACAACGGGAACCCCGAGCAGCCAACGGATAATGAGTCCAAAAGACGCGGGCTGCTGCGTCGCCGTCAGGTATGTACAAAAGACCCGACAACGCTCTCACAAGCAAGTGTTGTCTCACTACCTATCGCTTCCTCCCTTCGCTTGCTCTCAAAATGCAGCTTCTTAGTTCCTTCTCCGTCCTCCTGCTTCTGTGCGGCATCGGCGGTGCGACTCCGCTCGAAATTCGAGAAGCTTCAATCAACCTCACCAACTTGTGGCCTTGCAGCGGCTGACAGAAAGCAAAACGTCCTCCAAACCGTCCCCGCCAGCTCTCTCTCGCAGTGCACAGCAATCTGTTTCAACAACTCGAAATGTGCTGCTTATGCATTGTCGGGTGGCTACTGCCGTACCTATTCGGCATCGGTTTCTGCCATCGCTGACGCTAAGCCTACATCGCAAGCTCGCTTCTACGACAGAGCCTGCCAGATATGCGTTCTGAAGGCGGGTGACAAGAATCAGAATATTCTCAAGACCTTCGCCGCGACAGCGGTTAATCAATGCACCACTCAATGCCTGAGCAGCTCGCAATGCAAGGCCTACGCATTCGGCTACGGATACTGCCGTCTATACTCGGCACCAGTGGCCACCGTCGCAACACCGAACGAGTCGTCCCGTGCCGTCCTCTACGACAGGACTTGCCCTCGCCCATCCGCGGTCACAACAACGACGAGCAAGACTAGCGCGACAACGGGTAGGAGTAGTACTACGACAACCCGTGTCAGCATGACAACGGCTCGAACAATTACAATGACATCTCGTGTCAGCACGACAGCGACTCGGACAAGTACTACGACTTCTCAAGCTATACCCAGAACGATCAACGAGTTCGACAAGCTCGATCAGGACGAGTGTCACGACCTCCAGAGCAAGCACCACTACACGGTCAAGTACAACATCTGGTACCACTCAGCCTCTATCTCCAAGCTTGACAACCTCCAAGCCGACCACATCGTCTTCGGCAACATCAGCATCAACGACCTCCGTCGCAGCAAGCACCACTACAGGACCGCCATGCCCGTCCAACACGCCATTCACCATCCGGCGGAGCGGTGATGACATGCCCGGAAGAATCATTGACGAAGGCTCGACCGATCAGCGAGTAGAGATGTCTTCCGGCACACCTTCAGTGCTGTACCGGGAAGTCGGCGACTGTCGACACCGATTGGTATGGCCCATACCTGCGCTTCAGTCCAGGTTCCACCAATGCTGGGCGGCGAGCTGTGTGCTCTGTCCTACAAGTGGCGGCCACGAATTCACTGAAGTGCACGTTTCCCGATGGTCGCTATGGCGATCCGGACCAGTTCTCCAAGTCACCTCAGGACTCATTCCTGCACGTTGGGACTGGATATCTCAGCAACGCCATGGGAGTGTTTGCTGCTATTGATGTTCTTGTTACCTTCCAGCCCGTCGCTGCTGTTGCTACTACTACCTCTATTACTGTGAACACTCCCTCTTCGACCACTTCGGCTGCGTCAACAACCACCACTTCAGCCGCAGCGGCAGGATGCGACGCTGGTGGCTTCAGACTGCAGGCCGCCGACGGTAATTACCTTGCCATATACTGGTTAGACCCATACGACCCCTTGATCTCACCTGTGTCGAGCTACTCTGATGCCACCATATACAAGCTGGATGGCAGTCGCCTTATTGATGCAGACCAGAGGTCCTGGTCTATCGAAGCTGGCCGTCCAGGATATGTATATGAGATGACTCCAGCTGAGGCGCAGAACAGCAATGGCTTGATCGACATGGCATGTGCTCTCGATGCCAACAAGGTTCTGAATTGCCACGATCGGACTGCGTCTGAACGCAACGTGCTACAATTCTACTCAAACAAGCTCCTGATCGACAGTCAACGATATTCAGACAGCACGGTCATGACTTTCACTGCCACACCGTGCGACGGAGGCAGTGCTACATTATCCTCAAGTACGACTACGTCGACACCAGCTCCTCTGCCCACATTGGGAGACAGCAACGGCATCAGGAACCCGGATTTCGAAACCACAGCCACTGATCCCACGAACATATCCGAATGGATGTCTCAGTCGACCAAGTCCGTCAATGACCAAGGAAAGGCTGAAAGTGGGAGCGGAGACGCGTGAGTACATGAAAGCCTCCATTACACATCCCGCTGACACTTAGCAGATCGCTCATATCTCGAGCTGGATCTACCGGCGTAGGGTCAACGGCGTCACTCTCGCAATCGACCAGCTATACACCTGCCAACGACGTCGTTCTGAACTACTACTACCGTTTGGGTTCACTGGTGGCGCCAGCGGGATCAAGCTGCGCCCTCCAGGTCTATTTTGGCGGTGAGATACGTGCTACCCACACGCTTACCTCTGCGGACTTGTCGAAGAACTATTGGCTGAATAACGCCATATTCCCCGCCGTCTTGGGTGCCAACAAGGTGGCCAAATTTGAGTTTTCCTGCGCGTTTGGGAGCTTTGACGAGGACTATGTGGGTGAGGTCCGCATTGATGATGTGTACCTGGGTCTGGGTGGCTAGCTCTACAGAAAGAAACCAATGTCATCCGTTGACTGACGCTCTGAGGAGCTGACATGCGTTGAGACACGTGCTTCCTTCGATACTGGCTTACGCTGTTTGAGGAGGCTTTTGAAATGCTCGCCCGCAATCAATCGTTCGTCCTGTTACGGCATCGAAAGCGTCACCAAGCCACTGACCAGCATCGTGCACACCCATACCATCACCCGACTCCTCGTTCCTTCGATCTTCCTATGCCTTTGCGAAGCACCACTTTCCTTGACACATGCACCTCCACCCGCCGTCCGCTCCGCACCCTTCGTGACCTTCACATCATACTGGTAGTAGTCGCCACCCGTCAAATTGTAACTGACCGTAGATCTGATATCATTCCCGTACCCACCCGCCGCGATCTCAGCCACGCAAGAAGCCGACAAAGCAGCCTTGTCCAGCGCGCAGGATTGAGTGATGGTGGCGGAGGTCTCGGAGTAGATGGCTGGCGTTGTGGCGATGTAAAAGTCGGTGCCTTCGGTTATGGTGGCGGTCTGGAGGGGAGGAGGTCAGTTGATGTTGGAGAGCTTGGCTTGGAGAGCGGAGGTTGCGTACCCGAGGACTGCATTCGTTGTTGATCGGCGCGGAGGTGCATGAGATCACGTAGATTGTGGAGCCGTTGCAGGCGTTTTGTATTGAAGCTGCCCAGCCGGCGTTTGGGTCGATGTTTTGGATGAAGAGTCGAGCATTGTCGGAGAAGGAAGTTGTCTGCGCGAATGCATGTCCGATCAGGGTGAGTAGTGTTGCGCGGGTAGCGAGGAGTGATGTGCTGGTGGCGGAAAGCATCGTTTTGAAAGGCGCAGGTGCGTGTAGCAGGGTCTGTTCGATCGAGGAAGTGAAGTGAAGTGAGGTTGAGACAAACTTCCGGCGGAACACCCGGCGGTAAGGTCGGTACTACCTTAAGAGCATGCTGAAGTGAATGCAAAACGTAGGCTAAGAGAATCTGTCACTAATCTTAAGCAGGTCGCCGCCGAGACGGTGTGGCAGCAAGATCTAAGCGAAGGCTCCCAAGTAGCGAGGTTGCTCCTTCCCATCCTGAGTGGAGACAAAAGTCTGATGCGGCAAGACCTGTCGCTGGACTGTCTGCATCATTGTGGCGAGACCGTTAATCCATCCCAACCTTTCATAGAGCCTTCACTACCGAGCTATTCCCTCAGACTACAGCCTTGAGGACCCTCATCGTGCAGCAGGTTTGATAAGACCCAATTCCAGACAACATACGCTCGCAAAGTCGATCAATGGATCGGACCGAGGGCTCGCTTGCTGTCCCATGGGCCGACCAACTGGCTTGTGCGAGAGTTTTTCGTGGAGCGTCATCGGATCCACGGACTATCTGGTCAGCTTGCGACAAGCAGCGGCCCTCGAGAGATATCGCTAATTTTTTGGGCGAAGAGGCATCTGCTGTTTCTGCAGTAGACTCGAGAGAAGACCCACCCATCGAAATAGACATCTCTGCTCCTTCGCGCTCTCGCTTGCTCAAATCAGAGCAGTGGCGCGCACGCTGGTGGATATCGCAGCTGTCGGTACTCCAGCATTGAACGCGGAGTTTCATTGGATCGGTTGGAGCACGACTTCCTGCACTCGAGTGCTGTCAATTGCACCATGAATATCTTCCAAGCGTATTCCCCGCGATAGAGCATGCAGACATGAGCAATCAGATGACTGTGACCCAGATCTGCACTGTTCTCGCAAGTTTCACGCAATGCCATCAGATGTGGTACTGTGCGAGATCTCAGGCCATCTGAATTGCAAAGACGCGGCCGACTGGAGATCGAATCGACATGCGACTGCGTTTCACAAGGAGTGGGTGATGTAAGCATGAGACGTCAAGGTGAAGCGCATGCCAATGACTTGCAAAGATTATGAGCGGAGTGAACGACATGTTCATGGCGACTCGTGCAGATGACATGTCGTCGACTCGTGCAGACTGCCAGGAACCATGCGCCACAATGGTGTGGCTTGACCCTCAGAGCACAAGGGTCTACGGCCGAGGTTAGTTCGGCTGCATTGAACATGATCAGTGAAGAACAACGACAACAACGAACGTCAAACTGCATTGAACATCAACACCAAACAGACTTCCTCAAGCAGAGCCGAAAACATACTGTACCATATCAGCAAGGAGGCTCATTCTTCGAAGCGACCATCAAGATGTCCATCTCAAAGTACGACGATATCATCGTCACGGTCCAGGATGGCATTGGCACGATCAAGGCATGTTCTTCGTAGCAGACTCGGCATCGAACGATCAGCTGACTCAATTCCAGTTCAACCGGCCGAAGCAGCTCAATTCCTTCGGCGGCAGCATGATCTCCGATACCATTTCGGCACTTCGCGAGCTGGATAGACATCCCGACACCACATTCACTGTCCTCACCGGCGAAGGTAGATTCTTCGCCGCAGGAGCAGATGTCACGAGTACGAATTCAGTAGCTTGAGACGGGACTGCGATGACTGACCATCCCATCACAGGCGTCACCAAAACCCCCACCAGCTTCAAGAACGAAGGCGAGAAGAAGATCTTCTGGGCCGAGCGGTTCGCCGTGGGCATGGAACTCGTCCGATCCATCATCGACCACAAGAAAGTCGTCGTGCTAGCCATGAACGGCCACGGAGTCGGCGCAGGAGCCGCATGGTTCCAAGGCTCGAGCGATCTCTTCTACGCCGCCGAGGGCACATGGCTGCAAGTGACATTCAGCCAGCTGGGTCTGATTCCCGAGAACGGAAGCGCCGTCAACTGGGCGCAGCACATGGGCGTCCACCGCGCGAATGACTGGTTGATGTTCGGCGGTAAGGCGCCGGTGGAGGAGTTGAAGGAAATGGGACTGGTGAATAAGATTTTCCCGAAGGAGAACTTTCACGCCGAGGTGCATGCTTACCTCAAGGAGATGCTGAGGGAGAGGGATGGGAATTCGTTGATGGAGATGAAGAGGTTGCAGAATAAGAGTACGAGGGATGCGAGGATTCTGGGACTGTTTGAGGCGTGGCAGGCGCTTTCGGAGAAGTTTGTTGCGGGCGAGCCGCAGAAGAGGATGGGGGCGAAGATGCAGGAGTTGGCGGGTGAGTATTGCGTTCTCTCTGAGGTTTTCATTCCTGCTGACACCTCGATCAGACAAGCGCAAAAACCGAGAGTCGAAGATGTGAGCGTTGTTGCTGGTTCTATGCTTGAATCTGTTGCACATTGGTCTTCTTCCGTCACTATATCGAGCATGCAGTCTTCAATGTACTTACCTCACGATTTGACGATGCTTTCCTCACACTGCCACTTGCCAACTCGTCCGTGCCTGTGAGTTCATCGATTCTCGAAATAGAAAGTGCTACTTATGGCTCCCGTCATTCATCAACGTCACCTCATAGATCGGAGCGATGAAGCTGATGTTCAAGTCGAGTGACCTCCACCGAGTGCATGAAACCGGCAATCCAAGTTCACATCAAAATCAAGGGGCTGACTCAGCGTGGTTGATCCCTGCATATCTCCGGGAAAACCGTCTTCCAAGGTTCCATTGCGCCTCTGACCTCCTATTCCTGCTGATCAACCGCCAACCAACAAAGACTAACCCCTACCCCTCGACTCAATTTCGCTTTGCGCGCATTCACAAGCCCTGATAGGCACAGCGCGTGGACCAGGCTAGGGCCTACGCCTGTCATGCAACAAAGCTAATGATGATGTAGGCCTTACACGCACCCCGTTGACTTTATTCTTTGCGGCCCAGTGCCTGACCATGCCCCTGCGCGCAATCATCTGTAGATTGTAAGTCGCTCGTGAGCCGCTCGTGCTGGTCGCGAAGCTCTTCTTGATTGAGAGTCTCTTCTTTTTCCCTCTCTCTCTCTCTCATCCCACCTCACTCCCCCCATCCGTTGCCAAAATGGGCAACGCCTCCTCCAAACAAAAAGTCGCCCTCCGCGAACAACTCGAAGCCCTCGACAAGCAATGCAAAATCACCACCGAGCTCAAAGCCGCCATCGAAGCCGAACTCGCCGGCACGTCCAAAACCCTCGAGGACCGCGATAAAGACTTGCAAAATCTCCGCGATGAGATCAAGGAATTGACACAAGCCAATGCCACGGTGCGGCAGGATAAATTGAATGCGATTTCGAATCTGCAGAATGAACTCAGTCGGGAGCTGCAGGGACAATTGCGGGTGGCGGAGAGTTTGACGCAGGAACGGAATCGGGCGAGGAAGCAGGCGGCGGAGTTGGAGGCGGAGTTGAAGGAGAAGGATGAGTCGAGTCGGTCGGCTGTGACGGAAGCGAAGACGTTGCGGGAGAAGCTCGAAGAGAGCGTCAGTTCGCATGAGGTGGAGTTGCAGAAGATGAAAGACGAGCTAGCGGCACTGCAGGAAAGCAACAAGACACAAGTCGAAGAGCTAGAACAGAAAGCAAAAGACGACATGGCCGCAGTCCAACAAAAGCACACCACCGCCGCCGCGGAAGAAAAGTCCAAAACGCAAAAGGACATCGCCGAGCTAGTCCAAAGCTCCAAATCGCTACGAACCCGCAACGTCGAACTGGAAGAAGAACTCGCCACCACCAAAACCGCCCTCGAAACCAGCGAAAAAGACCGCACCTCCCTCACCGACCGCGTCATCTCCCTCGCCAAAGCAAACTCTGAATCCGAACAAGCCCTCGCAAGCTACCAATCCGGGTCCCGCACCGCCCTCGACGACCTCTCCAACACCCAAGCCGCCCTCACAACAGCTCAAACCGAACGCGCCGCTCTCGAACAAAAACTCTCCGCTCTCGAGTCCCAACTCGCGTCTGAAAAGTCCGCCCGCGCGGCCCTACAGACTTCTTCCTCGACGGTACATAACGACCTCGCGGCGGCGGTGAAGCGAGCGGATGGTCTAGCGGCGGAAAATGCTGCGACCCAACGTGCGTTGGCGGACGCGCAGGCGGCGAAGGATGCGTTGCAGCAGAAATTCAATGCGGGGATTTCGAAGCAGAGTGGGTTGTTTGAGGCGTTTCAGGCGTTGAAGATTGAGTTGGCGGAGACGCAGGGACGGTATCGGGAGGTGGTGAGTGCGCAGGGTGGGAGTGGAGGGATTGCGGGGGATCAGAGGACGCCGGCGGGGAGGGTGTGAGGAGGATTGGAGCGGAGGTGGGAATGGGTTGGAGGGAGGATGAGGGTCGGTTTGGAAACGGAAAGATTGATTGAATACCCAGTTGTGCTATTGAGCGAGGTCTTTTGTTTGTCTTGTTTCTCTCATATTTTGGCGTTGGAGGAAAGATTACCTGTGGCGAGTTGGGTCTGAGGTGCACAATACACATGTTGAGAAACATAAAATAGAAGCGTCCCTGATTTTCATCAAGTACATTTGCGGCCTTTCGATGATCTAGTAAAACCTCCCTCCAACCCACGCCCCCTTCCCATCCCCAAACACACCCTCCACCTCCGCCTCCCCACCACACATATCCCTCCAAGGCCAAAAGTCCTCTTCCAGCGCATCCCCAACCTGCAGTCCCTTCCTCAACCCCCCATTAAACGCACCCGCCGTATCAGGCTTCGCTTTCCGGTTCCAAAACGTCCTGTCTCCAAGTCGAGTCCGTCCATCCGAGGCGAAAACCGGAATCGAAGCGACGATCGTGGAGGGGAGGTGTTGCGCGGCGGTGTAGAGGGTTCGAGCGTGGGGGTGGTAGAAGAGGGATTTCCAGGTTTGAGTGCGCTGTGAGGGAGGGGTGGATGGTGGATGGAGGAGGAGGGGTGGGGAGTGAGGGGTTGAAGAGGAGGGGTGGAAGAGGAGGACGGAAGACCAGGTTGCGGTGTGTGGGAGGGTGGGCTCGGAGCCGAAGACGGTCCAGTAGGGGGGTGTGCTTTCGGTGATTTCGGGTGGGAGGGTGGAGAGGGATTTCCAAGTGCTTTTGTTGGTGGAGGGGGGGATGGAGGTGCTGAGGTGGGAGGTGGTGTCGAGGGTGATTCCTAGTTCGGGGTCTTGGTTGAAGGTGAACCAGTTTTGGTCGACTTGGGTTTGGCGGTGGAGGAGCTGTTCGGTGTAGAGTGTCGTGAAGATGTTGTGGACGCTCGCTGATGGGTCTTGATTGAGTGCCACCAATGTGCGAGTGAGAAGCTGGCGAATATCCTTTACCGGTCCCATCATGTACCCTTCTCCAAGAGGCTTCGAGCTGAGATCTGGCGCAGCGTCGCATCTTGCGCCTACCTCGCCATCGGAAACAAGACGGCATGTTGCCGCTGGAAATACAATGCTGTGCAGGACACTCTTCTTCACATCGTCCATTCGAGTAGCTCTCGCGCTCTCGTCCGCCTCCGTCAAGATTCGATAGTACCTCTGCAGCAATACCTGTGGCCTCAGTTGAAAGTACACGCCGGGCTCATCCAGAAGGAGGACGATACCATCTTCGCCTTCCGGTGGAGTTCTGCCGAGCCATTTGAGAATTGCTTCCACCCATACTACGGCCGGTGTTGGAGGCTGCGTCTCTGTGACCTCCTTATCAACGCCGTTCTCATTCACCTGTCCTTCGTCTCTGGGCTGAATAGGAGACGGATCCAGAGGAAGTAGTTGAGGTATCGGATAGTTCAACACCTGAGCCGAGAGGATGGTGCGGCACGTCTCCACATCTTGCTTCCTCCCACCTGGAATCAAAAGACTGAAAAAGAGCGGTCTTGTTGCATCCTCAATCTCAGCTTGAGTGGGCGGTGTTGTAGTATGAGAAGCATCTCCAGCGCCATCGCCGGTACCCAAAGCGTAAGTCAGAAGTAAGACCGCTGCCAAAAGAGCTGCTGCAATGATCCGGCGATACGGCGTGGTCCGACTGAGGAGGTGACGTTGAGACTCCGGCAGGAGAGAGGTGTAGTCATGGCTCCAGGAGAACTTGGAAGACATGTCGCCTGCTGTATTTCAAACTTCATCAATCATCCGTCTTCCGTATATAGCCCTTCAAGGACCTCTTCCCCCGACAGTCCAGCATGATGAAAAAGCAGAGCTAAGACGAGACCTCCAAGACCCCCGCCGAGCACCGAACATTTCCACGAGCGAGATGAGACATGCCCAGTCCACGCATGCGTACACTCTCTCCCTTCCACAAACCCGTCTCGGCATTGGAACACACGTCGTGCGAACAAGGATGACAATCCTGATGCATCCAACGCGCGGTGCCAAGCACCCGAAGCTGAAACTCGCAGAGCAGAAAGTGGACCTCACCTCTTCCCTCTTCGCACATCGCATTGGTCTCCTTCACGGTTCCACTGCGCATTGACAGGGTTTCCCAAACCCATTTGCTCGCCCAGTGGAGCCGCTGAACTCGTTTCTATCTCGATTCTATCTCTATCGCATGCACTGTTGGCTGACGTCGCTTCTTTGACCGATGCGCATCAGCCGCTCTTCCTGTGCTGGAAAATAGGTGGGTCGTGGCGGCATGCCAGTGCCGTGTTGGATGAGGATGCCGCGCGCCACGGCGAGGTCATTGTTGTGCCTGATCTGTCTATCTGCGCTTCTGGTCGAGTGGGACATTTCCTTCCGTTCCTGCGTGTCAGCTTCTCTGGCGGCATTTTCTCAGCCCTTGTCGGTTGTCTTGCAGAGTCCATTTCTTCGAGACATGTTCACCATTTCCTTCCATGCGATGCGATAACGATATTCATTACTTTTCCTGATCTCTACAGCGGTCCACGATGCCCTCCCCCCTCCGTCGTCCCATCGTCCTCCTCTCCTCCACCCTCTTCGCTCTAATCCTCCTACTTCTCCTCTACATACCCCCAACCCATCCCCCTCCATCTCCACCACCCAACTCCTCCCTCCCCTCCCCCAGCACCAAATACCACGGCCCCTCCCCCACCTCCCCACCTCCCCTCACCCGCCGACGCATCCACCACCTCCTCCCCGCCACAGCCCTCAACCCCGACGCCTGCAAACTCCTCCTCACGAGCCAAATCCTCACCTACCCGCCTCCCATCCTCATCGGCTGGGGAGGTCACGGCCGCTGGAATGGTTCTTCTAATCACCTTTTTAAATTCCCGCTTTTCGACGAGTATTTCTCCACCCTCGGACCGGAATCCGACGAGGATTTGGTGGTTTTGTTGGATGCGTATGATGTCTGGCTGCAATTACCGGTGGAGGTGATGATTAAACGATATCTCCTCGCAATCGGGAAGGAGAATCGACGGCTGGAACGGGAAGGGATTCTCGATGTGGAAGCTGTGGGTGGGAAGGTGAGGAATACGGTCCTCTTTGGCGCGGATCGACTTTGTTGGCCACAAGATCCCGGGAAGCAGATTCCATGCTGGTCGTCCCCGGCGTCGCTCTTACCGGAATACATCATGGGTCCGTCGACTGATCGTGGAGATCTGGAGCATGCACCTGCCGTACGACCTCGACATTTGAATTCCGGCACTCTGATTGGAAGACTAGCGGATGTGCGGGACTTTTGGAATTCGACGTATGAGATTGTGGAGGAGTTACGACCGGTTAGTGAGTGGAAGTTGAAGAATAGCGATCAGCATTATTTGCATGTTTTGTGGAATTTACAAGAGGAAGCACGGTTGGGGTTGGCGAATGGGACGATGGTGGCGGGAGGTGGAGATGGATTGGTGAACAGGAGGAGGGAGTTTGGGGTTACGGTGGATGGGGAGGGGGATTGTTTTCAGGAGAGTTTGTATCATGAGTATGTGACTTGGATGAGGTTTAATCATTCCTCCTTGTCGTCGTCAGCGCCCGGGAAGGGAGGGGAGAATCGACGACATGCGGAGATGGGACGACTGGATCGATTGGTGCTGGATGAGGATATCGCCTCCTCACCTGGCCCTTTTGCCGCGGATGCGGTGACTTCTCTGCTTGATGGCCGGGGTTGGGAGCAGATGCCGCTGGGCATGAATGTCCTGACGGGCACGGTGTTTCCACTATTTCACATCACGCCGTTGAAGTATCTCCGCGACTTGTGGTGGGGAAGGATGTGGTTCCATCCGCACGCTGAGGCGTTGTTGCTGGCGGGACGGAGGAAGTGGTTGGGTGAAGGGTGGAGGGAGGGGAAAGATGGGACGGGGGAGAGGGTCGTGGCGACGGTGGAGGGGGTGGAGTATGTGGCTGTTGAAGGGGTGAGAGGAGTCAGTGATGGTGAGTTGGCGAAGAGTCGGAGTGAGGAGTTCAGGAAGGGAGGGGTGTGGAATGATTTGGGGGAATGGATGGCTTGGGAGGATGTTTGTGGCGAGCATGAGGGGAAGGTGTTTAATCCGTAGAGGGGCCTGAGTGAGTATCTAGTCGTGATGCTCGGAATCAAGAAATGGTATACTCTCGTGTTCGGACGACAACATACCTCAGGCATCGACAGATTGCCATTGCGGATTCCAGACCAGCCCAGACATTCGTACTGCAGTCCAGAAGACCGCAGCTTTCGTCTCGTTCGATCACGCTCACCATGGACGAAGGGTCCGATCGCGACGTCCTTGTCGACGATCGATCATTGCATTCCATGGTCCCTGCACCGGCACATCTTCCGGTTGGAGCTCCACTTGGTTCTTAGCGCGGCTCCTGAGTCCGGGGTAGAAAAAGCGGGGATGTCATTCGGTACTTGAGTCTTGGGAATGCAAGGTCCTCATGTACCGACGCGGTTGGTCGTTTGTTTCGTCGTAAGTAGGAGATGAATGGGAAGTGCTTGCCGTGTGCTTGGAGAGTCGTCTCGGTTGCGGTGATAAAACGGTGTGCTCGATTGCGTGAGAAATGGCGAGCTCGTCTCGTCCTTTCCCCGGACTTTTGTGAAACGTGGCCGTGAGAGGGCTGACGTCAAAGGGTCAAGAGCTTCCAGGTTGTCAATGGAAGCGATAGGAATCAACAGACGAGGATCAATCATCAAAGATATGAGGATCTTCCATGCATGCGTCAACATAAACAACATCGAGAATGAAACGTGTCCTTTTTGACGTGTCGTCTGTCGTCACATCTCACAGCAGTGTCGTTATCGGCAGCATTGGGGTTGTTTATCGGGCTTTGTTTCAGCGATGGGGACGGGAGCTCTCCAGCAACCCCACTAGGCCTCGCGTCGACTTCCACTTCCACCCTGGACGAGGTCGCGTGACGGGTGACTGTTCTCTATCTCTCAATGGCGTCGGGTCTAGAAGAATATCGAACGTCGGGTGACTCTCAATATGGAGCAGTCTAGTCGACGATAGCACGGAAAGAAGTGGAAAAGGATGACAAGAACAGCGACATCGGCAAGATTGTCCCTGATGAAGCAGGAGCTGTCCTCATTGTGTGGTTCCGGTGGATGGTCACGGTCACGCGATCGATACCATGACTGGACCTCTCTCCCTCTCCCTCTCTCCTTGCGATAGCTCCTCATTGGGAGACATCTGACGTTGCAAGAGAGAGCTCGGAGCAATCTCAGACCTCACCTCATCTTTCTTCTTGTCTCTTTCTTGCTCATCAACTTCTCCTTCCTTCTCCTCTACAACAACGACAAGAATCATCAAAACCATCGACCGTTCATCATCCAAGCTTCTCTCGTGAAGCCATATCACGCTTCACATTGACCTCATCCGTCTCAAGAAACCACAACACCACTCACCTCACTGCAATCAAGTTACTCAACAGTACGTACCTCATCTGACATTCCACCTCTTATCAATGCCTTCAATGCCTCAAACCACCTCGATCGTCCCATCAATCATCATCACCGCATCCTCCTTCACCCTCACACCTCAGCTCTCCCCTTTCACCTCCCGTCTCCATCTCTCAAACATTCAACTAACCTCCTCCACAGTGACCCGCACCCACAAAGCCACCGACCGCGACCACGTCGGCCTCGCCAACGGCACCGCCGCCGCCACCGAGCACCTCCCCCGCTACTTCGGAAAATCCGGCTACGTCGACAACGCTCCCACCAGCACCAAGAAGCAGGGCGGTGGAAAAGCCAACTGGTGAGATCCACCTCTTCACCCTCCACCTCCCCTCCCTCTCCACCTCACCCACTAACATTCCACCTCAAAGGGGCCAACCCATCATCTCCGACCTCGCAGACCTCCCCATCAACACCTTCCACCCGAAACGCCGCACCAACTCCAACAACTTCCCCACCCTCCCTCAATCCACCCGTCGTCGTTCCTCCGTCAGCATCACCGCCGCCCTGGCGGGTACCTCTTCCTCTTCCTCTTCCTCCGCTCCTCACTCCGCCCTCAAGACCAAGTTCGAAGACGTCGATCCCGAAGCTATCGAGTACGACGAGTACTTGCATGGTCCACCGGCCACCACGACTGAGGAGGAGGAGGAGGAATTGGGGTTGGAGAAGATGAGTACTGCTTCTTCGGCCGGTACGGTGGAGGAGGAGGATGGGGTTGCTGGTGGGGTGGAGAAGAAGTGAGTGAGGGATGAGTGAAGGATAAGGGAACGGGCAATGGGCATGTACTATGACGATGGATGAGGGAAAGGCATCCGGACTGGGAGGAATGGGTCAATGGCAATGGCAGACGCAATCAAAGCGCAAGGAATGATCAAGGAAAATCCGGAAAACCCGAGATGAGATGTGTACTATCAGCGAATGAATGAAACGAAATCCGAAATGCTCACTGGCTCCGGTTGATTGTGTGTGTGTACTTGTAGCAACAAAGGCCTCGTTCTTCACGCACAGTCGCCTCTCGCCTTTCGAGCTACCATATCGATGCGAGTTGCCAACCAGACCCAAGGACGGGGAGCGTGGCAGACTGAAGATCAAAGACATCGTCTGAACTGTGATCATGACACTCATCACGCGAAGAAATATGTCGAAACCATGGGATCGTGCTTCGTGTCTACGTTGAGTATCGTTATTGCTCGTCTCAATGCCCAACCACCCTCTAACCGTTGACGATGGTGCCTCCGTTGCCTACAGTGGGGTCAGTAAAAGTGCGTTTTTGGTGCTGTCCGATGGATGACTTACAGTGAATCACCTGCCCACTCAACATACTGCTATCACTGCTCGCCAAGAACACCACACAGCTGGCAATCTCACTGGGCTGTCCCGGTCGTCCCATCGGGCTCGTGAAGCTCTTCTGCTGTTCCTCACCCATCGTCGCGGCGATCAAGGGAGTCCAGACGGGTCCGGGAGCGACGGCGTTGACGCGGATCTTTTGGTCGACGAATTGGTTCGAGAGGCCGCGGGTGAATGAGACAATCGCACCCTTTGTGGAAGTGTAGTCGAGCAAATCCGGGCGACCGATGTAAGCGTTGATCGAAGCGTTGTTGATGACCGTGCCGCCGCCAGAGTTCTTGAGGAGATGAGGCAGAGCGGCTTTGGAGAGGTAGAAGAAGGCTGTGAAAGTAAGATCAGTAATTGTCGTTCGAAAGAATGTGACAACAAAACGTACGATGAATGTTCGTGTCGAAAGTCTTCAACCACTGCTCATCCGGCAGACTGAGGATATTCTCCTGCACCATCTGATACGCATGGTTATTGAACAAGACATCCAATCCTCCAAGCTGCTTGACCGCCTCCTCCACCGCTTTCACGCAGTTCTCCTTCTTCGTCAAGTCCGCCGCGTGGAGGTAGCACTTCCGTCCGTGTTCCTCGACTTCCTTCTTCGTCTGCTGAGCGTCCTTCTCTTCTTCCGGGAGATACACGATGAAGGAGTCGGCGCCTTCCATGGCGAACAGGACGGCAGAGGCACGTCCGATGCCGGAGTCGCCGCCTGTGATCAGGGCTTTCTTGCCGGCGAGTTTGTTGGCGGATTTGTAGAGTTGGTATTTTCCGTCGGGGGTGGGGACTTGGTTCGTTGCGGGGGCTGGGTCGAGTTTGTGTTGGTGGCCTGGTGGGTCTTGGAATTGGTTCTCGGGCATGTGGCCTGGAGGGGGAGGTGTTAGATGAGGGTAGAGGAGGCATTGGTGGTGACGCTTACCGGGTTCGAATTGGGATTTGTCGGCCATGGTTGCGGATGCGTTGGTTGTGTTTGAGTGAAAGTCTGTTGTTGTTGTGGTTGAGAAGAAGAAGAAGAAGAAGTAGGAGAATGCTCTTATCCGACAGTGTTTGTAGCACCTTCCCATTCAACACTCAACACACTGCTCATCGCGACCTCACTGCACTTTTTGAGTCGCGAATGACATCACAGAGGATCATACTGGTGGGTCGCCATGCCTTCGACTCTGATGCATTCATGACTGCGCCTGCCGGGGTTGTTCTCCGCGGCAGTGATGTGAATGTCTCCCACGTGCGTGACAGTGTGAGATGTCTTGATGCGGAAGGAGCAATGATGGTTGTTGGTGGATCAGAAGAAAGGGCGACGCGACTCGCGTTGATCGTCTCGCGCCTAAATTCACGTGGGAGCTATTTTTGTCCATCACTTCGACCTCATCCTTGTCGACATCGAATACCGATGAACCTTGAATAAGACCAACGCCATGACGAGAACTCGATAACATACAAACGATGCTCCTCCGCCACCTCTGGCCATGCCGACAATTCTCTAGCAAATTCGTCCTTACCTCCAGAAGATATCTTACGACCACCACTGCATCTCCGTCTCATGGACCTCTCAACATCCTCTTCTGCGGCGCCGACGCTTTCTCTCTCCCCTCCCTGAAAGCACTGCACGATCTCTCCTTGCAGTCTCCATCAAACATCACCTCTCTGACCGTCCTCTGCCGACCGGACAAATACACCGGACGAGGCTACAAAACTCTCTCCTCTCCACCCATCAAGTCGTTCGCCCAGTCTCTCGAGATCCCCGTCCTTCAACGAGACACCTTCACCGGATGGACACCATCTTCACCCGTTGACTTGATCGTCACAGTCTCCTTCGGCCTCCTCGTGCCAGCCAGGATCTTGCAAGCCGCCAAATATGGAGGCGTCAATATCCACCCTTCGCTACTTCCGGACTTGAGAGGTCCGGCGCCGATTCAGAGGGCGCTATTGGAGGGACGGAGGGAGACGGGCGTCAGTTTGCAGACGATGCATCCTGAGCGATTCGATGCAGGCAAGGTGTTGGATCGAAGGAAGGTGGACGTGCCGGAGAATGCAGGCGTTGGGGATATGATCAGAATCCTGGGTCCTCTCGGAGCGGAGATGCTTGGGAACTATGTCTCTTCAGATGCATTCGCGGATGGAGTGAGAGGTCATGAAGATGTCATGCAAGATGAGGAGAAGTCAAAGTCGAGCTACGCGGCGAAGCTCACGAAGAAAGACCAGCATGTAGACTGGACGACCTGGGACGCAGAGCAAGTGGTGCGGTACGATCGGGTACTGGGAAATTTGTGGGACATGTCGACGTTCCGAAGCTGCCTTCCCGACAAAGCCAAAGTAAAGGGCGACAAGCGAGTGACATTCCAAGGACCATGGAGCGTCTTCAACCCCGACGAAGATGTTTGTGTCGTGTACCAAGACAAGGCTGTGGTGCTTTGTGAAAATGCTTATAAGGAGAGGCATCTCGCTCTCGAAACTGCCGACGGACTCCTTGTGAGTCCCGCCAGTGCTACGATTGAAGGCGAGAAGAAGGGCAAAGCTCTACCGACTCTGGTACAAGGACTGGAACCGCGAGCGCAGGAGTTTGAAGAGTGGTGGCGGGAAAGTTTTGACTTTGATCATCCCGATCCCAATGGACCTCCTCCCAATCCCCACGAATACTTTGACGTGCGGCATTGAAGCTCGGGCCCAGAGTTCAATTCTACGAATTGATGGCGAAGAAGAGGACCTTGAAGCCGAGAAGGCACGAAAAGGTTTCAACGTCGCTCTAGCCGAACGAGGTCAATGCGGAAGAGGCACTACGTTATGCGAAGATGATGGGCTTTGAAAAGCTTCCCTACTGACATCACACTGTTCCCAGTCTAGCAAGCCGAACAGAGGCGCTCTTCAGTCTTCCATCTTGTAATCCTGCTCATCTTTCTTGTTGCCCGAGATCCGGTTCTGTTGGTGCTCATATGCAGAGCCAAAAAGGTACAGCTTTTCACGTCTATCGTTATGCGTACAGCACAACACCATTGTCATCCAGCTATGCTCACAGTCCCGTCTTATGTCATCTCTCGTCCAGGCCGCCATCCCTCCGCCTTCTCCCACCCCGTCTACGTCAACTTCTGCTTGATGAAAAACGCCCTCAAATAGCTCAACTGCCACGCGCACGTCACTCCCAAAACCACACACTGAATCATCGTCCACCTCACCACCCTCGCATTCACACTCTCACTCTGATCCCTAAACTCCGCCTCCCTCTCCCTCTGGAACATCTGCTCCCGGCGAATATCCTGCAGTCTCGCATTCAAATCCTTCGCGCGCTGTGCGACCTCGCTCAACTTGCTCTTGTCACTCGACTCGATGGCGGAGGTCTGGCCGATGGCGAGTTGCAATTCGAGTTTGACGCCGCCGGCTTCCCGTCCGCTGAAGAGCCAGCCGGAATTTTGGGGCACGTTGTTCGGCGTCAGGCAGATGCGGTGTTCGCCCGAGTCGGCGGCTGTGAAGGTGAATTTTCCGGTGGAGGAGCCGGTTTGCGAGACGACGCGGTGGTCGTGGTCGAAGATTTCTTCGACGCGGATGTACATGCCCTGTGAAATGGTTAGGCGTGGGTTTGGGGGGAGTGGGTGGTGGGGAAGAGGGCGTACCATTGTTGGAAGGCCTTGGGGATTTGAGGTATAGGCGTTTTGCTGGACGTTCCATTGGAGTCCTTTGTAATGTCCTGGGTTCCTGTCAGTACTGCGCGGTCTCGGTGTATTGCGACGAACATACCAACGACCAGCGTGTCCTTTGGCAGTTCCTCGATGAAGCACTTCTCTTCGCCGGCGTGCAGGTAGAAGTAGAGCGCATTGCTTGGAGCGACGAGGAGCGCGGCGAGACCTAGGAGAGACCACATCGTGGGCGATGTTTCGAGTGAGGTCGTGGGCGAGTTGTGAGGTGTGGTCGAGTTCTCCTACCGATTTCGAGGCTACGCGACAGGAGGTCGAAATGCTTCAGGGTTCAAGCACGTGACTGTTGGTTGAAGACAGCTCGCTTCGCACTCCCAAGGTATCTACACAATACACAAACACACAGTGCACGGCAGTCAACGATATGTCAGAGGTCTATCGAGCAAGAGAAGCGCCGCAGTAGCCAGAAGATCTGGCATGAGCAATATCGCACCAGGCGCGGTAGCTTCATTGCACGGCGAGTCGAGCCACACCACACTTCACTGCCGACGTGACAGCAGTGCAAGCAAGAGCATTCGAAGGCTTTTCTGGGCGAGATTCTCACGAGCGTTTGCCGTCGTATGTCGAAGGTATGATCTGGCTGACCTCCCACAGACCAGCACAGCAAGAGACTCGATGATCTTATGACCGAGACCATGCTTAATACGACCAGAAAACTCGCCCAGGATTCTCATTGCAAGTCGTCTACTCATCAACGTATCTATCAGTGCTGTCGTCGTCATCAATGACCGTCGCAGTGATCGCCAGTGGGATCCCAATGTCCAAGTACGAAGCTCCCGAGAAAGGTTCCGCCCAACACCGCAATGAAGTATCCAACATTCATCGTCATAACCGCCAGCATCCTAATCGAGTCAGCGTTGGACCTGGAACGAGAGACGAACAACACCTACAGCAGATAACTCGTCCCGGCCAGGATCGTATCCAGACAAGCTCTCGCCAGCGCAATATTGATGTTCCACGGGCGACCCTTCTCGATGTTGGATCTCAGTCCAGCATCTTCGCCTTCGAAGTCCTTTCGCAGAATACTCGTTTCTCGTCGATACGTGTACCAGGCCATCAGGCCGTCGAAGTTGACCCGTAACACCACGATGGCGCGGAATATGGCGGCAAGAACGATCAGGAAGATGACGGTTCCGACGTATTGTCCTGTGGTGTTGGGAGTCCAACTTTCGGCGTAGAGAGGTGTGCTTCGGCTGGTAAAGAAGGTCATCATCATATTTGCCATGGACATTATGCTGTGGCCGCTGTGGTCGTTCGACTCCATGCCAGAATTCATGTTCATACTGCTGGAGTGGACCATACTCGGGTCGGTGGTGTATCGTATTGATGGAGAGGAGGGCTCGTTGCGGGTGGCTGCTGCTCGAGCTGCTCGCAGTTCAAGGAATGGTGAAGCACTGGGGAGCTGCTCTTGTTGACGCGATGAAGCATCCAGGTCCTTGATACGTGCCTCAAGGCCAGCTACAAAAATGTGCTCACGAGGATCCTCATCAGTCGAAAGAAAAGACAGCAAGGTCGCATATACGAACTCAATCTAGTCGCAAACGTGCTCAATCCATGAGCAACGAAGCCCTGTAGGGGCCAAAGTGCAGCATTGGCAGGATGCGAAATACTTGCTCAAACGATCTCGTCGGATTCGGCGCTGGCTCGGGTTGTGGTAGTCTTCGCAAATCTACCGATGATATGAAGGCGCTAATACGGAGCAGGTTATGCCATCGCATGTGCAACTGCTGTCTTCGTCACGATCCTTCGTGCATTGGTGAGTCCGTTTGAGCGCATCTCGGCTAGGGGAACATACCTCTGTGCTTCCGCTCAAACTGCACCGACCAAGGTAATCGAGCGAAGCATGTAGGTCGAGGAATGTTGGTGAGCTCGGCAGGGAGATTCGATCAGCGACAACAACACGGTCATATCAGAACTTGATTCCTGTCATTGCTTACATTTGACTAGACAAAGTACACCTAGGTAGCTGGGAGCGTACAGTGTGAGCGGAAGCACGGAGATGCCTGCATCAAGACTCGACAAGAAAGGCGTTATTCGCCTCAGCTGGTGTGAATTTCTCTATATTCGACATTGTCTTTGCTTTGCTCTCCCGCTCAGCTTCTCCTGCTTCCACCTTTGCCTTCCACATAGTCAACCCAGCAACGGCCGTGTAGACTTGCAACAAAAGTCAAACAATTGCAAGATCATCATGTCGATGATGTCGCATTCCAACGCGCACGGTGTAAGCGAAGGATGGGTATATCAACCAATCATGCTGCATTTGAGTCGATGATAGCATTGATTCATGCAGTGACGATTCCGGCATCTCATTCCGTACGACAGACCACTCAGCAAGCTTTCATCGAGGCCGAGGCGTTGCTGCACGACTCTTTGGGCGTCTTCGTCTGTGGCCCGTTGAGCATGCAATCCGACGCTGCTTCAAATATGGGAAGAAGGATGGGTCTTTGCACATGGAGCACTGATCGTAGGCGCCAGGAGCTCAAGTATGACTGTCGTGCGTAGTGCTGCTTCCGAGCTGCCGGCTGGATCTTCACGGAATGCTTACTAAACGGACCAGTGTCTGCAACGCGATCTGGCAACGACATCCTTTGAGTCAACCTAATCGGATCTTGAGCAAGAACTTTCTGCTGTACAATGCCATCCGTGGTTGTTTGCCCAGGGTAGGACCTCGTCGCTCGGAAGTCTGCGGACGACACTCGACTGCGCCTCGATTGTACAAAGCCTCGACATTCCTCGCCTTCTTCCACTTCTGACTTACATCTCCAATCTCCACAACACTCCGAGCGCCTTCGCAACCGACCCACTCCAAAGCGAGCCAAAATAATCCACCATGCAGCTCACAACATACCTGCTCATCGCCACTTCAATCGTCGGAGCATTCGGAAGCCCTGCGAACAGTCCACCCAAGAATCCAAGCACAAATCCGGACCCAAACAAGAAGCACAACATGTACTGCGACGGAGGACAAGCCTTAGCAACGGCCTATTCCTGTGCCGATGCACACGGCGGCCCGGTAAGATCTGCTGCACGCCATATACCGATCATTGGAATTACTGCTGACGTCCGAGATGCAGATCTATGACTCCGATCATTGTTGCGTGTACGAGAAGTACCTGGCCGATTTCAATAAGGGCTGTGCGCACCGTGGTGGGTCGGGGAAGGAGGATCCTAAAGGTTGTTGAACGAGCTTGAGGGAAGGCGATTTGACTGGCATCGACGAAGGGCGGGGAATGATGGTGTGATAAATCCGGAAGGACGGAAGGGTGTCTATTGTATTTTATCGCACGGTTGGGAGTGCCGTGATGCCGCTTGACATTCGCAATCCGACCACTCATTCTTTTGCGGGCTTCAACCTGAACTTCTTCAGTGCGTGCACTGTCTTCCGACCCAACGTGTAGCAAGCATCTCACGGGTTTGAGTCACCGTCCGCGTCGCCGGGCTACCCAGGTCGAATTCGCGGTGTTTGACAGGGTGAGGATGTCGGGCGAGTCCTATATTCCAAGACCGACAGCCTAAGCGAGGGTATCTCTGTCGACCTGACTACGGTGAAAGGGAATCGCAGGATGAAGATTTCTATGTCTGGAGTGATGAGTGTCGTGTCTGGCGGTCTATTTGATGTCAGCTCGTTCTCTGAGGTGGCCATGCAGGAAAGAAGCTTTCTTAGCAGTCGCTAGCGACGGGAACGCCCGCGCGAGTGGACCTCAGTGATCACGGGGAAAGCAGAATGGAAGCTTTGGTACCCAAACGACCTTGCCCAAACACTCCCAAACATCAACGTCACCTCCTGATCTCCCTCTCCTCGACCGATCACCGCATACGAACAATTTGCTTGCCGCCAATCCCAAGAAGCACTGCAGTCCGCGTCCAATTGCCCTTCGATCGCTCTCTGGAAACAAAGAGATCAGCTCTCCGACTTCCTTGGCTCAATAGCCCCCCGCTACGCAAGCAAAGCAGACGCCCATAGGTCGACCCGCCGAGCCGACATTGCAAGACACAGGCGTTTCGAAAGACCCGGAGCTTACAGGAAGAGCACAAACGAAGAAAAGAGACAAGCTCGGCAGTTTTGGGAGCAGAGCTCAACTCCACCGCATACCCCACAGCAGCACTGTTCAGTCAACAGGAGACTAGACTCTGCGCGGCAAAGATGGCTCTCAACCCTCACCAAAAGAACAAGGTGGACATCAACGTATGTCGTCCAGGTCCTCCGTCTCTCAACAGACATATTCTCCTCCCGTGCTCCTGCTAACAGCCGCTCTTCCACCTAGAGCCTGAACGAAGAAGAACAAAAGCTCTTCCGCCTCTACGGCAAACTCCCCAACAAAAAGGACCTCTTGACCAAAAAACTCTCCGAGCGCAAATACTTCGACTCGGGCGACTACGCCCTTTCCAAAGCCGGGAAAGCGGACACCAGCGCTCTCGGAGGAGGCCTGGGTCGCGAACACCCTACGTATTCCCCTCTCTTCTCCCATCTGCACCACCTTGCGCTAACACTTCAACCAGACCAGAAAACATCCCCCACCTCTCCCAAACACAATCCAACTCCTCCAGCTCAGGTACGCCCTCGGGTAGCACCCCACCCGACGGCCAACGCGGGTCCTTCTCTGGTCCCAGCGGCGTCGGCGCTCCGGTTCTACACCCCGGAACACCAGGTGGATCATCAGGCAGTCCGGTCAAAGAGGCGTCGTTCCTGCACCGAGGTATGAGCGTGGATGAGCTGGATACAGACTCCCGTGCGGCGGACTCGCAGGTGAAAGATGCTGAGGAGCAGGGTGTGCCGATACGGCAGTGATTGGGAGAGATGGGATTGGGTGCGATGAGGTTTGTTTTTTGTTTTTGATGTGTGGTGATTTTTTTGGGACAGACGAGTATACGGCAGCAAAGGGCGCGGGACGGTTGGGATATTCGAGCAGGACTATGGTTGGTGTAACGCAGGACTACGGCCGTGGCGATTGAGCGGGATTGTGGCGTGGGCGAAAGGCGTAGCAAGGCGTTGAGGTCGCGTCGGCGTTGGCTATGAAGATGCGTGCGAGTATGGAGGAACAACTCAAATTCTCAATTCTCATGGCGTGCACATCAACGGTGAGGACGTCATGAAACCAGTGCTGTTGCATAAACACAATGTCCTTCCGTGAGCAGTGTACTGTACAGCTCTCTACCTCTAATTTTTCCAAACGGACCCGACGATAAGTATCGACACACAGCTCAGCCCTTTTACACTTTTTCCATCACCACTCTACGCCTTCTGCGCCCCCTTCTTCGCCAACAAATTCAGCGCACTACCAGCCAAAATAAACCCCCTCTGATCCTTGCTCATCGTATGCTTAACCTCTACCCGATGCGTCTCCCCACTCCTCTTCTTCAACACCAACACAACCTCTCCCTCTCCACCCTCCAACACATCCCTCAACCCCTCCGTACTAACCTCATCACACCCCTCGAACAAATCATAATCCTTCTCATCCGCAAACGTCAACGGCACAACCCCCTGCTTCTTCAAATTCGTCTCATGAATCCTCGCGAAAGATTTCGTCAGGATAATCTTACCCCCCAAATACCTCGGTTGCAGAGCGGCGTGTTCGCGCGCGGAGCCCTCGCCGTAGTTGTGTTCGGCGACGACGAGCCAGCTTTGACCTTGAGACTTCCATTTGGAGGCGAGAGAGGGGATGGTGTGGGAGCTGCCGTCGACGTCGCGGACGGAGTTGACTTCGTTGGTGTCGGCGGAGAGGGCGCCGATGAGCGTGTTTTCGGAGATGTTGGGAAGGTGGCCTTTGTATTTTAGCCAGGGGCCCGCGGCGGAGATGGTGTCCGTTGTGCATTGGCCTTTGACTTTGGCGAGGACTTTGAGGCCTGTAAGGTCTGAGTCTGGGAATGGTTCAAAGGGTTCGAGAAGGGCGAGACGGGTGCTCGTGGGAGAGACGGCGACTGAGACTTCAGGGTTGGGGATAGGAGGTGTTGGTCGGAAGAGTGGGTTGCCGCTGGCGAAGCCTGCTGACGGCAGGTCGATGCCAGTGGGTGGGTCGAATTTAAAGGTTTCACCGCTAGGAGTAGTGAGAGAGTCGGTAATCGGGTTGAAGTCAGTCCGACCCGCGTAGGACATGGCAGTCACCAGTTCAGGAGAGGCGAGGAAGTTCATCGTCTTGGCGTTGCCATCGTTGCGAGCAGGGAAGTTGCGGTTGTAGGAGCTGAAGATGGCGTTGTTCTCGCCCTTCTTCACGCCGTCGGTACGACTCCACTGGCCAATACAAGGCCCGCAAGCATTCGCGAGGACCAGTCCGCCAGCTTCAGTGAATGTGTCCAGAGTGTCGTCACGAGCAAGGGTAGCACGAATTTGTTCCGAGCCGGGAGTGATGAAGAAGTCAGCCTTTGGCTTGAGTCCGGCGGCCGATGCTTGCTGTACCAGGGATTCGCAACGAGTCATGTCAGCGTATGAACTGTTTGTGCAGCTACCAATCAATCCAGCGCCGAAGGTCTTTGGCCATTGATTCTTCTCCACGGTGTCCTTGAACATGGACAATGGAGTTGAGAGATCTGGAGTGAATGGGCCATTGATGTGTGGCTCGAGATCAGACAGGTTGATCGTCACGACATCGTCGTATTCGCAATCGGAGTCGGCGGCTAGGAGATTGTGGGGACCGGGAGATGAGGCAATGGTATCAGCCTGCTCTGCGATGGAGCCTCGGTGTGTCGACCGCAGGTAGGGACCGTGGGACGAGGATGTGTAAGGGAAGATCGATGTGGTGGCTCCAATTTCGGCGCTAGATTTGATGTGTCAGTGAAACAACCCCTAGAGCAATAGCAAAGAAGTCTGACATACCCCATGTTGCAGATCGTAGCCATGCCTGTGCAGCTCAAGGTTGCCACACCCGGTCCAAAATACTCGGTAATATATCCAGTTCCACCTCGCACTGTCAGCTTCCCTGCCAAGGCAAGAATGACATCCTTTGGCGTCGCCCATCCACTCAGCTGGCCTTCCAAGCGTACTCCTCGAATCTTTGGCGCCTTCAACTCCCACGGAGCATCGACGAGTGCATCGACGGCATCAGCTCCACCGACACCAATGGCAATGGCACCCAATCCTCCACCATTCGGTGTGTGGCTGTCCGTACCGAGCATCATCAAGCCCGGAGCTGCGTAGTTCTCCAAAACAGTCTGATGAATGATACCCGCACCCGGCGGCCAGAACTCAATACCATATCTCTTTCCAGCACTCTCCAAAAAGTCGTAGACCTCCTTGTTTCCCTTGATGCTGTTCGGTAGGTCCAGATCAGCTCCCTTCTCACCAACAATCATATGGTCGCAGTGAATCGAAGCAGGTACGGCCGTTGTAGGCATTCCACAGCTCATGAACTGCAGCAACGCCATCTGTGCACTCGCATCTTGCATGGCGACCCGATCGGGTTTGAGCTTGAGAGTCGCATTGCTGCGAATGTCGGAGCCATTGTTGGTGCCTTCCAGGAGAGATTCTTCAGGGTTGTCGAGGTGGGAGAAGAGGATCTTCTCGGACAGAGTCAGGGGTCGAGATGGGAGGATTCGTCGCACGGCGGAGAGTCGCTTCAGCAGTTTTGGGTATGGAGGAGTGCGTGAAGCGACATCGCTGGCGGCGGGCGTGGAGGATTGATCGGCGGCAGTTGCGAGGCTTCGTTGGAGTTGTTGGCGGAGAGGAGCGGGTAGTGAGAGAAGGGACGACCGGCCATGCGGCACTGCCACTCTCCTCGCAGCAAGCATTTTGAGAGAATAGCGAGTGTTGTCAGAGGAAAGCTTTCTTGTGCAGCTCCGAAGGAATGTCTCCGTCCTCGGCACCTCAGTTCGAGCAATTGGCGAATTAGACGACACCTATTCAAATCATCCTTAATCAATATAGGCTCTCGGATGATCCGCCCGCTAAACCCTGTTGCTTCTCCGGGATATGTTTTAACCTTGCATAAAAAGTTCGACGACATGCATCGATCGTGGAAGAGGAAATCTTGAAGAGCACACTTCTCTCCGAATACAACAACAACAGCAACCACAAAAAAGACGACACAAAATGGCTTCGACCAACCCGCACCAAAGAAAACACACCTTCATAGTCGAACACCTCGACCCCGAACTCGAAGACTGGCAATCCCTCGAATACAACACCATCTCCGCCGAATCCCTCGCCTCCAACTCTCACTTCCTCCTCTCCGGCCTCACTCCCTCTTTCGACTCCGCCTCGCAACTCAACCTCCCTTCCAGCAGCAAAACCTCGCAAACCGTGGAGTCCCTCTACCCAACCCCCGAAGATCGACAAAAAGTTTGCTTGCTCGATCCGAAAGCGGAGCAGGATCTCAGCCCGGAGGATGGAGAGAAGTTTGATGCGTTTTTGTTTGGGGGGATTTTGGGTGAGTGGATGTCTTGTCATTCTCGAGGATGAGTTTGGTCATTAGTTTTTCTCTGACATGTTCTCAAGGCGACGACCCACCACGAGACCGCACTGGCGACCTACGTAAACTTGGATTCCCTGGCCGGAGATTAGGTCCAGAACAGATGACTACCGATACTGCCGTTCGAACGACAAGGATTGTTGTTCAAGAAGGCCGTATGTCTACCAAAGCCAACTCATGCAGCTCACTTCTTCGCGGACTAACCAAATCAAACAGTCAAACTCAGCGAAATCAAATACGTCGACCGTCCCGATGTCGACATCCTCGACGAGAACGGCAAACCGCTTCCCAACGAGAGCATCAGCATGCCATTCAAGTATGTCGCCGACAAGGACGGGAAACCGATCATGCCCGAGGGTATGTACGAGTTGTTAGCGAGTGATGCGGACAAGGGTATCTTGGATCTGTTATGATCAGACATGTCCGCGTGATATTATTGCATGAACCCGCAGAGTACACCACCGAGATTTCCACGCAGTTCACCCGCGATGGCTCAGGTTCAAATCGACTGTGTCCTTTCCCGATCGCGGGTGTTTGGATATTTTGTACATGCTCTGCGTAATGTATATCGTGTTCTCCTTCTTCCAACGCCTCCTTTTCTATGCGGTTTCACTCGATTCCATCTATCCAATACTCGCTACCCTCGCGGTACCGCTGCTGTCACTACTCCTGTGGAATCTCTCCTTTCTACTCCTGCAAACCTCTTCTGTCACATTTGCAGCACAAATTCCATGGTCCGTTGATCAAGTCTCGCGCGCCTGTGCACCTCTTGACTGCTGATCTGATCATATCACTCGCACGTCGGCTGAGCATTGTCTGAGCCCAGCACATAGGTCGTATCGTATTGGACGTTCCGATAAGTTCGCCAAACGGCGACGAGGACTCCGGGGATTGTCAACAATGCCGTTTGCACCTGCAAGCGATGGCCGACGCTGCAGCCGGTTTATCAAATCTCTTTGTCCTGCGGACGTGTGACAAGATTGCATTTCAGTAAGAGCTTTCTTGCTTGTCGCATGGGATCGATGTATGCAGCCGGCCGGCAGTGTCGTCCAGCTCGAGATGTCACTGAAGGTCGTTTGATGCGGCCGTCTCCGCGACACAAGTTCCAGCTCAAACGTTATTCTCACGCTTGTTGCGCTTCTCCTCTCCTCAAAGCCAATAATGCCCTCACGTCAGTCACATATTGCAGTCCTTCCAGAAACGGTATTAAATGCAGAAGGTCGTTATCCGTCGGGTCACTGATCCAGCCCTCGATGGGGATCGCGTTGTCTACAACATCGCAAATCAGCTCCACATATCCAATTCTCCCATCTCCACACAACCACTCACCCTCGTGAAAGATATAACTCATCGGACTATTATCCAAAATCGCAACCCGACTCAAATCCGGCTCCACCATGGCCAGATCTTTAATGTACGCTCCATTACGGTATGTGCAGTGCTGTCGATAATACCTTCCCGAGAAATACTTCCTCTCCCGCTCCAGCCAGTCAATAACCGGATCAGCATACTCTTGCACGCTGGCCGTGAAGACAATCAAATTGTACCATTTGGCGACTTTGCGGAGGAATTCGTGGCAGGCGGGACGTTCGTGGACATAGTAGAGGATCGGTACACCGGATGCGAGAGGTGGAGAGTTGGCCGATGTTGAGGTCGGGTAGGAGAGACGCACTTCGACCATGTGACCGGTGGACATACGGCCGCCCTTGGCCATTGAGTGGATTAGTGTTTCGTCGAGGTCGATGATTAGTGTCTTTCTGGGCGTGTCGGAGGAGTACGAGAGGGTGTATGAGGGTTGCCGACGGGGAACTAGAGGTCGTGGAGTTGCAGGTGCTCGTGGGTAGCGTGTGAGTTTGGCAGAAGCTCCCACAGATGAAGGCGATTTCAGCGCGGAGGCGACAAGAGCTATGTCGTTGTCGCCGGAGCCAGGTAGGCTGGTAGAGCCAGCTTTGGACGCCTTTCGCATTCGCAAAGCCTCATCGTTGGCGACCTTGATCCTTATGCTCTTTCGGGGTGGGCGGCCTGATTCTCCGGGTGGGCCGGGGGAAAGTGATGCAGTTCTTGATCGAGTATGTCGGGCTGGACTGTCATCGAGATCGGAGCCTGTCGACGATATGCTGTCCACGGAGGGTGATCTCCGAGTGTGATGTTTCTTGGTCATTCGCTCCTTATCATCTGACGAAGAGTCTCCTCCCGTCGCGGTATGTATCTGCCGTTTCCTTTTGCGCCGCGAGACCAGGCTGGCGAACTTGCGCAGCGGCATGATGGTAGAGAAGCGACCGCGTTCGTCGTAGAAGCAGGCCACTACAAATCTTCCCGGCGCTGTCACAGTGTGAACGATCAGATGTACACCGTACAACACGGCGTGTGCTATTCTCCTCGGCGAATACCACGCGTATCTGCTCGACAATCCCGATTCGTCCGTCACCGTGGTGCCGTTCTCGAGCAACGGTGTCTTCTCGTCGATGTACTCCTGCTGACTGCGCTCGTCCTCCTCTGCAGCATGTTGCACGTCTTTCCCGCCGACCAGCTTTTCAGATATCGAGCCAATGTCCACGTCCGACGATTGGAGGCCTGGAATATGGGTCGAGGAACCAGTGCGGGATCGCGGTGGTGAAGGCGGAGGAGTGTTGAGTCGCGACAAGAGATTGAAGCTGTTCATTGCTGCCGCAGCATGTCTTGCGACCCAGATCAGAGTGTGATACCGGGCGAAGAGGTTCGGGGGACAAAGAGAGGATGAGGGCGGTAACGAAGAAACAAAGAGCGGCACGTTGTATTGTCCGAAGCAGCTGATCCATCGAGCGTGGAACCAGCCGAGCTGCTGTGCCGGCGAGCAGACGTCACATCAAAGAAAGCGGGCCGATGCGAGACCTCGACGAAGCTTAGCGAGAGAGGGTTGGTCTTGTTCTTCTTCACAACTGCATACACACATCCACTCATATCGTATTGAGAGGACTATACTCTGCTGGAATTGGTGCTGATTTGCGAGCTTGGTATATTCTCTGGACACGCCGCCGCCGTTCTGGGAGCCGTGGTCATCTGCGTTTCTCCTCTCTTGAGAAGAAGAATCTCTGAGTCACGGCCTCGTTCAAGACAGCAGTATACCACTAGTATACCGAAAACATCTTCAATATGCCGTCCTCCGTGGCCACGCAGGCGCCTTCTCTGACGACATTCCTCAAATCACACAAGTCCAGCGATATCGAGTCCTCGATCGAACTGCTCATCTCCCTCCTCAAGCGACGTCAAATCAGGAACTCTCGACCATGTGCAATTGCAACCGCTCAGCTGCTCCTCCGTGTGGTCGGCGAACAGCGGTGGAAAGATGCTGAGACGCTCATCCAGCGCGTTCGCCAAGTCGGCCGCAGACTGACGGCTGCTCAGCCGCGCGAGATGGCAGTGGGCAACATTGTGCGCCGCATTCTTGGTATCGTACGCGAGATTACGGAAGACAATCCGAACGAGGATCACGATGAAGGTCTGCCCGCAGCCGCGGTGACTGGCGAGTCGTTCAAACGAGCCAGTCTCTCGTCCAAGACATCTGGATTCACTCCGCTGCCACAGGGAACGCCTCCTCGAAAAAGTATGAGCCCTCCATCGATAGACGGCTCTTTTGGTCATACCCAGCGTCCTTCCATGCCAGCACCCGCAGGCTCATTGTTTGGCATCTTCCAGCAACCTGGTGCCTTCTCGTCCAACGCTGGATCTCCTCTCACATCAGGCACAGCCTCTCCCATTCCACACAAGCAGGCCGAAGTTAAAGTCGAGAAGATCGACATCAAGGCGGAGGTCATCGACGGCATCAAGGATCTACTCGAGGAATTGGACATCGTCGACACACAGATCGCCGAATCTGCGTTGGACCACATTCACTCCAACGAGATCATCCTCACGCATACCTCTTCCCAAACAGTGCAAAAGTTCCTCGCCGCAGCCGCTCGCAAGCGCTCATTTACCGTCGTCCACGCCGAGGCCTACCCCAACGATCATCTGTCCACACACGCCACGATCGTCAACGGTAGCACAGCATCAGCAGAAGACGACTCCATGGATCGCTGGAAACCCTTGACCTCTCTCGGCATCAAAGTCATTCTCATTCCCGACACAGCAGTCTTTGCACTGATGTCTCGCATTAACAAAGTCATTCTCGCTCCACATACGGTCTTAGCCAACGGCTCACTCATCGCCGCAGCGGGTGCGAGTGCCATTGCGCAGGCCGCGCAAATGCATCGTGTGCCTGTCGTCGTGCTCAGCGGAGTCTACAAGCTCAGTCCTGTCTACCCGTTCGATTCGAATGAGCTTCTGGAGTACGGTGATCCGAGCAAAGTCGTCGGCTTTGACGAAGGCGGACTGGTGGGTGGGGTGGATGTCGTCAATCCTGTGTTCGACCATGTCGGAGCAGATCTTGTCGATCTTTACGTTACAAACCTGGGCGGATGTGCGCCGAGCTTCTTGTACAGGATCGTTGCGGATCACTATCGAGGGGAGGATGTGGATCTGTGAGTATTCTTGCCTCAAGAGTGCGTTGTTCAGAGAAGCACATGCGTGCTCTTAGGGTTAGAGACCTTAGGGTTAGAATGAATCAAACGGACCCATTCTTCTTTGCTCGTACTTTTCCAGAGAGTCTTGGAAAGACGTCTTGCTTAACCTTTCAACAGAAATAGCAAACAGGTAGAAGTCACCATCATCGCCGTCGACTGGGTTGATTCTCAAGACTGACGTCTGATCAACATGTTACTTGTAATCGCTGACCGCCATCGCCAACTGGCGCTCGCTTCTTTCCCGTTGTTCATGATTCGAAGAGCCTGACTTCCAAGCAGGCGTTCGATGGAACTTAGATCTGGCGGTGAAGGATGATCGAGATCTTCGAGATCAGTGGCCATGGATCATCTGCCAATATACCGTACATTCTCCTGCCAATATACCGTACATTCTCGCAAATGCCCCTCGGTTGCCCCGCTTTCAGCAGGACTTCTGGCTCGCCGCTTCTTGCCCGCTTTACATCAACATATCATGAACATTCGCATCGATCTGCAACAGCCAGTGTATACTCTACTTGCAGCTCTGACTCCAGACTCGTAACACCTGCCCTGATCAATTTGGACAGACGTAGTTGAGCTGAACTTATCCCGACTCACACTACTCTCCGGCGCCCGTTCGGACTCATTCACGATGCCAAAGATGCTCAGGATAGAGTGTAGCGGGACTCCCTACGAGGTACCACGCACAACAACAGTCACCCAGCATATCCTAAACACAAGTGCTAACAATCCAACGCAGATCGGTCTCCAACATGGCCAAGAAGCCCGTGTCCAAATCTCCCGCAGCATCATGTTCTACGCCGACCTCTTCCTCAAAGAAGCCAAACTCGACTGGTACCAAGTGCAATCCCTCGCCATGAAATTCGAGCCCGTCATCCGCGAAAAGTGGCCCGCCTACATGGAAGAAATGCGCGGCATCGCCGACGGCACCGATCTCGGCGTCGAAGACATCATCGCCATCAACGTGCGGACGGAGATTGCGTTTGGTGCATTCTCGGATGGATGCACGGCGCTGTCGTGGAAGACGGACGAGCACTCGTGGCTCGCGCAGAATTGGGACTGGAACGAGGTGCAGAAGAAGAATCTGGTGTTTTTGTCGATTGAGCAGCCGGGGAAGCCGAGGATCAAGATGATTACCGAGGCCGGGTTGATTGGGAAGATTGGCTTGAATGATGCGGGTGTTGGAGTCTGTTTGAATGCTATCAAGGCGAAGGGCATGGACGCTACGAGACTGCCTTGTCATTTGGGACTGCGAATGGTGTTGGAGAGTACGAGTCGAGCCGACGCGGTGGAGAAGTTGGAGAAGTTTGGGATCTCGTCCGCGTGTCACATGTTGATTGCAGATGAGAATGGCGGTGTGGGCGTCGAATGGAGCTCAACAGACGTGGCCAAGCTTGAGATGAATGATGCTCGACAAGTGTTCCACGCGAACCACTTTCTGCTCCAACATGATGGCGTGGAAGACAAGAAGTGGTTGGAAGATTCATCCTTCCGGACTAGCAGGATCGAGGAGCTGGCGGAGAAGGTCGAGGGTGAGCCAACATATGAGAAGCTCTACGACATCTTCTGCGATGAGGAGAACTTTCCGGGGGGTATCTGTCGAAAGATGGAAGGGAGAAGTCAGTCGGCGAGTCTATTCAACATCGTGATGGACCTCAAGGCTAGGAGAGCAGATGTTACCTTGGGCAGGCCAACGGAGCCGGAGGAGAAGATCATCTTGTCATTCTAGCTCGTTCGCGATGATCATCATTGGCACAAGATGTCCGCAGCCTATGTCGAAGCATCTGCAGACTTCTTGCACCTTGTGCCACACACACTGCGCACGAAAACGACTGATTGGTTCCTGGAACTGCCATGCATTTATCGTAAGTGGTATCCTAGCGATCCTTGACAAGCAGGAAGTGAGATCGCACTGGCGAACGCTGCACGATCAAAGCCCACAGCCTCTACTCCTTCTTCGACTGCAGACCGAGAGCCGTCATAGACCAGCCAATTACCGAATCCAGCTTTCCAAAGTCCCGTCGACCGATCTTACCAGCCAAGTCGACGACCTTGAGGACGATCTCTCCAGCGCACTTCCCGCCTGCCTGATAGCAAAATGCTTCGCTAGCCTTGAGTGAGGCTACATAGACTCCTGCGAGACACAGAACATATCCGAAAACTGCCAGTAGCACGAGCGCCGCTGTATCGCGGAAGGTGCTGTGTTGCAGAAGAGCCAAACGGTTCGGGCTGCCATCGCTGTCAGTAAGTCTGCTCAGTTGTTTGGCGAGGAGGAATCGAGCAACTCACATGCTCCAAACCACAGCAGAGGACAGCAGGAACACTCCCGTGCTGTTCACGATCGTCTTGAATTGGTCCATCCTCGGCCCTGAGCTACAGGAACAACCAGTCGTGTTCAAGACCCAAGCGTTCAACAGTGGCACGAGGAACCGATGAGCGATGTAGGAAGCGCCAGCTACTAAGCTTACGCGGCCGTAACCGATTGCATCGGCTTTGATCGTGGCAGACCAATTGTTGTGGACTTGCTCCGGGTTCGACTCGGTCAGCCACTCTCCAGAATAGGACACGCCGATCAGGACCACAAGCAAGGAGGCAGAAGCTGCAACGTATCCGGAAGGCAACAAGCGCTTGAGCAAAGGGTCGTCTTCGCTTGCAGCGTCTGCAGCTAGTACTGAGCCTGAGATCGACAGCATAAGCAAGCAGGTCGTCAAAACGCTGCGGAAAAGGTTGAGTCGCAGAGTCCGCCATTCCCAGAGATTGATGATCTCTCGACATTTTGGTGCGTTGCGCGCGAGTGATTGACCGGATGCTAATGGACTTGGTCCTGGTTTAGATGGGAATCGTGTCTGATGTTCCATATTCGGAGAGGCTGGAAGTCTTCCTTCCAGCTTGCGGACCTGAGCGCTGAGACTGTTGATCAACGAGCCTGTTTCGAGGTGTTGCCGTACTTCAGATGCACGTGTCAATGTACTGCGATACCCAATAGACTCCGCGGTGCATTGCGATGATTGTGAAGTGCAATTCGATGAATGTTGTGGGGAAGCTTTCCAACGATGTCATCGTAAACAAAAAACATGGCATGGCCAAAGATTTGGGTCACTTCTACTAAAAGCCTCCTGCTAGCCTAGGCGTCCTGAACCGTTCTTCCACCATGCCGAGGTTCTTTCCGCCCGCCTTGCTGGCCAAATCGATGGTTCTAAGAACGATTTCTCCTACGCATCTCCCACCTTGCGCAAGCTGAAAGCAGAACCCTTTGAAAGCTAGAACGCAGAGTACACACAAGACAATGGCCCATATCGAGAAGACCACCACGGACCACAACGGAAGATCGGCTCTCGCACGGATGTTGCGGAGAAGGGCCATTCGTTTCGGTCTAGGCAGGTTTATCAGCAACTGCAAGATTCGTTTCTTCAAGGACGAAGAGAACTCACATGATCCAGATCACGACCAGCGAGAGAACAAACGCTGCAATCTTGTCCACAATGCCCTTGAAAAACTCCAGTGGCGGCCCTGCGCCGCAGGCGCAATCCACATAGTCCACCAAGTGTGCAGTCGTCTTCGGCACAGCCCAGTGGATGAAGACGGACAGTGCCCCAATCGCGAATGCGAAGGAAGTGTGACGGCTTGTCTCGTCCCTGAGGATGCCCAACCAGCTCTTTTGTGCTTGTCCCGAGCCGGAGTCCATTGACCACTCCGCCATATAAAAGAAGACCATCAGCAGCAGGAGCAAGAGACCGAAACCGGCGATGAACAGGTAGGGAAGCACAGTAGGGTTGTCGTCCTGAGGTTGTGGAAGCGATATCAGCAGGAGAAAGATGCTCGTCGCGCCGCGGAAGAGAGTGAACCGTCGAGCGCGATATTCCCAGTGGTTGATGATCTCGTAGGAAAGTGGACTGTCGATATCCATAATCGGCAGGGCGGGCACGGCGACCACGACTGCTGGAACACCGTCTGCTGGGATCTGGTCCGCCGGCAGACTCTGTTTCCTCGGTCTCGAGGAGGAGCGCGGTTTTCGTTCCATCTTTCGATCGTCTTGGAATCTTCGATTGCTAAGTGGGGACCTGTGACCTGGAGGCCGAAAAAGCTGTGCTCGGAAAGGTTGACAATGTCGCCGTTGAGGGTGCACCTTGGAGAGCGGATGCTAGAAAAGCGCTAGATGCACAATAATGCACGCGCCAATTCGATACTGCGGACGTGCCGTGTTAATGTGAAGTGAAATGCATGAGAAAGACAGCGCGAAGAGATCGTCGTAAACAATACCGTCGCACATTCCTCAGAAGGAATGCATGCCAAATTGCGCTAATGAAACCGAACAAACGCCATCTAAGGTAAGGTATTCTTTAAACGCCGCCTCTCGTGAAGTCGTCATACCCGCTGAAGTACCATGCATCTCATCCCGTTGCAACACTGTTGTCATGTGCTTGAGCAACTTCACCCGCACCAGCCTCAACTCGGGGCTTCTTGGCGTCACTTGCGCCATCCGTCTGCGGTTGATATGTGTTTGTCACATCCGCCATGACAGACCGCTTTGCTCCTGCATGTGGCTTATATGCTCCTCGGTTGTTTGAAGGAAAGCCACCTGGACCACTATTCGGCATGCCGATCTTGCGGTTCATGTCGGCCGCAGGGTTGACAAAGTTGGAATTGGTGGGCCGGGGAGCGCCATTGAAGCCATTCCCTGAAGCGTTGGAGAAGCCGCCGGGCGCGCTAGGCTGTTGATTTGCAGACATGGCTGGTGATTGAGCACCTTTCGCCGCACTGAGCAAATCACGAGAAATAGGAGCAGACTTTCCAGGGTTGACGCCTTGCGTTCGCCGGATAGATGGACTTTCCGCGTGAGGATTGAAGGCAAGACTGGCGTCTAGAGGTCGAGCTTCCGTTGGCTGATTGAACACATCTGCTCTTCTTCCAGTCACGAATCCGACGGGAGCTCCAGGAGGTGGTTGGGGTGGCATCGCATTGTCTTCTGTCGCAATCGGTCGTGCGGGCGCCGCCTGTCCATTCGGACCATGCGTCGCTCGTTGTGGTGCTTTCTTGTTTGGTGAGCCCGAAGTGGTCCCACCAGAGGACGGATTTGATCGCGGTGCATCGTGGCTCTGCTGAGGCGGACGATTTGTCTGCTGCTGATGTTGCTGGTTATGTCGTTGCTGAGCGCCTGGAGTCTGCGGAGGCCCCATCCTCGATGGCGGCGCACCCTGCGCGGCATTCGTTGGAGGACGTGGAACGGCCTGTGGTCGCTGCGGCGCCTGCATGCCTTGCATCGGTGTTGGAGCCTGAATGTTGACTGGTCTCATCTGCGGCATGGAGTGTGTCCTAGCCATGCCCTGCCGTTGATGGTTTTGTGCGCCTTCATCCTGTCCACCTTCGGCAACGGTCGTGTCGTCTAAACGGACCTCATCAGGATGGCTAAAATCTGTATCATCGAAGAAGTTACCTCCAAAATCGTCCTCAAACTCGCCAGAGCCGAACGACCCAACGGAATTGTTCGATTGCACGCTTGCGTTTCGCTGCACGGCGGAAGTTTTGTTCTGTGGTATCGGCTCATCGGTCGCCATCTCTTTCTTGATCGGTGCAAAGTCGCGGTGCCTGTGTAGGTCGCCAGCATCCCACTTTGAGGGCTGCACTTTGACCTTTGTGATGCGTGATAGGTAGTCCTTGTCGTATAGGCAGTTGCCCAAAACGTTTCCAAAGTTTCGCAGCGCTCGCTTCATTGCATCTGTTGCTGCCTCTTTCTTCGCCTTCTCGAAAGCCGCCGCCTTGCCCTTTACATTCTCGCAATGTCCATATCCGATATCCTCGTGAAATGCTCCATCTCGTAATGTCACCCGGACGATGGTCGAGAGTCCGAGGTTGATCCGCTGTGTGCTAGGGTTCTCGTCTACGAAGTCGATTTGAACGTTCTGGATGGAGGAGCTCCAACCATTGAAGCCGAATACCTCGTTCGCAAGATTGATGACCTTCTCCGCCGCGAGATAATGGACCTTTCCACCTCCTGCTCCTGGTCGTGTCGATATGTACTCCGGTCCCAGCTGCTTCTCTAGCCTGCTCTGAAGCGTGGCAATTTCCTGCGCGGTGTACTTTGAGATGCTCGGTTTCGCGTCGTTGAAGGGATTCACCGAGGCCGGAGTGTCGCGGTATTGATCGCCAGGTCTGGAGGTGATGTCAGTAATGAGTCGTGGAGTAGCAGATGGTAGATCCGTACGCTGGCATGTTGGGCGAATGCTACCGCTCGGTGAGCATGATGGTGAATGTGCGTGTTGTGTGAGGCAACAGTCTTGTGTTTGGTCGAAGTCGAGCTGGTGAGCGAGATGACGCGACGGCGCGATCTGTATGCTGACTCAGCGACCATGAGATCCTCACGAAGTCACGTGAAATGTCATCGCAACCAATGCCGTTAACGATGGACAATAGACACTTTTCACGGATCTCAATCTTATCGCGACATAAGGTAGGCCGTCTCGAATTGAAATAGCAATCTGTCATAGAAGAACGAAGCTGGTCGCATTGCTTCAACCTCGACTGCTTCCAGACCCTGAATCCAAGGATATCAGCCCAGCTCAGGCTTCCGGAACCTGCCCTGGAACATCAGCCCAGCACATCTTCAAACTCCTATTCCTCCTTTCGATCCACGTAGCAATCTCCTCGAATTCGGCCCATCACCATCAGCGCCGTACCAACTGCATCTACGACTATCGACAAGCATATATACGGCGGTCGGCGATCTCGAGTTGCCTGGTCATGACATTCTCCGCATAGGAGCCACGTAACACCATGGCTCGCTTCTACCCACCGTCCTCGAGACGGCGACGAGCATGGCCATCTCTTCTCACAGTCTTCAGCCTTTTCACTACGACATGGCTGTCACTCGCGGACGCAGCGGCGACCAAATCCGCCGCCGATTACTATGTACACGACCTACCTGGCGCACCCCCGGAACCACGATTGGACATGTTCGCGGGCCACATCGAGGTCGTGCCGGAACATCATGGACACCTTTTCTTTTGGTTGTTCAAGAACCGGCATATTGCGAATCGACAGCGAACGGTCATATGGTTCAACGGAGGGCCGGGATGTAGTAGCATGGATGGAGCATTGATGGAGAATGGACCATATCGAGTGAACGAGAACGGAACGTTGCGATTTACAGACGGCGGCTGGGACGAGTTTGCAAATGTTGTATATGTGGACCAACCAGTGGGCACGGGGTTCAGCTATATCGACACCGATTCTTATGTCCATGAGATGCCGGCCGTCAAGAAGGAGATGATTACATTCTTGACCAGGTTCTTTGAGATCTTTCCCGAAATGGAGCACGACGATGTGAGTGTGGACATGTTTGTCATGTGGACCAGGCTGACAGGAATATACAGATATACCTCGCCGGTGAGTCGTATGCTGGCCAGTGGATCCCGAATATCGCTCAGGCGATCGTCGAACGCAACAAGGCCAACTCAGCACGTCCCTGGAACCTCGCTGGTCTGATGATTGGTAATGGGTGGATATCCGGGCCGGAGCAATACATCTCATACATCCCATTCGCATACGAAGTCGGTCTCATACGCTCTGGCGACGAGGTTGACAAACTCGCCCGCGAGCAGGAAAAGACATGTCTCGCGGAGCTCCAGAAAGACAAGGACAACAAACTTATCGATATCCATGCCTGCGAACAGATCATGCAAACTATCATGGCAAACACCCGGCACGATGGTGATTGTGTCAACATGTACGATACGCGCCTGCGCGATTCATTCCCTTCATGTGGAATGAATTGGCCTCCGGACCTGGCATACGTCAAGCCCTACCTACGGCGTGACGATGTGCTTAGTGCGCTTCACATTGACCGGGACAAGAATACTGGCTGGGTAGAATGTAATGACGGAGTTGGCCGTGCCTTTACTGCACGCAACTCCGAGCCGAGCGTTCATCTCCTACCGGAGCTCCTCGAACACATGCGCATCGTGCTCTTCAGCGGCGATAAGGACATGATCTGTAATCATATCGGAACCGAGAATGTCATCAACAATCTCAAATGGAACGGCGCCGTGGGCATGGAGATATCTACGGGCATGACTGCTCCAAAGCAAGAATGGACGTTCGAGGGAGACTCAGCGGGCAGCTATCAGACCGCACGCAACCTCACGTATCTCCGCTTCTACAACGCGAGCCACATGGTCCCGTTCGACTACCCGCGTCGCACTCGAGATATGCTGGACCGTTTCATGGGCGTCGACATTGCTTCCATTGGCGGCAAGCCCACTGACTCTCGCATTGATGGCGCGAAGAACATCGAGGTCAGCGTCGGAGGACACCCGAACAGCACCGCTGCTCAAGAGAAAGAGGCCGACCGTCTGCAACAGGCATCGTGGGCGGCGTACCGACGCTCCGGCGAGGTGGCGTTGGTGATTGTGCTAATCGCTGCAGCGTGCTGGAGTTATGTCATCGTCCGTGAACGAAGGAAGAGGAAGGGTTACACGGGCGTGCTTGGCTTGGAGCCATTCGATGAACATGGAAGAAGCATGAGCGATGGACTGGGATTGAACGGCAGCGCACGGAAAGCGAGGAGGGATGTCGAGGCAGCGAGAGCTTACGACGAGGCGGAGCTGGACGATTTGAGTCCGGCGGGGAGGAAGGAGAGAGGTGCCGACGACGGCGACGAGTTTGGGCTTGCGGATTCAGAGGATGAGGATGAGGATGATCGAAGAGCGCACGGCCGGGCGAACGGACGTAGTTGAAGGAGTAGTATGGCAGTTAGCGAAAGAGCGGATGTGGAGTCAGCAGCCGTTCTGATTGTACAGAGAAGTGCCACCTGTTTTCCGCACTCCGACTGTGACTCTCACGCTGCATGGTTTGGGCAGAATTGCGGTTCGCACGTGGCTTTGCGCTAGGTAGACTCATCACACGATAGTCTTGCCCGCATGCATGGCAGGCATCACATGCGAAATCTTCGGAGCATTTCAGCCACGACTTGTATTGCGGGAATTGCGACATGCTCGGCTCGACGTGACTTTAAGACATACAACCGTGATTGCCGGGACCATGGCGTCGATGCAATCTCGGTATGAACGCCTCGAAGTCTGTCTGCGCCGTGTGGCTTCGGCGACTCCAGATAAGGTTGCTCTTCGTCATTCTTCAGACGGACAGACGGTACTTGCCATGACCTTTGCTTGACACTTCGTTTGGACCTGCATTTCTGTCTAGGGTATCGCGGTAGGCGATGCTGATGGCGAGGAGCAGAAGTGACACTTTTCGCTGCGTCGAGCGGTCGTCATAAAAGTGCTATTGTCCGCTAGCACACCTCATCGAAGACGGACGATCCTGCTCTCGAGCTTGCAAGGACGGGCTATTCAGGTACCAAGGCAGCCAGGAGGAAGTCTGTTCTGGACAAGAAATCTTTGTGCATTCACTGCTTGGCATGTGAGCACACCCGGCGTATCGTCATGTGGCCGAAGCAAAATGTCCGATGCACTTGGCTATGCATTAGCTGGTCTTGTCCCGTTCGATAGGCTTCTGCGAAGCGAAGACTCGATGTATTAATACCGTGCAGGCCTTGTGCAAGCACAGTCCAAGCACATGCGGAGACCGCCAGTCCCACAACACCGTTTGACCGTTAGGAAGAAAGCCGCGTGGAGGCCTCGCTGGACACACGATAAAGTAGTTGCGCCGGGAATCTCCAGGTCCAGTGTCTTAGGACTCGGCACCGGGAAGGGGGCAGAGATTCTGGAAGAGATTTTCCGGGATACCTCCACGCTTGTGGTAGTCACTTTTCTGGCCACGGCATTCTCCATCAGGCATGAGGAGAGCGACTTTTAACTGGAAGCCGCTGCAATTTGCTGACGTTCGATATGCGTGGCTTGAAAAGGCGTTGTAAAGGCGTCTCGAGAAGAAAAAGCTTGACGATGGCGCATATGCCACGAACGTATCGAGCCGAGGTGCAGGTGATGTTGAGGTTGTGCGGCAGTACGAAGTGATCGTCCGTAGGGCTGCGAAACGAAGCCACAAGCGCCACACCTTGGCTGACGAGCCGACGGACTCTCAACATGTTGGACGTCATGGCTCGGCATTCTCCTGTCGTCCCGGAAGAGCACCACCACGGTCGAGCAAACAATCTCCTGGAAAGTAGTAGGCGCGAAGCGTCGAGAGCACCGCCAGCATAGATCAGATCGAGGTCGTCTCACTGCCAGACTCGTGTGTCGTCGTCGTCCTTTGAGGGCGGTGCTGGACGGCCAAGAACGCCGTGCTTCCCGGATCAGGCCCCCACAGCCCACAGATTGACAAGGCCGCCACGTGGGGTTTGGAATAACTTGTGCAGTCGTGAACATCACAAAACGAAGTGGCGAAGAGTCGCTCTCGGTCTCTGCTCCGTCCGAGAGATTGCAGCAAGTGATGAACACAAATCACAGCAGCACACCATTCCAAGAAGCCGTCTTTCCCGGCTGCTCTTCTGAATGCAGTAGGTATGTGCATGTGCCAAGCAGAGCAAAAACCGAAGCCCCCCTCGACGAGCATTGCGACGCCAAGCTCACTCTCTTCTGCGCACAGCAGAGCAGACACTGGTGGGTATTGGTAAGCTGGCCTTTGTAAGGTATGACAGATCTTGGAGGCACCCATGTCCAATGCGAAACACTAGCAGGAAAGGCAGGTTCAAGGTATCATCCTGGAATGTGGTTGTGTCTCCTGATGTAGCTTGTATAAGCCAGGCTGAGCGATGTCCGATCAAGCTTTCTAATTTTGTCGACAGCAGCGACTGGGAAGAGGCATTGCAAGCCCTGGTCAGCGGGAAACATTGGCGGGGGTAGCGAGACCAGTCCGTGCCTTGCATGAGTATACCAGATGGAATGCCCATTGCCCAATGCACCCCATGCTGAGCCACGAGGCGGCTTCAGCACAATGCTTGTTCCCACGCACACAACCCCGGCGCTGATCAGTCGTTATCTTTAGACTGGAAACTCCGGAGAGTATGCTTCGTCATCGTATGGCGTCGATATAGGGCAAGGGAAGTCTGGAGACAGGGCAACGCACCAGGAAGACGTTAAGGAGTATTTGTGCTATATTGCGAGCCGCTTGTGCTAGGAAACAAGAATGAAAGCCTCTCCTGGTAGTATTAACGGCTAATCTTGTCTAGTTCTACGAGAACCACGACGCCGCAACCAAGATCTGTCAATCGTGTGTGAGGCGTTCGCTCGTTCCTATCGGTGCCGTGGGATCCGGAGTCAAGCTTTATCAGGGTCCAGCAGCAAAACCGGTCCAAACCTTCGACACACCTTCACACCTGTTCCGGTGCATTCCACTCCCCGAACCACCAAGAACCTCGCCCAAATCTGCCAAGCTAATAATGTACCTTTTAGCTACGATTCTTCTGCCGCAACGGGACAATGGGAGTCGACACGCCTGGAAGCGCAGATCCGTGAGTCCTTGTCCCAGGTCTTGGCTCCACACGTGTCGCTAGTCTGCAGAGGACCGTGGCGCGATGATACATAGAACGGTCTGTCTGTCGTTGCCTTTCTGGTGCGTAAAGGCCTTCGCAAGAGTCTTTCTTATCGTCAACTCTCTTTCCTCGTCTACCTTCTCTCAGTCCATGTGGCGCATGCTTTGAGCGATCTGATCTAACCACTCACTCCTAACATTGGTCCTACCACTATCTGTGACGTTGATGCCCACGATCATTACAGGACACTGATCGCAAAGTCGGGTGGCCCATGGCTCCTCGCCCGATTCGTCCCAAGGATGAGCCGACAGGAAACGACGACAATGCTGCCGATTCGAAAGGCGGGAAAAGAAGAGTAGTGTCCTCTGCCTGCATTCCATGCAGAAAGCGGAAGAGTAAAGTAGGTCGTGAGAAGCTCGCATTATGGATGACTGTGCTGACGATGAGGTAGTGCGATGGCGGCGTACCATCATGCTCGACCTGCATTGCCGTCTACCGCACGGAATGCAGCTACGATGCTGACTCGGACCATCGACGGAAGGGCGCTCTGAAGAGAGACATCCAGTCGCTCACGGCACAAAACGACTCTCTCGAAGTCATTCTCGCGAGCCTAAGGAGTCTTCCGGAAGGCGAGGCATTTTCATTGCTCCGGAGTCTAAGGGCCGACACTGACCCTGATGCCATTGCCAACGCACTGCGCAGCGAGGTTCGATTACCGCACAATTTTGCACAGCAGACGTTAGAGGCCGACTTTGTACAAGGGTCCGCCACGCCTTCTAGCTCTACACACGCCGATGATTCCTTCGGAGCAGCGATATCCCGAACTCATTCGGGAGAGTCGCAGTACTATGCACCATCTCAACCGAGCGTCACATCCGCTCCAGTGGACAAGTCTCAGGAGTGGTTTAACTCGCCGGAGGATCCGGAGTTCGTGGATCACCTACTAAACCTCTACTATTGCTGGCTGTATCCATTCCACAGCTTCGTTTGCTGGGAAACGTTCAACAAGGACCGACTGCGTGGAGGCACCGACTTCTGCAGCTCGGCGCTCATATACGCCATTCTCGCGATTGGATGCCATTACTCCGATCGACCGCAGGCAAGGATAGATCCAAACAACCCGTCAACTGCTGGAGATATTTACTTTGCCGAAGCTAAGCGCATTGTCAACAATGCGGATAAACCTCACCTAACCACAGTGCAAGCCCTTGGAATAATGTCGCTTCGGGAAGGATCGGCTGGCCGCGATAGTCTTGCCTACCAGTATGCCGGGAGAAGTGTCCGGATGGCGTTGGAGATGGGTCTCCATCTGTCAGTGTTGAAGGAGAACATGCGAACGGTCGACGCACAAGTGCGAAAGATTGCGTTCTGGGCCGTGTTCAACCTCGAGACGTAAGTAGCCATGCAGTCTTCCCGCTTTATTGTGTCGATCTCGCGAGTGCTGGTTCTGTCCCGACCGGACACATCCATCTCCTTCGTCGCATATCTGACACCTTGCAGCATATGTGCAGTTTCGCTCGGCAGAGTGTCACAGCTTCCTCGATCGGCGGCAGATATCGACACTCCCTCCATCAACGCGCGATCTGAAACGCAGTCTTGGAAGCCATACGAAGATAACGATATCTCCAATTACAGTAGCGCCGAGCAACCAGCTCGCACGCTCTTGTTCAAGGATCAAATGAGCAAGCTGTCTCAATTGGCGAGCGATATGGTCAATACGTTTTATGCTCCACGGGAACAATTTACCAGCCGGAGTCTGGCTGCGGCATACGCGCAGTACCAGTCGTGGTATCAGAGCTTGCCGGAAGTCTTTTGGCTGCAGAACACCACTCTCCCGCACGTTCTTGTACTGCACATTTACTACTACGCATGCGTTCTCCAGTGAGTCGACACATGATCTCGATTGCCAGCGAAGGCATCGTATGCTGACAATTTCCCAGCTTATTCCGACCATACATCAAACTTGACCTACGAGCTGCCAATCTATATCCGTTGGACACCTGCACACTTTGCGCGAACGAAATCTCTGCGATTCTTGGGGCGCTACGAGCGATGTATGGCCTAAGACGTGTCACCTCGCCAGTCACGAGCTTCGTCCTCTCTGCCTGCACGATCCACCTCCTCAACCTACCGTCCGACACCGCGGCGGCGAATTTGACGCAGGGCCTTCATGATCTGGAGGCGCTCTCCGTCAACCATCCTTTCGCAGCACGAGCGATCGACATCATTCGGTCTTTGTCAAGCAAATGGAACATTACACTTCCAGAAGGCGCCGCGGCCGTGGCCAACTACCGCGGGACCTCAATACGAAAGTCGCCCATTCAGACTTCATTCTTTGCAGCCTCAATCCCACGAAAGCAGTCCTCCGAAGGGAGGAAGCGATCCGCTGCCAGCTCCAACTCCCAGACGAAAGAGTCTCCATTCGCTCCCCCATCTTCACATCCACAGCAACAACTACCACAACATCCGCAGCAACATCATGATCTCAAATATCCACCGCAAACCTCCTCCACGGCAGTTTTCAGTGATCCGAGTGCTCCGCTGGACCCGCGGAGTGGGAATTTTTGGACGCCTTTCCCGACACAGGTCATGCCCAATCCACACCTGGATGACAGCAGTACCAACTTTGATTTTACACGATTCGGTGGTCAACCTCACCAATGGCAATCGTACGGCGTTATGCCAAGTCAGCAGCAGCATGTGCAAGGTTACAGACCTGGACCGCCATCTGGCCCGATGGATGAGACTATGAGCGGAGCTGAGCAGTGGCATTGGGAGTGAAGGACAGGCATGAAACTGAAATCGGATGAGTGACCATGAGAAGAGGTGATATGCTACGGTGCGTTGATATGTATCGGAAGAGTGGGGATGCCTGGCATGAATCCGTGGATCCAAACATGCCCACGAGCGAAATGAGTCCTGTTCTGCTCGTATCGGCTTGGACTTCGAGCGAGCCTCCGGAATGATGCCGACAAGCGGAAGAGGGCTTGGAGGACTCTGTGAATTCGACTTACAGCAGGTCGCAATGAGTGGTGCAGTCGCTTTGAGATACCCTCTACTGATACTCGTGTCGGGGGTCGATAAGTCATGTGGACTATTGAAGGATCAATTGTCTTTGCCTCCACTTGCCCAGCGGTCTGGCGGTTTCGCTGTGAAGCTTTCGGTTTTTGTTGCCAGCAGATCTGTAATTGTCAGCAACCTCATCCATGGCACTATGTTGCTCGACATACATGTTATTTCGCGTCGACAATGCGTTCGATGCCAAGGATACCAGTCTGACTACGATAGCAAACCACCTAGAACCATCTCGTGTTGTGATTGGACTTAAGCTAAGTAGAAGAAGACCTCTGATTAGCAGGTATATATTGTTATGCAGAGAGAATCTTAAGTATAAGATTCTTACTTTAGCTATCTATGTGTAGGAATGCCTTAGCACTAGTTATGTGCACTTTACTAATAGTTAGTCTAATAATCTATAACACTCCCCTATTAGCAGCTGTATTATTACGAGCTGTCTATTACCTAAATATAGTAGGTATTTACCTACTACGTAGCTAATACTCGGCTTTAGCTTATTAAAAAGCATCTTCTTTTAGCTTTTTTATTCCTCTACTTTATAATCTATACCTCTTATCTATTTAGCTAATTTATTAGCTAATCTATTATTTATCCCTTATAGCTATTAATAATATAGTCTATATTACTAGCTATAGCTTCTAGAAGAAGAGTAGCTTTCTCTATCCTTAGGAAAACTTTCTAGTAAGTTATTAATAAAGTAAGAGCTATTAGTAGTAGAGATCTCCTATAGATCTATAAAGATAGTTCTATAGCATATTAGACTATATATTAATTTATTAGAGGAGAGATAAATAGATACTATAATAAAGTAAATATTAGGGCTTAGGGTCCCTTCTCTTTTATAGCTTACTTTAATAGGTTTATAGCTAAGCTTAATAAGGATCTCCTTACTATAGACCTTATTAATATAGTAATAGAGGAGCTGTATAACCTAAGGGAGTAGGCCTTCCTAGTAGAAAACTATCCTAGTCTAATAACTCCTAATCCTTAGGGATTTGTATTATATTATAACTAGACTCCTCTTAGCTAAATATTAAGCTTTAATAAGGCAGAGATAAAATAATAGTTAGTAGTATAGTATCCTATATATGTTTTCCTTAAAATCCCTTCTTCCCTAATAAAAACTAATATTCTCCTAGGCTTTAAATTAAGATTTTAGGGGAATTAGCTTAGTCTTTTAATAGTAGTTTTAAGGGGGCAGGCTATAGGTTCTAAGATATACTCTAATGCTTTTAGGTTTTTATAGAAAAGTTTTCCTTTAGCTAGGTATTTTTCTTATAGTTTCTTAGATACTTTTATAAAGATATATAGTTGCCTCCTTTCCTTTATATAAATAAGAATAAAATAAGTATTCTAAGTGTTATGCTTTTTAGTTTTGTAATAAATAAAATAGTATAATTCTAGGGAAGGAATCCTTCTTAGGTAGGAATGTAGGTATTAAGGCATAAATTTAAGAGCAATTTCCCTCTTCTTATTAAGGGCTAGTTAGTCTAGTAGTATAATTTCTAACTACAAATTAGAAAGTTATAGGTTTAATTCCTGTATTAGCCTCTTTTATATATCTATATTAGCTACCTAATATAGACACATAAGTATCTTTTTGCTAGATTTATAGATCTATATATTAGAGGATAGTATTTAGGGATTTTAGTTTTGTTAGATAGTCTATAAGCTGCATATCTGTCCTTATAAACTCTACCTTAATACTCCCCTTATTATATTGTTCTTTGTAGTAATAATTCCTAAAAGAGATATATCTTAATCTTTTAGAGTTAGCATAGTTTTCTATAAGGCTAATAGCTAATTAATTATCTACTTTAATAAGGATAGTAGAAATGCTTTTAGCCTAGGTAAAGGGCTAGAGCTTATTAACAAGATTCCTTACCTAATTTATTTCTCTTATTACCTTAGTAAGAGAGAGGTACTTTGCCTTAGTACTAGATAGTACTACTTCTTTCTATAGTTAAGATCTCTAGATAACTAGGCCTCCTGCAATTTTAAAGAGTATTCCTAAGGTAGACCTAGATATACTAGGATTATTAGCAAAGTTAGAGTCTAAGAATGCTTTAATCTAAATTTGCTCCTTAGTTTTCCTATATATAAGGCACTTATTAATTATACCTGCAACATATCTCTAGATATATTTAGCTGCCTAAATATATAAAGGTCCTAGGTTCTAAAGGAACCTTATATAGTAGTTAATAGTAAAACTAATATCTAGTCTAGTATAGTTTAATAGATGTTGCAGTTCCCTAATAATCTTATTAAAGAGATTATAGTCCTCCTTTGTTCCCTTATCTTAGAGGGGTTTAAGGAGGGTGTTAAGGGGGTACTTAATACTCTTTGTATTACTAAGACTATATCCTTAAAGTTTGTCTCTAAAATAGTATTCCTAAGAGACAGATATAGAGCTATCTTTCCCTTCCTTTAGGTAAAGTCTAAGAAAGACATTAGTATTAATAACCTTAATTATGTACTTCTGCTCTAATCCCTTAATTAGCTTGTTAATCTTATAGTCTAACTATCTAAAGATCTAGAAGTTATTTATATAAAGGAGAATAAGGATGCCTTTCCCTTAAAAGAGGCAAGTATCGCTAATAGTTCTTGTTAAACTAAGCTTTTAAAGAGTATCTATAGTATTATAGTGCTAGAGAGCAGCTGCCTACTTAAGCTTATATAGTCTTTTCTTAATATATATAATATACTTATAGGTATCTTTCTTAAAGAGATAAGCTCCCTCTAGTAGCTTAATAAAGATCTGCTTATCTAGGTTTAGATTTAGGAATATAGTCTTAATATTAACTTATCTCCTCTTCTAGCTAAAGTTAACTAAGAGGGATAGAAGTATTCTCCTTATTACAGCTCTTAGGGTAGGAGCAAAGGTATTAATATAGTTAAGTCCCTTCCTTTATATAAATCCCTTAGCTATCTATCTAGCCTTATACTTCTCTATAGTTCTATCTAGGAGTACCTTAATCTTAAAGACCTATTTTCCTATAAGAGGGACTCTCCCCTTAGGGAGGGTGCTAATAAGTTTTTATTTAAGGCATCCTATAAACTTAAGTAACTTAGCTTCCTTAATAATAGCTTTCTCTTATTCCTTATAGTTAGATCTAGAGAGAGCTTCCTTAACTATCTTAGAATTAGATAGATTAGGATTTGTTACTTTAAGTCCTATCTTTTAGATCTTGCTATAGTCTTTTCTTATAACTAATCTTCTACTTCTTAAGAGTCTAAATATGCCTAAGCTTTTAGGACTTGCTTTATTACCTAATTTTTTAGGTCTCTTAGGGCTTCTCCCTACTTTCCTCTTTCCTATAATATAAATATCTAGGAAAGGAGTTATAGTATAATCTTAGAGGTCTTCCCTTTTAGGGAAATTCTTTATTAATACTTAATATTATAGCTATATTAATAAGGTATTAGCCTGCTTCTAGAATCCCTTAGGACTTTCTTAGAATCCCTTAGGACTTCCTGTTTCCTTAGAAATATACTTCCCCTAAGCTAGCTAGGAGGCTTCTTTATACTTAGTAACCTCTAGCTAATTAGGCTTAGACTACTTATATTAGTTATCTTAGGACTATATATCCTAACCTAATATTTGCTCCCCTTAAGATGTTAAAAGGAAGGCTTAGTTTCTCTCTCTTTATATAGTATTAAATATATTCTCTACTTCTTAAAGATAAGAAGTAGTAAGAGGTTAGGTATCTTGCCCTTAGGCATCCTAGCCCTAATCTTAATCTTTAGTATAGATAGTATAGACTTCCTGTTCTATAGTAATAGGTTATATTAGTTATAAGAAACTCTCCTCCTAGAAGTCTAGGGTAGCAGGTATTATACTATATACCTTATTCTTATTATGTATTATATAAGGAGAGGTTATAATCTTATACTAAAACCTAGTAAGGGTAGATAGTTTAAACTTCTAAACTATATAGTTAGTTAAAGTGTTCTCCTAGAATCCTAGATTCTAGTATTTCTCTACTCTAGGATAGAACTTCTATAAATTAGGTCTCCTCTAATTATACAGATATACTCTGCATCTAAATCTCCTAACCTTTGTTAGATTAATATATAGAGTTCTAGTATTAAGATTTTAATTAAATTCCTAAAGAGGAATCTTATTAGTTAATAGGCATACTAGCCTATTAGTAAGGAAGATTATATATATAACTGCAAAACTCTAAAGAGGAAGAGGTAGGCTAGAGTTAATTATTATTGCTCTTACCTTATTAAGGATAATCTTGTTAGATAATTCTGCAATTCTATTCTACTTAGGAGTATAAGGAACTAAGAAATCCTATCTTAGTCCCTTATTCTCTGCAAATATAATTAGATTATTATTATTAAACTCTCCTTCTTTATCTAAGAACTAGATCTTAACTATCTTTTTATACTAGTTAAATATCTTAGTAGTTTATTTCTTAATAATTTGTACAGCTTATAATTTAAGCTTGTAGAAGATAGCCTATCTCTTTCTTAACTTTATATTAGTAATTATAAGGATGTACTTGTATCTAAAGATATCTAGTAGAAAGATTAGTCCTATAATGTTAATATAGACCTTATCTAATAAGGATTAAGGTATTAGTCTTAGAGTTCTTAATACTACTCTTTATAACCTTACAAGCTTGTATAGCTTATAGTGCTCGAGTATAGATATGTTAATCTGCTTAAGTCCTTAAACTTAAGCCTTTATTATACTAAGAATCTTGTTCCCTATATAGCTTAGTCTTTAGTACTATCTTATTATATTAGCCTTAGGTATAGCAAAGGCTAAATAGAATATATTCCTGTTAGTTATAGAAGTAACTTTAGTACTCCCCTTAGGAAGAGAGACAGTTACATTCTAGAGGATTAGAACATTATAAGTAGACTAAACCTTACTTATCTTCTTATTATTCCTTAGAATATATAAAGATAGCCTGTCTAGGTAGACCTTGCACTTTAGCTAGAGAGTCTTTGCTAAGATAAGGTTATAATTAGAGTTAGGAGAGTATAACATATCTTGTAAGGTAATATTTAACTTATTCCCCTTATACTTTATTATAATCCTTACACTTCCTAAGTATATAACTATACTTTGTCTAATAGCTTAAGAGAACCTAATTAGGGTTTCTAGGGGTTTAAGGTTTAAGAACTAGGACTTGTTATTAAAGAAGTAGTATAATATACTAGAATCTTAGATAATAGTATTACTCCTTTATATTCTAGTAGTAGTAATTGCTACTCCTGTAAATAAGCTATCTAAATTAGAGCCTAAGCTTATATTAGAAGAGGAGATAGGCTTAATTGCTATAGTACCCTTTCCTCCCTTCTTATTATATCTCTTGCTCTTATCTTAGGACTTCTTCTTATTCTTATTAGATCCTCCTTTTCCTTTATGTACCTAGGACTTTAGGGCCTTATTAAGGTACTTCTTAAAGCAATCTGCATTTATATAGATATAATAAGTATACTTAATATACTAATTATTATCTATTATAGCACCCTTAAATCCTCCTACTATCCTTTATATCTATAGAGGAGGTTCCTTAATTAATAAGGTAATTAGCTCTTTAAGAGTTATGTTCTTAATATAATAGGATTATCTCTAGCTTCTTAGGTATTCTAGATAGTAGAGGCCCTAAATAAAGAATAGCCTAATCTGCTTATTACTAAAGGTAAGCTTTAAGACTAAAATATTCTTAGACCTAAAGTATTATTTTATTATAGAGATATACTTGTAATACTACTTCTAGAAGTCCTTATAGTACTTCTAAGTGTTTATTCCTTAGATCTTAATATTACTAATTCTAAGAATCCTTAGGCTATTATAAATATTTATAGTTATAATAGGCCTGTAAGTAGCTATAATAGTATTATATAGTTCCTTAGCTATCTTCTCTATATCCCTAAAGTTAGGCCTTAGAGATTAGTTAATCCTTTTACTAATAATCCTATATATAATTAGGTTATGCTTATACTAGACTTAAAGAGGAGTTAGTCTTAGTCTACTAGTTAAAATAGGTTCTATTACTAGAGTATCCCCTCCTTCTTTTTAGGAAGGAGTTAGAGCCTAGAAGGATAAAGTAGTACTCTCCTTAGTTAGTAAAGAGGGATATCTAACTTTAATTCCTAGCTTTAGTTAGGCAGGGTACTAGGGAATATTATAAAAGACATAGCCTAATACCTCCTTATCTATAAGGGCTGCTTTAAGCATCCTTAACTAGTCTAAGAAGTTACTTCCTTTTCTTAGGACTTTATTCTCCTTTGTAGTCTTAAACTTATTAGCCTATATTGTGGCTATTATTATAACTAGCTCTTTCTCGGCTCGCTAGTTAACTATCTAAATAGTATATAGTAAGGTTTTAGTAGCTGCGCTTAGAATAGACAATTCTTCCTTAAGTATGCAGTAGTTACGCCGGGCTTATAACCTATTATAATTAGACTTAAGCTAAGTAGAAGAAGACCTCTAATTAGCAGGTATATATTATTATATAGAGAGAATCTTAAGTATAAGATTCTTACTTTAGCTATCTGTGTGTAGGAATGCCTTAGCACTAGTTACGTGCACTTCACTAATGGTCAGTCTGATGATCCACAACATCTCGTTAGTGGGGTCGTTGTGGCAATCGCCGGACATTTTCACGTCCACTACCGCTGCAAACCACCTGGCAGTCTCACCATTCCTCGAGATTCCGCAGAACAGAAGCTGACAGCACATGTCTAATCGTAAGGTACAGCACACGCAGTCTTGACGATTACATATCTCGTCATCCTTCCGTAAATCGGCTCCGGCACGTCATCCTTCAGCTTGAACCTTTTCCTATTTATTTCCACCTCCCGCACCCTCGTCCACCATCGATCTACCCCACTCAGCCGTCAAGCTGTCTCAACAAACACCCCTCCGTCTCCTCGCCACCGCAGCCTCCACGCGGACCCTACTGCCCAGGACGGCAGGCTCGCAGCGACTCGATTCCCTGTCCCGACACTTCGCCTCCAGCTCCTCCATCATGGCGCCCATCCAGAAAGAGTGCGACTACCTGGTCATTGGCGGTGGATCCGGCGGATTGGCCAGCGCGAGGCGTGCGAGTGGCATTTACGGACAAAAGACCATTGCGGTCGAGAACAAGCGTCTGGGAGGCACCTGTGTGAACGTGGGATGTGTGCCGAAGAAGGTGACATGGAACGCCGCCTCGATCCGGGAGACGATTCATGAGGCGAAGAACTATGGCTTCAGCGTGGAAGAGACGAAGCCGTTTGACTGGAATTATTTCAAGAACAAGCGAGATGCGTATGTCAAGAGACTGAATGGGATCTATGAGAAGAACTTGAAGAATGACAAGGTGGAGTACTTGCACGGCACGGCCACTTTCAAGGATCCTCATGTGGTCACGGTCACGCTTGATGATAAGACGGAGATCGACATCAAGGCGAAGAAGATTCTGGTCGCCGTAGGAGGATACCCCAATTTGCCTCCCGTGGAGGGCGCCGAGCTGGGCATCACATCCGACGGATTCTTCGAGCTGGAGCACCAGCCGAAGAGGGTAGCCGTCGTGGGCGCCGGCTACATTGCCATTGAAATGGCGGGCATGTTTCACGCTCTTGGCACCGAAACGCATCTCTTCATCCGCCAGGACAAGTTCCTTCGAACTTTCGACCCGATGATTCAGGATAAGGTGGTGGCCGAGTACGAGCGACAAGGAATCATCCTCCATAAGAACTCCTCCCAATCCAAGCTCGAGGACGCCGGCAATGGCAAGAAGACGCTGCACTACAAGGACTCCAACGGCGAGGGCAAGCTCGAAGTCGACACAGTGCTCTGGGCCATCGGCCGTGCTCCCGAGCTCGAAAAGCTCAACCTCGAAGCATCCGGCGTCAAGACCAATGACAAGAAGCACATTCCCGTGGACGACTACCAAAACACCAACGTCGAGCACATCTTCGCCCTCGGCGACGTGTGCGACAAGGGCTTCGAATTGACTCCTGTCGCCATCGCCGCAGGCCGCAAACTCGCCGACCGTGTCTTCGGCGGCAAGAAGGACGCCCGACTCGAGTATGAGAACATCCCGTCCATCGTCTTCGCGCATCCCGAGGTCGGCAGCATCGGAATGACGGAACCCGAGGCGAGGGAGAAGTTCGGCGACGAGAACATCAAGGTCTACAACACGAGCTTCACGGCCATGTACTATTCCATGATGGAGCAAGAGGACAAGGGTCCCACATCGTACAAGTTGGTCTGCCAGGGCAAGGACGAGAAGGTCGTGGGTCTGCACATTCTGGGTCTTGGATCCGGCGAGATGCTGCAAGGTTTTGGTGTGGCTATTCGCATGGGCGCGACCAAGGCGGACTTTGATCGTTGTGTAGCGATTCATCCGACGTCTGCGGAGGAGTTGGTTACGCTGAAGTAGATGGATCAAGTATTTGACATAGACGAGAAGATCTACATGCCAGTCCTGTACATAGGATGAACTCATACCAGGCCAAGTCCACAGCGAAACACTTCGCCATATGACCGGATGTTCCGACAAGAAGTCACTTACTCCTCACATCAACATGCATGAACTTATTCCCCACCATCGAATTTGAAATCATGAGACCTACCTTATCCGACCTGCACGCTGCAAACCATCTTCAAAAGGGCCTGTGCATATCTCCATCTCGGAATCGACGACCCGGCTTCCGAGTCCGGGCTTCAATAGTCTCCTTGCGCCAATGCATTGCATTGCCCATGGCAACTCACCAAGAAACGCGTACACTGTAGTCAAGAGGGAGATACCGGAGAACGACATGCAGCGGTACTGGGCGTGTAGCAAGAATTGTCACGACCTATCGCAAAATCGTGTTGTCGTAGTGGTCGTGACGTCGCTTCCAACTCCGGCAGGATTCCAAAGCCTGTCGGTGTCATCTCCGTTGATCGTCAAAGCAGGAAGATCCTCTAGGAGGTACCTTAGGGCTCAAGTTCGTCCCTAATCTCGGAATAGAGTGATGAACACGCTGCCTTTCTGCACTTCACAGTGGAATCACAACTCGTCGACCAAGAAAATCTGGTCGTGGGGTTGGAGATAGATTGCACAAGCCTGAAGGCGTTCGAGTCCGAGCGCTCCCTTACAGATCTTGTCATCTTGACACACTGGGCGCGGTGACACGGCGATGCAGAGGTCGCACGATCGTGGTTTGCCTGCGGGGAGAGGTCGCACAGTACCAGATGGCGTTGTTGTCAACTTGTTGATGTAACGCCTTGCGAAAGACGCGAGGTCATCATCGCAAGAGATACACATGTTGTCGGTCGACATGCAGGGTTCCAGTCTGAGAAAGACGTTGACAAACGTCTGTAATCCCTGCATTTGACGCGTTCCATGGGACGGAGAGACGCGGTCGGTTTTGGCAACGACAACGGTGAACGGACGGCAGTGTGGTCTGATCGAGTTTCAACGGCGTGCATCCAGACTTGTATTACACCATCCTCCCGTGTGCAGTACAGTCAAAAAGTCTGCTGTGAAGAAGAGAGAGAGAGAGAGAGAGATGAGTCTGGCCGGGATGTGGAAGAAAGCCTTCCGGCCAATGAGCTGCGAGAGTTTGATAGAGGAATCCATGGCATTTTCATTCAGCCTCAAGCCTCTTTTTGCAAGCCACTTTCGCCTGAAGACCAGTCGTTTCGTCCCGAAGACATCGGCAGCTGGTTCGACCTTCGCGTACTCCGAACGTCGAAGGTTTGTTGTACAGGTGTAGGTACTCTTTTGCAACTGGCGGTGTCTGCCGTCTATGCTTGCCAAAACCTGAGCAGCATGTCGCGACCATGCCCGATAGAGGAAGGATCAAACACAGGACGTTCTCGCCGGTGGTTGTTACCTTGGTAGCATCTTCTGCAGGATCATTTTCTCGCTCCGCAAACCCGACATGACGGGATCAAGTTTATCTGCGACTCGATGTCATGCTGCAAGGTACAGACAGGCACGCCTGCCCGGTCACTGGTACTCGAGGTCACACACATCGCGCCGCAATTACTCCCAGTCTCCACCACACCTCGTGCATTGTCCCGTTGCAATGCGAGTTTCAACGCATCGCACAGCATTAGCTTCGCAATGACAAGGATTCGACATTGTTATTCTCGGCGCGTTTGCCTTGTTACGAATCTTACGATGCCTCAGACACCCCATGATCGACCATGCAGCACCCCAATCGAGCTTCAACTGCGTCTTATCGAGTCTCGACTCTGCGTCTTATCGAGTCTCGACTGTTCTTCTCAGGTGATCCTTCTTCCTCCCGCTCTTCGTCTTCGCTGGCGCGGCTTCGACGGGCGACTCCGCCAGACTTCCCACCGGCGCCACTCTAGCGGATCCTTCACCCTCACGCCAGGGACACGCAAGATCCACATTCCAACCAGCAAATTATGTACCTGCAGCTGGAGTCTCAGCGCCACGATTTTCTCGCTTCCCATGTCCGCCAGACCGTTCGTTTCGCCCAGCTGTTCCGGAATAGGTCGTCGCATCACATGGTGTCTTGTCTAGCACCCGAATGGCGACTCCGAACGCGCAGCGCGCATGTCCGAACGCCCCAGCTGATGCGAACCAGACTGATGTTGCTTGGCTCAAGCCGTTAGTCTGGTGATGACCGTTGGTGCTGGTCTGATGGCGAGGTTGGTATATGTATTCCCCGTTCTGCCTCGTATTTCTGTTGGTTCCTCTTCCCAGTTCATTATCCACATCTCTGCACGCAATACCAACCCAATCTATCATCAAGCCTTCTCGCATTCATATACGCCACATACCGCAACTGGACAGCATATTGCCTACTTCTCTCACCGTCGACCCAACAGTCTGGTCAACTCCACTGTCTGCCATACAATACCGTCTCCAAAAACTACGCCTCTCTTCCAACAATGGACCATCTCTGCCCAAGACAGTCCTTTCCATTGGCACCATGCCTTTCCTGCCTTTCGAAAACACCTGTATCGAGTCCGAGATCGAGGGACATGACCGACTACTTCCCATCACCACCAACTCGCTCGACACTACCACCAACACCATCATCTCAACCCAACACTCGCCTCGACACGACCACAAAGCAACGAACCGCATGGCCTAAGTCGAAGGCTCCTCGCTACACCAACACTACCCCAACGAGCTCAAGAACCAGAGTCTCTGCCCGTGAACGATCCGCCTTTTTGGCCTTCAGGTTTCCTCGCCTGTCACAGAGCAGCACGCCGAGAAGAGACTCGCAGACGTTGCCTTGGATGATGCCGACGCCTCTTGCTTCCGACTGAGCACGACTCGAGATACTAGCGACAATTATCCGACGCCGCATAGCATTGCTATCACGGCTACAACCACCCGGCATGGCTTGAAGAGCTTCCCTATGCGTACCCGCAGCCACAGCTGGACTGCACGGCCGCGGAACGCAAGCGCAGTCACCAACGCTTGAGCAGCTATTACTCAAACGCAGTGTATCAACGAGAGGATAGAGAGCGAGCCATCTCAAAGTTTGCAGTCGAGACTTGATCAGAAAGTTTGTCACTTTGTTCTTTGCGAGCGGCATTTTTGCGGCATTTTCTTTGTTCGGAGCAGGCGAAGTCGGGAGGCGAAAGAGCGGCCAGCGAGGCATTTTTGAAGAGATACCCAGCATTGCAGCTCATACGCCTGTATTATTGTAACAGTACCATGTAATTCTGTTATATACCATATCTGTACCTTTGACAACATTTCTCTTTCGTCGCTGTTCCTTGTGCCTGCATCTGTATTGTAAGGAGTTATTTACTTGAGGACTTGACACTTCAACTCGGACAACTCGGACCCATCTCGGATCTGAATCTCCAAAGCCGACGTAGTGTATGCGGCCCGCCACGGAGTGCATGCCGAAGGACAAATCACAAGCAAGACGATAAAGAGTCGGGGGTTCTAGGCGCTTTCTTTCTCCGTTTCTCCATTCCGGATACTTCGTTCGATACACAAATTCGTCCGACCTCTTGTTCACCTATTTGCAACCTATACGACGTCCACGACTGCATTAATTGCCCTCACGAGCGTTCGACACAAGACATCGGCATCAGCATCACGGAGCACGCGACACCTCGTGAATTCGCTCCATCGGAAACCAAGATTTCCGGAGAAAGACTAAACAGGCGCGAGCCACCTCTCGACCAAAGTCACAAGCAAATTCGACCACGCCGACCATCTCCTCCTTACATTCACCTCGCCACAAACACACCGTCGACCTCAAACCTACATCTCCACGACAAACACCACCCACCAACCTCAACGCATCCGGCACCTCGACCCATATCAAACCCACACACGATGAAATTCTTCTCCTCCTCCCACGAATTCGCCTACTCCTGGGACGAAGTCAGCACAGCCAACTGGCGAAAATACTGTCCCTGGAACGACAAATCCACCCACGTAATCGCCGTCGACACGCTTTCCCGCTCCCTCTCCCCCACCACCGGCATCCTGCGCACCGAACGCCTCATAACCTGCAAACAATCCGCACCCTCCTGGCTACGAAGCATACTCGGCAGCAAAGAAGACACATCCCTCGTCTACGAAGTCTCATACGTCGACGCGGCGGCGAAGAAGGTGACGATGTGCAGTCAGAATTTGACGTGGAATGATATCTTGAGCGTGCAGGAGACGGTGGTGTATCGCCCGGGTCCGAGAGGGATGAAGGGGGAGACGACGACGATTTTTGAACAGAGGGCGAAGATTATTGCGCTGTGTGGAGGTTGGCAGAAGATTAAGAATGCGGTGGAGGATTTTAGTATTGAGCGGTTCAAGCAGAATGCGGCGAAAGGGAGGGAGGGGTTTGAGAGGGTGTTGAGGATTTCGAGGGAGGTTTTTGCGGAGGAGAGGGAGAAGAGGGAGATGCAGAGGGCGTGATGATGAGGGAAGAGGTGGGAGGGATAGAATTTTGGGCTGATTGTGCGTTCTGAGCGATGGGTGTCTTTTCACATGGGCTGGCGTTTTTGGCAATTTGGGATATTGCTGCATTTGGGGACATGGGAACACGGCAATGATGAAAGATTAAAAGTAGACGGCTCGTTTTTGGTTTTGGAGATACCCGTGAGGCGGAGTGCATAGGCACATCTTGAAGATGGGCTTCTCAGCTCCGCTCTTGCACCCCACTCATACAGATCTTGATAGATATACAACAAAGAAGACTTATGACCTGAAGTTGCCATTCATATCAAATCCTCCTCGGCTTCGACTATTGGCTTGATATTTTCTTGGAGCCACGTACCGTATCGGCCAGACTTGGACTTCCTTCGATGCCGACGCAGCGATCTCGAGTCCAGGAGCCCAGTCTCATCATAGCCCTAGGCGATGTTTCGAGCCAGCAACCAGACTGCTGTCAGATCGAGTCGAGTCGGAGGTGTCGATGAAGCCTGAGTGCCGTCATCTCTTGATGATTTGCCGTTGACTTTGGCGAGTCCTTGGAGCGAGGCGATGGCACTCTCCGTAGGTCGAAGCATCAACGTCTGTGTCGATTGTTGAGGCAGCCAGTGATCCACACATGGACAATGCCAACACGATGATGCTCTTGCATGCACGAGGCATGGGAGGAGCATACTGAACTCATCCTCCTTCAACCCTTTGCGCCACGCAGTCCCACAAAGTCCTCCATTTCTCCCGTCGGCTTACTCCCACTCCCTACATCCTTCTGCTTCACCCTCAACGCCGCCTTGCGCTGGGCTCCAGACAGATGGCTGCCCTCTCCATCTTCCACCTTCGCCATCACAGCAGAGCTCGACTCGTCCTCGCCAACAAGTCGAGCGATGAGCGTGGCCTTCGCTTTAGCATCTTTCAGCCGATCATCAAACTCCGAGACAGAGTCTTCGTCATTATCCGTAGAAAGATCGTCTGGATCGCTGAGAGCTGCGAGCCGTAGGACATGTTTCCTCAGCCTATCACCTCCATTTTTCAGAGGCTCGACTCTCACATTACTCTCTTCAACATCTTCTTGAGTGCTGATTGAGTCGGTCGTAGCCTTAGACTCGCTCGGTAGACGAGCCTCCCAAACGGCAGCTTTGCCATTCAATCTTCCCATCTCAACAAACTTCTCGAATCCTTTCTGCAATCCGAAGACTCGGCCTTCGATACGTCCGGATTTCGAGCCATCTGCGACGCCTAGGAGGTAGCCTTCATTGTGGTATTGGTCTTCGAGATTGAGGAGGTCGGCGAAGACTTCTGGATCCTCTGATCTTGTGACTTCTTCTTGGCTCATGGCTGAGATGGAAGTTTTGGCTTGATCAGGTCATATGTCGAGACGAGTCGTGGGCGATGGTATTGAAATTTGGTGGCAGGCACGAAAGCTTCCCCACAGGGCTGAACAGTCATCGCTTTGAGATTTGGAGGGGCAGTTTTTGAGAAATCAGAAACACACCAACATTGATCTTGTTTCCTTTTCACACCACTCCCTCTCCTTCGACATCACGGCAACACGGACTTGACCAAATTCTCCGTTTCCCAAAATTGCATTGCCCTCGACGAGGTTGAAACCCAACGAGCACCACGTCCTCACCACCCAGGGCACTCTACGCCCACCGAAGCCAGCTTCTCGCGCGAAAGACCTCAGACGAATAATCATGAACGGTGCAAAGAAGGAAGTCATCCTGCCGGTGGAGGGCAAGAAGAACGTGTTGATCACTTCCGCATTGCCATACGTCAACAATGTACCTCATTTGGGAAACGTAATTGGCAGCGTGCTCTCGGCAGACGTCTTCTCCCGCTACAGCAAAGCACGAGGTCTTCCCACATTGTTCATATGCGGCACAGACGAATATGGCACAGCGACTGAGACGAAAGCGATCGAAGAGGGCATCACACCGCAAGAGCTCTGCGACAAATACAACAAGCTCCACAAGGAAGTCTACGACTGGTTCGAGATTGACTTTGACCACTTCGGGCGCACGCCGACCCAGCAACAGACGGATATTGCGCAGGATATCTTTCTGAAGCTATACAAGAACGGATACCTCGAGGAGCGAACGACGACGCAGCCATACTGCACCAAGCATAATGGTTTCCTGGCAGACCGCTTTGTGGAAGGAGAGTGTCCATTGTGTGGATACAACGACGCGAGAGGAGATCAATGCGACAAGTGTGGGCACCTGCTAGATCCGCTGGAGTTGATCAAGCCTCGATGCAAGCTGGATGGTGCGACGCCAGAGCCGAGAGAGACGAAGCACGTCTTCATCTTATTGGACAAGTTGCAGGACCAAGTGGCAGAGTGGAACAGAAAGAGCCATGAGAAGGGTGCGTGGAGTGACAATGGTGTGAACATTACCAATGCGTGGATCAAGGAGGGGTTGAAGCCGCGCGGTATCACTCGTGATCTGAAATGGGGGACTGCGGTGCCGTTGGAAGGATACGACCAGAAGGTGTTGTACGTCTGGTTCGACGCTTGCATTGGATACGTCTCGATTACTGCAAACTACACGGAACACTGGGAACAGTGGTGGAGGAATCCGGAGAATGTCGAATTGTACCAATTCATGGGCAAAGACAACGTGCCATTCCATACGGTCGTCTTCCCATGCTCACAACTCGGCACCGGCGACAAGTGGACTATGCTCAACACCCTCAGCACGACCGAATACCTCAACTACGAACGCGGAAAGTTCAGCAAGTCTCGTGGAGTCGGTGTTTTTGGCACCAGCGCGAAAGAGACCGGCATTGCTCCCGACGTCTGGCGATACTTCCTCCTCCTCCGCCGACCCGAGACCAGCGACACGGAGTTCGAATGGGATGGCTTCATCGCGGCCAACAACAACGAGCTCGTCAACAATTTCGGCAACTTTGTCAACCGCATCCTCAAATACGTCAACTCTCCCAACTACGACTCTACCATCCCCGCCGCGCCAGAACTCGACCCTACCAGTGAGACCGCCAAATCCATCCAAACTCACATCAAAGACGTCAACGACAAACTCAAACAATACCGCGAAGAAATGGACGCCGTGCACCTCAAATCCGGCCTCGTCTGTGCGCGCGAAATCTCCTCCCTCGGCAACAAACTCCTGCAAGACAACCGTCTCGACAATGCCCTCTTCCAATCCGAGCGCGCCCGCTGCGACGCCGTCGTCAACCTCGCCGTCAATCACGTCCATCTCCTGGCTTCCGTCATCGCGCCTTATCTCCCCGCTACATCCCGGAACATCCTCTCCCAACTGCAAGCGGAACTGCTCATCATCCCGGACGAGTGGCAAGCGGACTCCATCCCAGCCGGTCACAAGATCGGCAAAGCGGCGCACTTGTTCAAGACGATTAAACCGGAGAAGGAGGCAGAGTGGAAGGAGATGTTTGGCGGGAGTGAATTGAAAAAGGCAAAGGAGGAGGAGGCGAAGAAGAAGGCGGCGAAGAAGGCGGAGAAGGAGAGGAAGAAGGCGAAGAAGGCGGCGGAACGGGCGGAGGGGAAGGATGGGGCTGGAGAGAAGAGTGTGGAGGCGGTGGAGAAGGATGGGGCGGAGAAGTTGACTGTGGAGGGGGATGCGGTTGAGGAGGTTACCGAGGGGGTGAGGCAGGCTGCGTTGCAGACCTCGTAGAGAGCGGTGGGTGGGTCGTTCAAGCGAGGCGTTGCGGTGGTGTGTGATGATGACTGCATGATGAAAAGCAATGTATCGGAGGACTCCGTCTTCCAGAGACAGCTGTATCAGAGAAGAAAGACGAAGAAGAAGAAGATCAAGAATGTTTGGCCAGTCTCGTTTCCATTCCTGATATGCCCTGGCATGCATATGTCGTCCGATACGATTCCGCGGCACTTGTGCATTGAGCGAGGTATCTCTGGGTCTGGCTGTTTTCTATATCATTGGAAATACCTTGAGTCGAATTACGCTTTGGTCAGGTAATGGCCGCTGCCTTCATCTTCGTTACAATGCTAGCTCCAACCCACATTCAGCCACTCTTGTGCTATGAGGCGTCATACATGCCGCGAGCAAATTTGACTAGCCCACGAACCATCCAGGGACATGCATACCAGATCTTAACCACTTGTGGTCTCCTGTGCAAACTCCACATACTCCATCCACCTTCCCTAACAAGCTTTCAAAACATATCCTCATCAGCGCCCGCATCCGCATACTGCCCATTCGCGTACCCATTAACATCTCCATACCCATTCAAATGCCCATGTCCATTCCCATTTTCCAAAACGCTTTTCTCCGCCTCGACATCCACCTCCTGCAACTCCCTCGCAGTCTTCTTGCCCGCCGCATGCTGACCCTGCATCTGAGTCTGCGCATCTCGCAAGCAATCCGCTGCAATCTCATCCAGTCGACGATCCGCCACGAAGCTCTGGAGAAGCTCGTCTTGGATCTTGCAGTCGTGCAAGATGGGCATTAGAAGTTCCTCGTCGGGAAAGCGGTAGCTGAAATCTTCAGGTAGACACGCGGAGCCCAGACAGTCGCTGGGCGCGAGAATCCGGAGTCGGCTCGAGTCAGAGTCGAAGAGGTGAGCGTCGAGAGCCTGGCGAAGCGTGGACCACAGAATTGTGCTGCGGAGGATGCCTGTTCGGTCGGCGTCACTCTGCTTGCCGGACAGTCTGAATTGTGTCCAGTCGTCGTAGATGTAGCATCGCTTCCAGATGAGCTGGAGCAGAGTCTCGAAGCGATCTGAGGGCAAAGAAGGTGCCGCTGCGTCGAGCGCAGACAATGCCAGGACGAATTCGCCGCCGCCTATACTGTCGTCATCGTCTGAAGAGTCTGGGTGAATGTCGATCAACGTGAGTACGTCAATCAGCTGCTCGATCGAGAGGACGGTGTGGTCAATGATCATGTTCAGACCGTTTTCCAGCAGTTGACGCAACGCGATCATGTCCGAGATGTGCGTGCCAAATTTGAGCATGCAGTTGATAGTCTCGGCTTCGCGGTCAAGTGAGCCGATGATGGTGCCGTGGATGTGGTCGTAGAGCTTCTCCTGCGCCTCGACGATCTGCAAGTCTTTAGTTGCAGGATTGATACTCTGGACAGGTCCGCCATTGGCGAGTCTCGTGGTCGCAGCATCTTCCTCCGCGGCCATGAGTGCGAGCCTGGACATGGAGAGCTCAACCTTCTTCGCCCACAACTTGTTTTCCTGTTCGGTCGCAGTGTCGGCCAGGGCTTTGCCTGCGTGTTCGAAGTCCGACGCTTCCATCACATCGTTGATCCAGCAAAGCTTCGCCCGTCGAGAATCCGCGCGAAGATACTTGGTGACAGCGGACTTCCATGTTTTTTGCGCTTGATCGAGCTTAGCACCAGTTGCACCGTCCGAGAACATCTTATCGAAGAAAGGCGTGGCCCACGCTTCGCCATATCGCTCAAAGTATGTCAATATCTTCGCCTGAATCTCCGTCCGAGCATTGAGAATGAACTGCCGGTCTGTCGTGATTGGAGTCTTCTCCGCGGTCTCGATGAGATATTGATCCTCGGCGATAACGAGATCAGTCAGAGTGTTCATGTCGTTGTATTTCTCCGCCAACCGCATACCGGCTTCTGCTTGGCCGACATCCGCAAGACTGCGCAATTGTGAGTACCGAACAGAGTCGTAATGCTCACGAAGACTCTCGGCATAGTCTCGTTCCTTTTGAGACGGCCGAGATGCACGCCAATTGATAGACTCCTCGGACAGTTGACAGTAGAGTTGCAGTATGCTGGGGTTGAATTGTGCAAGTTCGCCTGCCATTTGTTCCACCACTGCTTCTTGATCGCCAGTTTCGTAGTATCTGTTGGCGATGAAGCGAGAGAGTCTCGCAATGGCCACGGTATTTTCAGTTAGTCTTGCCACTGATGTCCAGAATTCAGGAAGATCGACGTATTCTGTGGTCTCGACCAGAACGCCATCTTCGAGAAGGTCTGGAAGGATTCCATAATCAGAGGCATTGCGACCACGGAAGGTGAAAGCTGTGCCCAGGGAACGGATCCATAGATCGTTCGCCTGGATGACGATTCGAAGAATATGCTTCGGCGGCTTGTCGTCCTGCTTGAGGCCGGCGACGCAGAGCTTGACATGATTTAGAAGGGGCTCCAGACGATGCAATCCGCCGATGAAGAACCTTCGCACGGGATCCTCGTTGGCTAAATCGGACCGCTGAGCGAAATGATCTTGCGTAAACCATGTGCATACTTCATCCAGAATGGTAGCTTTGCGCTTCCCGTCGAAGGAGTCGGCAACATGCTCTTCGAAGGCAGTCCAAAGCTCCTGTCCGGCAGCAACATGCTCTGCGTCGAACAACAGTCGCCACATGGTTTGTCGGGGAATTGCTGGATATGATGTGCGAATGTGTCCGGCCAAGGCCTGAAGTGCGCGTGCCTTGGAGACGAGATGCTGCTCCATCGAGGTCGGGCTGGGCGAAATGAAGGTGGTGTATGGCGTTGCCGCACGTACAATCTCGTCACTAACCTGCAAAGCAGCATTTTCCACGTCAACGACCGAATGTTTCGCATCGATGATCCGGGTGAAGTCCAAGATGTTGTCCGATAGAATGCCGAAGAAGACAGCATTCTCGATTCGAGTTTTCGCCGAGATGGTCGGTCCTTCAGCAATTTTGTGCACGTCCGCAGAGGATATTCGGACCAGGCCTCCATTCTTCACAAATGCGACGCATGTAGCATGGCTGCTGCCTTTGGAGTTCTCTGCGAAGCATGCTTGGAAGACGAGACCTCTGCTGGGCCTGAGGTATAGCGCCTCTTCATAGGGTTCTTTGGGCACATCAGCTGTGACGAGCTGGGCCTCGGGCCCCTCAGTGGGCGGTAGTCTGGCTGGAAGCATGACTGTGGCATCTTCAAAGGTGACAAACACGGTATGCTCAGGTTTTGGTACCACCAGTCTGGGTCTGGTGGATGATGTCCTTCCCCCCTTTGACTGGTACTTTGTGATGTATGTGATTTGATGCACGTCAGCGTGAGATCCGGTCAGGGTCAGCGCAGCCACCGCGTAGTCGTACATATCCGCGCCGCCGACTCGCAGCAGGACGGCCACATGCAGCGGTTGATCCGCAGTATCGTCCAGTTTCGCCAATTCGAGACCATGGGCGGCGATCGGGTTGTCCAACAGAGCAAAGTCCAGGGCTGCCAGATTGCTCAATCGTCCCTCGAGTTCAGGTATAGCCAATAATTTCAGCTCCTCCACGAGCTTCTCTCTGATCTCCACGGTGCCTTTGCATTCAGATCGACCAGTCCAATCCACTTCCCAGGTGACTACTTCTCCACCTTCTGTGAGCGAAACAGTCTGCATTTGTCCGCGAGTTCTCGACGGGCGGGTGTGAACAGCAGCGAGATCCTTCTTGAAGGCCCCTGCCAGGTAACCTTTGATGCTACCGAAGATGCCACCGGAGCGGGAGTCCGAAGCGCGCAAGAAGTTGACTACCACTCTTGCTTTCCCCTGAGGATCCCTCAAAGTCAAATGAGCTATGCGTCCGGAATCCAAGACAACCATGAGACCAGCATGCTCCGCCGGAACGACATCTGCCACTCGTTCACCAGAGTATAGCCCGATGTCACCTTGAACAGAGGATTTCCGATCCTGGAAGAGGCCCAGCGATGCGGTGCGGTCGATCGACTCATAGAAGAACACCTTGCCCGACGTCGCTGAGATCACCACCAAGCCCACATCCGTGTTGCTCACACCACTCGCTACCAATGCGCCGAAGGGTAAGGGTTCGCCAATCCGAGATGGAAATGGAAGATCGAAGACTTTCGCGTTGCCGGCCGTGTGTCCGTTGTACTCCCATACGGTCGCTTTCTCGTGTGTAATGGCCAGAGCATGTCCAGTCGTATCGATGCTACCGCGGTAATCCACGCCCTCTTTTCTCAGCTCTTTCGGTGTGCTGGGCAAAAGACGCGCGCTGTAGCATTTATTTTGAGTGAGGACCGTCGCGCCATCGCCGCGCATCGCCCGCTTCGATGCTGGCTTCTTTCCGCGAACTGCCATCTCCACATCCACTGATGATGCCCTCCTATGCCGTCCGCTCGCAGTTACATGCTGCGGGAGATGTTCGTGATGGCCGTTGGTCTGGGGTCCCTCGTTCGCGGCTGGCTGCAGCGCATCGGTTGTCGGGATCTGTTCTGTTGATGCGCGCGGTTGGAAGACGTCTTCGCTCAACTTGCTCCGTTTACGCTGTGGTGCGGATGTCTTGAGCGTGTCGTTGTCGCTCTGCCGCTGCCGTCGCCTCGGGTTTCGCGCGGTTGATCTCGTGAGGCGGTCCGTACCTGACTCGGGGTCCTCGGGGTTGGACATGACGCGCAGAATGGGACAGTTGAATGGCCGTCGCCAGCAAGGAGTCGGCCGCGACGATGTCGATGTTGTCGGGGGCCGGGAGAGGTGAAGGGTGTCGTGAATCGGAAACAAAACACTCGAGCTTCCATCAACACTGGAGATCTGGAGAACGGACGCTCGGGCCCTGCTTGCACGCCTGAAGAAGCTTAGCGTGGGCTTCTCACAAACTCCGGCCTTTACCGCCGGGTGAGCTTCAAAGGTGACGAGAGCCTGACCTTTTGAGACATTGACATCGTTTTCCATCAGGCTACTTGTACTTGCGAGAAGATGTTGAGTGACATACTCTCGCTCGTGAAGTGTCTTGCTGATGAGAACGGCGTATCTTCACTGCCGACTATGCACACCCTTCTCCCGTCCGCTCACACCGCGGTGTCTGACACAACTCGGGTACCTTTCTTGCCTTGACACCTACGAGGCCATCGATGTACGCCAGGAACTGTGCCACGGGAACCATATCCATCTGGCCAAAGGCCGGATGGCTTGATCGAAGAACTCGTCCTCCCCAAAGCACGCGCAGAAAGTACACCCCTGCTTTGCTGTACAGTTCAAACACCACCTCGGCACCCATCCCCGGCCACACCATCCTCTCCAGTTGCAGTATCGACAGCAAGCGTGATATTGATCCATCATGAGCGACATTGTGACGGTACTTCACCTTGCAATCCCCTGTCGGAGGAGCTCCCTCTCCCATGGCATGGCGCAAGTTTTGCGCCAATTCAGCCACGAAGATGCCGTAGCTTCCTACGCTGGCTGGGAGTGATTGTGGTGAGTCGCGGTAAATGAAGCTGTACTCGTATTCGCCGAGACGGAAGACCTGTTCTGCCTCCGCCATACTGACACAGTTCGTTGTGTTGACGATGTTGCATGGAAGAGATTTGTCGTGGCATAGCCTCGCAGAAAGGTTGTCAAAATAGTGGTCCCAGCTCTTGTGCCAGCCCGTGGAATTCGGATTGACACCCGACAGAGAGTCAAGGCGAGCGAACAGTCCAGCTGAGGCATTGAGGTGCTGCGTCCAAGCTGGCGACGTGCTGCCGGGACCATACGAGCTGAAGAGTGCTGTAGCTGCAGTGCACGGATAGTTCGGCTCGAGCGAGTCGACGCTGTCCGGCTGAATGAGTAGTGGAGTATCGCAATTTTTTTGCGAGGGATACATGCCAGCAATGAGCATGCTTGCGACTTGCGGCGTGATGACATTGTTTGTCACTCGGTAGGATATGGATGTTGGATCATAGTCGCTGGGAAGGAAGCCGAGCATGTCTCCGTACACTGCCTTGAGGTCTACACCATGCTGATGGCTATCATCGAGACCTCCGCGAGTGATTTGAGGAAATTGGCATGTTCCGTTGAAGCCGACCGGTGGGTATGGGTTCGAGTCTGTCGTGTATACCGACCAATATGTCGCAGCCGAGTTGTTTCCGTATGGGTTGAGAGGCTTCCCTCCGAAGAAGAGTCCTTCATCGCTGCAGTTCCATGCACAACCCTCCTCAGGGAATGTGTTGCTGGCGTAGGGTGTTCGCTTGTGGTGACGATGAATCACCTCGACGTACTCCAGCTTGTATTCTTGACTCGGCCGGACGTACGTTTGTGAGTTGACATGCGGCATGTTGCACCAGTTGTAGGTGTCTAGGGGTCCCTGGCTTGAATTGAAGATGAAGCCATAGATGCCGCTTCCATTAATGGCAGTGGTGAGATTACTGACGAATGACTGAGCTGGAGCATGCCAGTCAAGAGAGACGTTCTGAGCGGCATGGTGTTGTTCGTGTCCCGATGCCAGAGCAGGTGTCGAGAGAAGCGTGGCGAGTCCGGGCACGACTTCGTGGATCTTCATGATCTCAAGGATGCCAACAGGAATCGTGGACAGCAACATGAGGGAGAGGAAGACATGCAAGGAGCATGATAAGAAAGGCATATAGGGAGGGTAGATTCAGTCGGCTAAACATCTCCTCTTACTTGCAAAACGTCACGGCAAGGACGTCGATGCTGATGGCATCTGTCGATATGCAGGAACGCTGCGTGCATGCAACGAAAGCGGCCATTGGTCGGAATGGCGTCTTACGCAAAGAGGAGATGCTAGGCAAGGAGGGAACTTGGATGACAGAGCGACGGCTACCAGAGGATATTCTCAAGTGAGCAGCAGGTCAGCAGGGCAAAGCTCGAGGTGAGGTTGATCGCGCCGGCCTGATGTCGAGTCTAATCACGGGCGTTGAAGGACGGGTTCGAGTGAGCAAGGTTTAAGGATACAGAGGTTGCTGAATAGCAATGCATGTTCATCGGTGCATACTGAAGTGGTGTACATCTACGCGATCAGGACCTCTCGAATAGTCGAATTGGCAAACCCCCAACCTCCTTGCCTCCCACGCTGCGTTCGCCGGACCCGTCTCCGCTGTCGTGCGATGACGTCCCTGCGTGTCGAAAAAGCGGGCGGCGATCAACCTTGTTGACTTCGGAGGGACGGAGGGACTTCCGTTGCTCTTTGTCTTCCATTGTGCGACTCCATCTGCATCTCGCAAACATCAGCGACAACAACACGCGCGTGGGAATACAGAACACGCAAACACTTGCCAGAATGGACCAAAACTAATCACAACACGCAACAAGCTGCCACTCCTGCACCATCACCATGGCCCCCAATCCGATCATGATACCGCGGAAGCCGGTCCCACGCCATGGCGACGACAAGAAGACGAAACGAACGCTCGGCGGCATGGCCGTCTCCGCCCTCACTACATCTCTCATGATCCTCCTATTCTCCTCTCTCGCCTGGGCACGACGATGGTTCTGGTCCGGAGCTGCAGTCGAGAGTCTGCTTCTGATCTACGGCTGGGAGACTGGCCAAAGGATCTTACCCTACATCCCTCTCTGGACAGTGCTCTCCACGCTCAACGTCATCTACGCGGTCTGTTCTACATCATGGCTCCTGCATATTTTCTTCTCCGTGGCTTGCTGGCCACTCCTCTTCATCACATGCCTGTCTCAGTTCCCAATAGTCTCCGATCTGGCTCGAAGGACCCTCCGGAAAACGCTCAGAGAATATCCATCGCACTTCATTAGGGATAAGATTGCGTTGTTTAACCTGCCCGCTCTGGAGATTGACACGGACGTGGATGGTCTGATGGTCATTCGCGCAGTCACCTTTTCACTCTCCAGCTTGTCACTGGTTGCGCATGGTGTCGAAGTTGGTCAGTAGGATGCTGGCTTGCGAGTGACCTTTACTGACCTCCTCGTTAGGCATCAAACTTGCGAATGACATTGAGCTCGCCATCTATGTTGACGAGGTCACCGTCAATTTCTTCCGCCGTATTGACATTGGCGACGTGTATGCCAATGTCAAAGGAGGCAATGCAGAGATGACATTCGGAGCGATGGACGACCCGGTGGACGATTCGATGAGTGAAACCAGCATCTTTATCGACGACACGCCTCTGCTCCGAGCAGCGTCCATTGGAGCCGCTGGACTCCGAGACAGGCCAAAACTTCGAGAGTCCTTGACAGGAGGCGTGAGTTACATGGCAGACTCATCCCCACAAAAAGGCTTTGAAGATGTCCGGACACTGTCGCCGGATGAGGAGCTGGCCGATAAGAAGTATCAGGAGTTGATGACCGAGATTCGCACAACCAGTGCAATCTATCAATCGAGAGCCTCGGTCCGGCAGAAGGCGAAGACGATCGACAAGGGATTCACGCTGGATAATGAGAAGGATCTGCGCGCAGCAGTCTGTGCAGAGCTACATGCTGTACCATCGATCAGTCATCCTCCGAAGAGATCTGTCAAGGTCACAACGCTTCAGACCATGTCGTCCGAATCGACTCGGAGATTCTTGCATAGACTACCCTTCCTGCTCCGAGCACTACTTTCACCGCTGAGCTACTTCCATCCTATCGGTATAGCCAGTATCAATGCCGCTGGATCCGGGCATTGGGTATCAGCATTGCTTCAGCAGAAGGTCTTTCGGCGGCACACCGAGCACAACATGGAACTGAGAAAACTCTGGCGGCGACTCTCTGCGTGGCTGAAGGATGCCAACTTCTGCTTCCAATTGGCTGACATCGAAGCGCTAGGTCAGGTACCCTGGAGTACATCCTTCGACATTGTGGCGTTTCTCAAAGCCAATGAGGTCGTTGCGTACCGTACAGCTCCGCAATCAGGCACGATATCACCTGTTGTGAGGCTGGGTGGTGTTGATGCCACTTTTACCATTCCGTCATTTTTGCTTCCGCATCACGAACATATCATCCCGCCGCCGCCGACAGCCGAGGATGAGCGGCAACAAGCTGAGGACGTCGCTCACGCGGACGGTCTCCCTAAGATCGTACAAGCTGAGAGGAGCCTCGAGTCGCTGAAGAAGGATGAAACGTCCATCACGATGAGCGTTCACGGCAGTCTACCTGCCAGCTGTGACCAGAGTCTGCTGAACTTTGTCGCCTCTCTGGTCAAGGCCACCAAAATCATCGAGCTGGAGAAGGAAATCGTGGAGAAGGACGTCGACGAGGTGGAAAGCCCGGATACAGCTTCGGAGGACGCTTCCATATCACCAGTGGACTCGGTCAGTGAGACGTCCCATGTGTCCATCAAGGGCATGGCCGGCGCCAAGATCTTTGCGAAGAATATCCGCAACAATTTGAAGGATGGATTGACCAGGGAGGCGATCAAGGACTTCGCGCGCGATTTGCATAGCAGTACGAGGGATGGCATGAAGCGCGGACTGGTGACGGGACTGGTGAACGATCGGTGGATTGCGAAGATCGTTGGGCGGACGGCGGCTATGCTGCAGAAGGCGCAGGGTGATGTTGGGTATAGTGGGAGCATTCCGGTTCCGCTTGATCCGTATAGGCATGTGGAGGAGAATTGGGCGGCGAAGTTGTTGCCTTAAGATGGAGGACTTGGCTTCTTCTTGAACGGGGACTCATACTATCCTCGGTACCATTGATAGCTTTTATTGAATCAGTTGTCCAAACTGGCAGAGCCGAACAGCTGTGTCTCGGAGCGAGCAAGCGTTGCGAGGTGAACACGCTGCGAGTTCAGCCGACTTCCGGCTCCAGCTTCACAGCTTCAGCTACGTCCTGCGCACTTGCTTTCGCTGATTCGTTCTTTCTACGACGTCGGGCGTTCCTCCGTGCCCCGCGCCTGGTGTGACCACCTCACACTACAAAGGCGATCGCTCTCGCTGTCAATGCATCTAAAAGACTTCAAGCCCAGAAGGGATTCAGTGATCCATTGCATTCCCTGATTGTTCACCCTTGTACCGTACAACACAGCTGATCTGGCTTCGTTGCACGACTGCGAAATTGCAGAAAGATGGTCGCCACTTTGGTCATGAGCGAGTGAGACTCAGCTCCTCGTGCCCTGGCGACGCAGAAACACCAGTCGGAGTATCGAAGTTGGATCCTTCCGTAACGACTGCTGCCCGATCGGCGCCGACAACCGCTTCATCGACCACATACATATGCTCCAATCAGCACGCCACGCACTGTGTGTTTGCGAAGCGCCGCCGACATTTCTACAGCGAACTACCGCAGAAGCAGTACCAAGCTCAGCATCCATGGCGCCACACACGACATTGCTTCTGTGCACCACACTGGCTCTCCTAGGATATGCCACGTGGGTGCACATAAGATACCGTTTGGACTGCCGCCAATTCGCACGAGCGCACGGATGCAAGCCCACACCAAAGTCCTACGGCACGAGCATAATTCTCGGTCTCGACACCCTGCCAGACCTCATTCGTGCCATACGACAGCATCGCTTACTTGACCTCGGCTGCGAGGTTTTCGAGCGATACGGACACACGTTCAGTGCGACCGAGCTCGGGCGACATCACATTGTCACGATAGACCCTGACAACATCAAGACGGTTCTCTCCTTGCAGTTCAAAGACTATGCCGTGGGGTATCGTCTGGACGCTTTCCGACCTCTTCTCGGAGAGAGCATCTTCGACACGGACGGCGAGGCTTGGGCGAGATCCCGCACTTTGATACGGCCCAGCTTCGCTCGAGATCAGATTGCAGATCTGGCTTCGTTGGAGTCCTTGTTCCAGGACCTCTTGGCGCTTTTACCGCGGGATGGAAAAACAGTCGTGGACCTGCAGCCTCTGTTTTATCGCTACACGCTTGACTCTGCGTGTGACTTTCTCTTCGGTCGTTCTGCTTGTACCCTGAGAGGCGAGCACTCCGGAACTGACTTCGAAAGCGCTTTCGAGTATGCAAAGCAGGCGATGTTGGTGCGAGGAACGATTGGACGACTGGGCATGCTCTACCGTGATCGCAAAGCAGAGAAAGCGTATCGTACCTGTCGAGACTTCGCAGGCCAATTCGTTGATGAGGCAATACGTAAGGCCAGCGGATCTGGAACAACAGCAGAACATGACTCTTCAAAGCGGATCTTCTCCCACGAGCTGGCGGTCCGCACGACTAGCCGGAAAGTCGTCCTGGACGAATGCATGAGCTTGTTACTCGCCGGGCGAGATACGACTGCCAGTCTCCTTGGGAATCTGTTCTTCATGTTGGCCAAGAATCCAGCCATCTGGGACAAAATTCGAGAAGAGGTTGCTTTCCTGGACGGTCGACCCCCAAGCTACGATGAGCTCCGGCAGCTGAGATATGTTCAACGCTGCGTGAACGAATGTAAGTTTCGTCTTCCCACGAGCGGAGAACCTCCTGACAATGACAGCTCTCCGCCTTCATCCAGTCATTCCTCGCAACGAGCGACAGGCAGTCCGTCACACGGTCCTGCCCAACGGCGGCGGTATCGATGGTAGCTCGCCAGTTTTCGTTGCGAAGGGACGTGTCGTCGCATGGAACATACACGCTATGCATAGCCGCAAAGACATATACGGGCCTGACGCTGATGAGTTTCGCCCAGAGCGTTGGGAGAACGAAGAGCTCAGACCTCAGTGGGCGTATCTACCTTTCAACGGTGGACCTCGCATTTGTATAGGACAGCAGTATGCCCTCACCGAAGCTGGGTATGTTCTCGTCCGAATGGCGCAAGAGTTCTCGGTTCTGAAGAGCGAAGATGATGGGCCGTGGGTGGAGAGTCTTGCGATCACTGTATTTCCTCGGAATGGCGTGAAGGTGTCGCTGACGCCTGCTTGAGCGGACTTGCGTGTTCGAATCTCCACTCGATCAGATCTACACTCACTCGTACAGAGCTGAATGCGTAGGTTGCGGATAAGGATCATAACTGAACCTTTCACACGTCGACAGGGCGGTGTATGACGTGATTGACGCTCCAGATCGACCAGCTGCAAGGAACTCGAGTACTCGAATCGGATACTCGCATGCCCTACCTCCATGGCTCCGCTCAAACCGCACCACTCGACTCGCACTCCGGTAGCTCGGTCGGTATCGTGTGAGCTCGAAGGAAGAAGATTTTGTCGTTGCTTTCAGTCCTGCCGAAGACACACACCTTCCTCGAACTGTATTTTCGATCTCTGGCGCAGATTGCACAGTCCAAGCCCACAGAGTCAGACACATGCGGCAGTTTGAGCGGAATCACGGAAGTAGTAGCCGGCCTGGCTAATCAATTCGACAGTCCATACAAGGCATACGGGAAGTGCTCCAGAGAAGTGAGCATGCGGATCCAACCAAGTGTGGCTTCCTGAATGTGATCCGCTAATGCTTCAATTTCCAAACCTCGAATTGGCACCTTGGGGTCCAGGCCGAAAACTTCTTGAAAGTGCTTCCGAACATCATCGTTAGCAATATCTCCTTGCAAAAGCTCATGTAGCAGGCCTCGATGTGGAACCCAAAGGACTTGCATTCCTGCACGCTTGCCGGCATCGACACCTTGAATGGAGTCCTCGAGCACCAGACATTCCGCTGCAGTCACAGAATCCTGACCATCTACCGTTTCCCGCCTGTCATTGACGCAAGCGAGCGCCTGGAGGTAAATGTCCGGAGCTGGCTTGTGATGCTCCACCCTCGGATCGTCGCCCAGGACCTGACAGTCATGTGGGAAGCAGTCGAATAGGCTCCTGCATCCGGCAGTCTTTGTTTTGAAGATGGCCTGTGTCGAGCTGGTTGCCAGGGCTAGACTGACGCCGGACGTAGAATCCAGCCGTCGCAGCAATTCGACAACACCTGGAAGAGGCTCGGATGTGGGAAAGATGCGATCGTGGAGGGCCTTCTGTTGTCGCTTGTACTCGTCTTTATCGATATGCATTTGTGCCCAGTCTTGCAAGATCTCGTCGCTTGCCTCGGCGGAGCGGCCTTGAATACGTGCCTTCAGAGACCAGGGCAGGTCTTGCTTGCCATATTTTCGGAGTATGATGTTGATGCACACAGTGATTAGATCCTCGGTGTTTAGCAGCAGACCGTCCATGTCGAAGAGACAGGCTTTCACTGGCGGCGGTTCCATGTTGACAAGTGTTCTCTCGCTCGACGAGGAGGACTGGGACAAAGCTCTGCGTACGCGATCCCGTCGATATGACAAACACTCCTGGGCGCCGATCGATTTCCAAGCACTCGTCGGAAACTGGTCATCCAGAGCCTCACGAGAACGTGAAGAATCTGGCATCGAAGTTTGAGATGGAGTCGTCGAAGACCCAGGGGCACTGCGTTGCCAAAAGTCTACGCGGGCTGTCAAAAGTCTACGCCTCGAAAATTGGGGTGAAACTGAACAACCTGAACCTCGCATGCTCGATACTTATCATCTCTACACTCCTTTCCCGCCGCATTGCGTGACTTTGCTTCATCTGTATATTATTGCACTCGCTCCAATGCTTCGACGACCTTCTTGATGTCATTCCACGCCGGCGGAGCCACAACCCTCAGGCCCTTCCATAGCCTCGCTCTTCTGCGATCAACACTCTTTGAAAGATTTTCCGAGCTCGACTTCACGCACTATGGCTCCATACTCGCCGTGGCCAGCCTTCTTCCGTCAGCCTGGGAGTTTGTCCACAGCACGGCAAGCCATCTCTCGACCTGGATCCAGCGCTTCTTCATCGCATCGATAACTGTTCCAGCCGGCGACCCAATCAACCGCAGCGTCAGTGCGTGGATCCTCGAGCATGTCATTCAGCCACGAAGTCTTCGTTTCCATACCGTCCGGACGGAGCTCGGAAGGGATGCGGATCCAGGTGCTTCACTGAAGAAAGCCCAGCGATCGATCCAGTATCTGCCTCATTGGGAAACGGCGTGGTTCTGGCACGGGAGGTCGTTGTTCGCAGTCTCGCGATCGATGGAGAGCTTCAATGCTTCAATGGGCGATCCGACGTATGATGGGATAGGTGGCGAGGAGTTGACCGTTCGTTGCTTGGGTCGTTCGTCAAGTCCGATTCGTGATTTCATCCAAACCTGTCGTGAGGAAGCCGAGAGAAAAGCGCAATTCTACGTGATCATTTACTCCCGCGATCGGTACGGCATGTCGTGGAAGCCAAAGTATCGCAAGCCGCATCGGGGTCTAGAGACAGTGCACTTCGACGAGACCGTCAAGCGGACCTTGCTTGACGACATCAAGAGCTATCTGGATACACGCACCAGGAAGTTGTATCAGAGTCGCAGCATTCCCTACCGTCGAGGCTACCTCCTCTACGGCCCACCAGGAACTGGGAAAAGCTCACTCAGCACCGCTCTCGCCGGCGAGTTCGGTCTCGATTTGTACGAAGTCAAAGTCCCCAGCATTGCCAACGATGCCGACTTGGAGCAGATGTTTCAAGAAATCCCACCGCGATGTATTGTTCTGCTGGAAGACATCGACGCCGTCTGGTCCGGTCGGGAGACTCGTCAGGACCGGCATCTCACGGACAGCAGCAGTGACACGTCTAGCACGCTATCGAATGTGACGCTCTCCGGTCTGCTGAATGTTCTGGACGGAGTGGGATCGCAAGAAGGAAGGCTGGTCATCATGACGACGAATAAACCCGAGCAACTTGACCCGGCTCTTGTCCGTCCGGGACGAGTCGACTTCAAAGTCTTCCTTGGGAATATTAGCCAGGCTTCGGCAAAACAGATGTTCATGCGGATGTTCTCGCCCGAGTTGTTGAGCGGAACGCAGGTCGAGGACACTATGGAAGATCGTCTGGATCAGCATGTGTCAATGGAGAAGTTGAGGATGCTGGCGAGCGAATTCGCCCAGCAGGTTCCCGATGATACATTCACGCCGAGCCAGTTGCAAGGCTTTTTCCAACGTCATCTGAGCAGCGCGAGGGAAGCAGCTGAGGGCATCGAGGACTGGGTTCGTGGCGAGTCTACTGGCCGAGAGGCAGAGGCTGTGTATGACCCTTGCTGAGCTCGAAAGAACAAGCTGTGTTGTGATGGCCGGGCGAGCCTCCACAGTTATGGTCTGCTCGGTCAGAGTGGTCATGCTGCTGCAAGCCCCTGTTCCCGAGCGGCGATGTTCTGGTCGCTCCATCGGATCTGTCGGTCCTGAGGCTGCGCCGTGGAAATCATGAGCATGGTAAAAGCTAGTCAAGGGAAGGGCTCGTTGGAAATTGTTTACCCGAGGACCCACTACTTCTTCAAAGACGAGTGGGAAAGGAAAGTCACGAGTTCGGTGGTGAATTTCAGAGCAAACGCTGCGCAGCCCGCTACCACATCAAGGCCGAAATCTTCCTTCTCCCTCTGTGGCAGCGGAACAACAACCTTCGCGCAGAGATGACGCCAACGTCCGCCACAGAAGATTACTACTTCATTCTCGAGGTAGAGCAAGATGCAACGACAGAGCAAATCACTCAGTCTTATCGCCGTCTGGCGCTTCTGACTCATCCCGACCGTAATGCCCGACCTGATGCAACGGAAGCTTTCAAGAGACTAGTCGGCGCATATGAGATCTTAAAGGACGATCTGTTGCGCAGGCAGTACAATCGCAATCATCCGTCTCTGCGCAGGACTCGCCCTGCGCAAGCAAATGCTGGACCGCAGCATTCCAAATCCGCCGACTCAGCAAAGCCGTCATCTTCTGGACAAGCACCGCCACCGAAAACTTCCAAGGGGACCTCAAAACCAGAGCCCGCTCCGCCGAGACCGAAGCAGCTGAGCGAACAAGAGCAGATTGCTGCATTTGTAAAACTGAAAGCCGAACGAGAAGCACGATGGGAGAAAAGCAAAGTGAATTTCGAAGGGAAGATAGCAAAGCAAGCGGAAGTGGTCGGCAAGCTCGATCAGCAGATCAAGAATCTTCAAACCATTCGAGCTGCGGAAAAAGCCGCCGAAGCGTGGGAGAAAGGCTGGGTGAGGACCATATTCTCGCCCTTGTATAAGAAGAAACCGGACGAGAGTGAAGAGGAGAAGTCGCGCAAGGAGCGAGATAAGCAGGAGAGGATGATGGAGGAGAATTTGAAGGAGAGGAAGCTCGAGCTCGAGAAAATCAAGTTGACTAAACAACGAGAGGAGATGACGAGCGCCCGGAAAGTCGTCGACGCATGGCACAGCGGGAACGACAAAGAAATCATGCGATTGAGGCAGGTCATCGCGGTGAAGGAGGAGAAGGCGCGGCAGGAAAAAGAAAGGGTTGCAACAGAGGCAAGGTTAGCAAAGGAGCGGGAAGAAAGAGAAGCGGCGGATAGACTGCAAAGAGCAGCAGCTGCAAGCCGCGCACGAGAGGAAGAGAGATGGCAGAGACAGTGGGCAGAGATGCAGCGTGCTCAGACAGAAGCTGTCGCGAAAGCCCGTAAAGAGCGTGAAGAACAGGAGCGGCACGAATACGAACGAGCAAAACAACAGGAGAAAGAATTGCATAAGGAGAGAAAGCGTCAACGCAGGCTAGCGGAGGAAGAACAGAGGGAGCATGAGAGAGTCGCTGCAGAGTGGAGAAGCAGACAGCGCGAATGCCGACACGACGGCTGGTGGCCAAAAGTGCAAGGCAGGGCGACCTGCCCTGGGTGCAGACAAAGCTGGCCATACTTGCTGACCTGTCCAGGTTGCAGTAAACAGGCTTGTCCGAAGTGCCAGGGCGACATACGGACTGAGCGGAATCGTCAGAAGTATGAGGGCTACATATAGATGTAATTGGGCACCCGAAGCGAATGTCAAGAATCCGCTTCAAGCGAACGGAGTACGATCGCACACATCCGACGCACATCACCGAGACAAAATCGCATTCACTTTCATCCCACGGATCTCCAATTTACGAAGTACTTCACGAAGTACTTCACCAACCGTGGCCAGGACTTTCGAGCTATGCAGTCGAAGTCCTTTAGGATATTGAAGGTGATGAGACGACCATAGAGGCATCGCAGCTGCAGTTCGACGAGTGGTGGGCGTCGATACTGAGCGAGGGTCCGAAGCAGAACGAGCACGGAAATACCGCGTCAGAGAATGAAGCACGGGCGACGAAGATCGAACACAGGACACAAGAGACTGACTGCATTTCTCGAAACAGCTTCAGCCAAAGCCAAGCGTAACGCCAAAGGACGCTCTGGCTCAGTGAGCTGAACAGAACCAGAGAACCCCAGCAGCTTAGCGGAGGATCCTTTCGAAGTAGACGAGGAGCAAGTCAAAGCACTGCCGCCATGTGGGATGGTGGAATCAGGTCGAAGGACGTTCTCTGTGTCCCGAGTGTGGAGGGTTCTGGCCGTATTTGCTGCAATGCCCGTGCTGTCCTCAGCAGGCTTGTCCGCATTGCCGAGGCGGCGTGATCGCTGCGGCGAGGATCAAGGCTCATCCACAGAAGCAAGTCGGATGAAAGACATGAAGATGTTCGCAGCCAGAACCAGAACGACTGAAATGCAGCGCCTTATGCTAAGAACAGGACAACCGTGAAGCATCAGGTATGTGAGATTTCTTCGGTACTTACACGTCTCGGTTAATATGGATGGAGTCATCGCCGGTAAAGACCCAGATCGTGTTTGATGATGCGTTTGACTTCAATGTGACGGGTCGCGAGCTGCACGAGCGGTTGTCGACAGGAGACATATGTACGATTGCGCTGTGCGACGTTACACACACGGGATCGCACAAACGCTACTTCACGTGAATCTGATGGTGAAGTGAAAACGCTCTCTCTCTCCGAACAAAACTCTGCTCTCCTGCTCAACATGCAAACTCCAAGGCGATGAAGTGCACCTCTCGCGGCGCACTTTGAACGGATCCACTGAGTCACAATTATCACAATTGTTTCGGCCATCTCTTCATATCGCACGACACAGCATCAAAAGTTAGAGCTGAAATGGCGCCTCTGCCTCCCAGCGACGACTACTACATCATCCTGGAGGTCGAATCAAGCGCCACGGCAGAGGAAATCACCCAATCCTACAGACGCCTCGCCCTCAAACTTCATCCAGACCGCAACGACCGACCGAATGCTACTCAGGCCTTCCAGAAGCTAGGACAGGCCTACGAGACGCTTAAGGATGATGATGAGCGCCGGAAGTACGATCGTCTGCGTCGCTTCCGTGACACCACCCCGACCCCGTGGACTTCAGCTCAGCGGCAGCAGGCTGATCCCTGGTCTCAAGCCAGGGAGGAGGCTAGGCAGGCGGAGGACTACTTCAGGCGAGCTTTTCGCGACATGGAGGCACGATACGAGGCCTTCTGGAGGGATCAAGGTGATTTCATGGAACAAGCCCGCCAAGCCAGAGCCGAAGCCAGAGCCAGAGCCGACGCCAAAGCCAAAGCCACAGCCGAGACCATGCGCCAGCGACGACAGGCGGAAGAGAAGCAGCGGCAAAGAGAGAAGGAGGAAGAGGAGCAGAGGTGTCGGCATGGAGGAGGAGGGTGGTGGCCGAAAGTGACAAGCCGGGGACCTTGTGGAAAATGTGGTGGCGAGGAGGAGGAGTATCTGCTACAGTGTCCGGACTGTGATATGCGGGTCTGCGCCAAGTGTCAGTGCGAGTTGAGGCCGAAGATGGAGCCGAAGAAGTGGAAGAAGGCGAAGAAGTCGAAGAAGACGAAGTGAGGAAGGGACAGTGGACAGCGACCGAGAATGTTCAATTACCTGCATGACTATCTGGCCGTTTTGGCAAGGTGCCTGCACGTCCACCTGTACGCTTACCTTTGCACCTCACTGGCCGGCTCTCCAACAGCTGTACACTTACCCGCATGCCTACTCGCAGGGCCATCTGGCCGTCTAGCCAAAGTGTCAGTACGCATAACCATACTTCTACCCGTACACCGGCTTGCACGCCTATCTGTCCCGTCCTGTCAAGGGAACGTTTCTGAAAGCTCTCCGCCAAGCCGAGGAAAGAACGAATCTATCCAGAAAAGCCACATATCTTCCCACGTCTACAAGCTCCGTTCACGGTCCTACACAAGTTCTGCTGCCGGTGCAGAAAGAGAGATGTTGGCTCGGGAGGTCGACAGCATGGCGTGACAAGTTCGATATACAAACTGTGAGATTGAAGAAATCAAAGTGCTGCATGTGACGGATCGCAGGCAAGTGCGGCAGCTGACGGTGCCAGACAACCTCCAGTGCTCTCCCGTCGATCACCATGTTCTCCAATTTCATCTCTGCCGACAATGAGCTGGAGTCTTGAAGTGCCGGTCTACCGTTCATCAGCACATGCCAGTACAAAACAACGCTGCATGTACTCACTATCTCATGGCACGACCGCCGCGAGCATCAACGACCGCACTGAAGACATGATTCAGAGTGAAGGGACGGAGGACTTCCATTGGGTCGTACAGACGAAACGGTAGGTAAGCTCGAACAAACGCAGCCCAGACAAACGCCACATCACTTGCTAAAATTGCAGAGAAGATGAAGTTGAAAACTTCCGCTCTCACGAAGGGCGACATACCAGCTCCGCTGCAACAGCAACACCTTTAAAGCATGGCGCCTCTCGCCACGGAGGATTACTACCTCTTGCTTGGAGTCGAGCACACCGCAACCCTCGATGAGATCACCAAGTCCTATCGTCGACTCTCACTGAAGCTCCATCCCGATCGCAACAAACAGCCAAACGCAACGTCAGAATTCCAGCGACTCGGTCTCGCGCATGAGACACTCAGGGATCCCACGCAACGTCGTGAGTACGACGATTTATACCCATTTGTGAAGGGAAAGGGAGTATTCTACGCCCTAAACCGGGAGATGCGAGCAGTGTGGGTGGAGCAGGAGCGATCTTCGGCCAAGGAGGACAGGCGGCCGTCGGAGCTTCTCAACAATAAAGTGAGACTCGAGGTGCTGCGTGAACTGAGACGCCAGCGGATTCTGCGTCTGGAGCAGGCCTTCAAGGCTATGAGACGGAGGATCAACGACCACAAGAAAGATATTCGGACCCTGGAGCGGCAGATTCGGAAACTTCAGCAGGTCCGACTTGTTCAAGATGCTCCTCAACCGCCGCACAATAAAGCGAGTCGGTTCGGCAAGTCGAAGACACACTGTGCCTTTCAGAAGGCTTCCGAAGGGCGAATGCCAGAATTGGACGAAGAGAGGAAGATACAGATGGAGCTGAAGAAGCAGGAATGTCTGCGAGTCAAGCAGGAGGAGCTCTCAAAGGAATCGGAAGAGTACGAGACAAAATGGCGAGAGTCTCAGGCTGCTCACGCCAAAGATGGACCTGAAATTGTGGCCCTAAGGGTCAAGATCAGAGACGAACAAGAGATACAGGACCGAGAGCGGGCGCAGGCCGAGACAGAAAAGCGCAAAGCCAAGTTCGAGAGTGAAGAGCTTGACAGGAAGAAACGGGAGAGCAAACAACGTGACAAAGAGAATAGGCGGGCGGAGCAAGAGCAGCAAGAGGCGGCAGATGCAATAGCGATGGCTCGGTGTGGCCACCCAGGTTCGTGGTGGCCGTTTAGAGTCGCGGGCAAGAAGCCAGGCAAGAAGCAGTGTATGGAGTGTCGCAAGAGATGCAGATCTGTGCTGATGTGCTTGCGTTGTCGAATGAAGACATGTTCGGCATGTCTGAGCATTGTCAAGGCCAAGGTGCCGGAGCCTTCGTACGGTTCCTCTGGTTGGTAACGCTGATTTACCTGGAGGTCGCATCAAACAGCGAGATGTAAGGTAACGAGAGACGGCACTGATTCCACCGACCCAAGGGTAGCAGGCACAAAGTCTGCTGTCGCAGCTACAATGTTCATATCCGTCATGCAAAGAAGGAGCGAGTACTTCCAAAGTCCCGCTCAGACTGCACGGCCTGTATCGTACTTCGGTGGCTTGGTGCGAATAGTCTGCGCCAGAGAAGGGAGATTTGATCTTGGGAGGCAGGTGTGTTCGTTTGAGCTGAGCCAGTTACTCATGATGCTGTGCCACAATCGTCCTCAACCTCAAGTCAAGGAGAGTTTCCTAGTCCAAACTCACACTGAACAGACTTCACCCAGCCTTTAGCTTGCCGCCGCCACATGCCAAGGAGGTAACGCGGCACGCGACAAAGATATTTTCGGTGAGCCAAGCGGTGCAAAGCGTTGTGTAGCGGCGTCTTGCGGAAGGAGTCAAGAAGCTGTGACTTCATGCCTCGTCCATGTTGCCCCTTTCGCTCTCACCAATGTCCTCACATATGGCATCGGTAGCAATGACTGATTAACCGCAGTCTCTTTTGGTCTCTTGTTAGCAACACAATCATGATACAGCCGACAAAACGGACTGCTTGGCTTTGTGGAACGTTGCTTGCTGCACTGGTGCTGCTTGGATTCACGTTCGTAAGTGAAAAGGCTTCGGAGGAGCCACACTCTAGCTGACAGCTTCCAGCACGATCCGATCCGCGGACAACCAATTAAAGCAAGTACTGAACTAGGCAACGTCGATGCAACACGTCCGGCGTCGAAGCTGCATCTTTTGCTACCAGCCTCAAACGGAGCCGTGGACTTGTGCAAGACGTTCCTCACTGGAGCCATTCTGGGATATCCCACTCCGACTTTGATTGCATGGAATCAGACCTTCAATGATGGTATAACACCTGAGCACGCTGAGAACGAGCAACAATCTCACAAGTCTTCCAGATCGACTGTTGGGAGGAGGCAGCCATGTGGCCAAGGTCTACGGCGTGCTCAAATTTTTTGAAGGCATGAATTCATCGACAGAAAACGATCTGGTGATGATGATGGACGCATATGGTAGGTCTCGGTGCATTACTCTGCCCGGACGACTAGACGCTCATTCTTTCACAGACATCTGGTTCCAGCTTCGCCCTGAAGTTCTCATCAGCAGATACCACTCCGTCAATCAACGAGCCAACGAGAGACTGAAGCAACGACTCGGTAATGCTTACGACAAGGAGAACATTCGACAAAGAATCATCTTCGGAGCCGGAAAGCGATGCGCCCCTAATCAGATGCACACCATCGCCTGCTATCCCATTCCAGCTTCTCCGCTACCTGATGATCTGTATGGTGGGAACACAGACACTGTCATGGGCAAGAACAAAATTAGCAGCCTGAAACAGAGATATCTCAATTCTGGGTGCGTACAACTCCTTCTATCTTCCAGCCACATGTTCTGACCTTCTCTGCCTAGATACATCATCGGCCCACAGAAAGACATGCTTGCTCTCTTCCGGCGCGCCGCGGAGAAGGTCGACGCTCATACCGACCACGATCCTTGGGACAACGGCAGCGGTGGTTCGGACCTCATGTACCACGGAAGCGACCAGTCCATCTTCAACATCATGTACGGCGAGCAAGAGTACCAGCGCGAGGTCCTTCGTCGAAGACATCTCTCCGCCGCTGAGAGACTGCGAGGCAAAGCAAAGCCGATCCCGCACTATCTTGAGGGAACGCTTGTCGCGGACCCGCTGAAACCTGACTTCATCCATGAGCCAGGCGTGGAGAGGAATGGTGCTCCGGATGAGTTCGGCATTGGCCTGGACTTGTGGTCGGACTTGGGACAGCAGACTGTCAACACGGAAGACGACACTCGGTATTTGACGTTCGACAAGAACATTTCGGAGCAATTGGCCGGTCGGAATGGACTGTTTGATTGTCAGAGCCGAGTGACTGGAGACCTTCCACAAGATGTCATATCCAGCACTGCTCCCTTGTCCAGCATCGAAGAGCGAGCAAGCGTTGGCTGGAAGGACACTCCGCTCTTCACAAACCTATGCCTCAACACAATCCCAGTCATGATTCACCACAATGGCGACAAGAACGCTCGAGCTTTCCAGTGGCCAGAGACATGGATGCAGCAGCATGCTCGGGTGCTCATGACGGAGCTTTGGAGTCAGGATGGCGACAATGAGGAAGGAGACGGCAAGTCGTGGAAGGTGGCGAATCTGCCATCGGGAGGGTCTGTGACTTGGGGAGAGACCTGTCCGAGCTGGTTTGATTATGAATTGTTCAGAGATGTGGAGAAGCCGGAGAAGGAACCGCCGCCGGCGTGAGGTAGAGAGACATCATCGAAATGCCTCCTTCCATGCTTCCGCTCAGACTGCGACACTGCAAGCCGTTCAGGACCATATCGTGCGGTGCACTTTACCGCGACAGCGGAGAGATATGTTGCCGACAAGGTTTTGGGACAACGATCCCAATGCACGTTTCCCCGACTTCCTCCGCAACTTCACCGTACATGATTCGCTCGATTGGCTCGGACGTTGCAGTTTGAGCGGAAGCACGGAGGTATGCATCATACCCGCATATCTATGCCAGTTCAAACTTCAGTGCGCCTCCGGCAATGTCCAAGGTCCTTTCCCGTCCCTGAACACCTCCTCATGATATGCCTTGCACACATCATCAAAACGAAGCCACTCCGTTTTCACCTGTGTTCCATTCGCACTTGATGGACTCGTCCTTGCTCCTCCCTTCCACCTCTCAGCAGGCCAATACTCCTTCCTCACATTCGCAGACCCTTCTCCTCCTTCGCCGCCCGCATACGCCACCGGCATAATGGGCTCCCATATGCTCGCATCGTAGAGTACTCTTGCGTACGGCTGCATCCAGAGCTTATCCCACCATTCCTCCCGCAGCTTCTTGCGGCCATCGCGATGAGCGTTGTGATGAATAACCGCAGGGACTACGCCGGTGTAAGCGTTCGTAAAGAGTGGAACCTGGTCCCAACTCGTATTCCTCGGCAGAAGCGGCTCGTCGTTGAAGGTGTGAAACGGCGGTGGCGTGTGGGAGATATCTTCGGGCAACTTCCGCAGGCGAGACTCTTTCAAGGGCAAGCCGTAGGTCGCCTCTACTCCGCTGACTTGGGTGGAGTTTGACCACACCAACCATTCCGTCTCGTCCTCCTGAAAGACCGTAGCCAGGCCCAGTTCGCTCCAATAGTCGTACCCAACGCCGAACTCCAGTGTCCCGTCGGGTTCGAGGGCGGCTTTCTCGCGGACTTGTCGTATGTGATCCTCGTTATATTGGATCGCCTCCTTGGGCGGTTTCTTCCTCCATCCGTCAAGTAGACCTGATAGACCCCGTCCAATCTTCGAACCTTCAACTTTCGCCTCCTCATCTCTTCTCACGGCTTCTCGCCACACATTTTGGTCGCCGATGATATGCGCGAGAACATACTGATCGCTGCCCATATTCTTCTCCCCTTCAGTACTCTCCAGCCTCATTACCGCTTGACGGAACATCTTCCGCATACCTCGCACGGTACCCATCACGACTCCCGAGTTCGTGTACCGAGGACGGAATTTAATATATGGATTGGGTTCGGATCCAATGTCCGTGTCGGTATCCGGTCCGTAAATATCCGCCGGCAGTGTGGACTCCGGAGCGGCATAGCAAGGCGGATCGTCAAAAGTCCAGGGCCAGCAGCGCTTTTGCACGCCAAACACTACTTCTTGATGGATATTCCAGGTCGTTTGCGCAGGTCCGAGTTCTTTCGCCAATCTAGCGTCCGCCTTACGGTTGATATCGTAGAAGCGAGAGACGAGAGTCTGCGGCCGGAGTTGAAGCCATACGTCGTAGCCGTCGACCATGAGCACGAGATCTTCATCCTGAGCATCCTCCAAGGATGATAGGTAGGTCTCCACGCCGGAGAGTTTGGCGAGATGAGACCCTCCTTCGACGTAGCGATCGTCAGCGAAGGTGTGGTTCCAGTTCACGATGACTGGAGACGGGTAGCCGAGGATGCCGGCGGAAAGAAGCACTTTGCAGAGGTTTGGGTCCGGGTTAGAGGCCGGAACGATGAGGTGAAGAGCAGCGGGTTTTAGGGGTAGGGAGGATGCTGGAGGGATCGCAGACCCATTGCTGTGGGAGGAGAAGGAGAGGTAGGGCTCGAATTTCTCCTGTGGCTGGAAAGTTGTCAGTAATTGTATGCGGGACTCTTCGAGGGTAGTCCGCTTACGAGGAGGAAGTAGACCGCAAGGCAGACCCAGGACAATGCCACGAGGACAAGAATCCTGATGCTTTTGTTCGCCATCATCCTGAATGCCAGACTATCGTTGGTCCTGATAAATACCGGTCCTCGGCGGCCGACTTTGCAATCGACATCTGCAATGACATGTCAGGAAAATGTCATACAGAAATAGAGATGGACGCTCAATTTGATGTGGTAGTAGGCGCATGTAAGGTTCACGCTACACACCGCCGTGGAACCTTACCAGATGATGTTTCGTCTCCCGTCGCCACGATCAGCTTGGCGCCAAAGGTCTTCCCATGTTGGTGTGGACGTTTGTGGTTGTGAGAGGGAGCTATTGAGCACAAAGTCGAAATATTCATAAGACATTGTGGAACTGGGCAGTGAGCTATTGCGGCGTGCAATGTCGTATTGCGATGCTAATTAGTGATTAAGATATGGTCTTCGTGAATCGTGACGCCTGTGCTGTCTCGCTGAGATCTTCTCCGGCCATGTGCCGCCGTACTTGAGTAGAACGAATATTCGTTCCGTCTTCACATCCTACTGGAGGTCAACCGGCAGAGAAAGGTCGTCCGCTGGCTCCCCAAACATCTGATTGGGAGCATAGTTTCCAAGGCTGGTATGAATGGCAGGCTCCGTGGAACGATCGCCGCCTTCTCCTGTACCTTCGGCAGCAAGGTCTGACTGGCTATCTGGGATTCCAGAATGTCCCTCGGAAGGCATCGCCGCCTCGTCTTTTGGCTCATCAGCAGAAAGCGGAGAAGGTGCAGCCGTAAGCTCGGTTCCGTTTTGACGCTCGTCCATCTCCAACTCGGGTTCCAGCTCCGTCTCCGGCCACTTTGGCCCTGGATGAAACCACTCCTGATCGGGTACGTCGAAAATCTCCCCTTCCACCCTCCCACACACCCTCTTCCAGCTCAACCAGCCCCTTCGATCCGTCCACACGCCTCCTAGACCTCCACCTACAATGCCTTCCCTATCAATCTCATCTGCCTCGGCATTGTACCACATGTACCCCCACATCGTCTCATTGGAGATACGTTTCTGATCCAGCGACAAGCTTGCTTCGCGCAGCTCACGTGCATGGGACTGGAACCAGAGTTTTTGCCACCAGTTCCTTCGGAATTCCTTCTCGTGAGGTCCGCCGGTAACGTGGAGAAGGGCAGGGATTTGGTGAGTGATGGAGTTGAAAGCGAGCGGGACTTCGGACCATGTGGTGTTGCGTTGTGGATGGCTGGACTTGAGAGCCGCGTAGGGTGATGTGGAAGCTGAAACATCAGCAGGAAGGCTGAAGAAGTGGGCGCTGGAGGGTGGGTATGGAGAGCTGGCAGGAGGCGTCCAGATGTCGGATGCACGGATCCAGGAGAGGTGTTGTCGCCAGCTGGGAGGAATGTCAGTTCAACGTCCGAGAGGTGAAGTCAATGCTTGCTTACAATGCGAGCGTCTGGAACATCGATAGCGAGTAGTCGATGCCGATGTGATGCTCCTTCATTTTGCCAAACAAAAGTGGTTCGAAACGAAAGCCGTTGCTAAAATCCTCCCTGTCACGAAGATGCATGCTCCTTTCCTTGGCCGCCTCGAGAAGATGAGGAACTCTCTGGATCCGAGCGTACTCCTGATCGCCGAAGATGCCGGAGAAGTAATACTGATCCGAGTCACCGTGGTAATTCGACTGAATCTCTTCTAGAGTCACCTTGAAGACATCCCTCATGTCCCTCGCAGGTCCCATCACCGTACCACTGTTCAACCACTGTGCCGCATTCCGGTCCCGCTCGTCGGCGTCGTCCTTCGTTGACCTTGGACCGAACGAAGAGTCCGGGAAGGGACTCTGCGGAACAGCCCAACACGCAGGACGACTAAAGTCCACCGGCCAGCAGATCTTATCCGGACCGAAAATCACAGTCTGCCGTATATCGTGTTCATCCACCAATTCTTGTCCATACGTTGCCACAGCTCTTGCATCCGCTGCTGCATTGATGTCGTAGTAACGCTGGATCAACACATCGGGTCGTAGTTGAAACCAGACATCGAAGCCGTCGATGATCAGCACCAAATCTTCAGCATATTCGTCGTTTGATTCGATCTGCTCAAGGTATTTGAGGATGCCCTCAACTTTGCCCAAGTGTTGCTTGTATGGATCCTTCTCTTCATGATCGCCGTAGTTGATGAGCACGGGCGTAGGATAGCCCAGAATTTGCGCGGAGAGTAGCAGCTTGCATAGATCCGAATTCGTACTTGTCGCAGGTATGAGGAGATGGAGACGGCCTTTGGGAGGATCCGGAATCGGCTCGCGGGTGTCCTCTTGTAAAACAGCGGGTGTGCTCGTTTGGAAATGCAGCAGGAGGGAAGCGGATATGAGGAAGAGGATAGTCGCCAGCACTCCCCTCACAGGCTTACTCTTGAGGCATGGCCATGATATTTCATAACCCTTGTACGACAGCATTGAGGTGCTGGTGTACTATAGATCGTCGCATGCTGGTGTAGGAAGACTGGAGGGAATCCATAGCATGATAAGGCCGAGAAGGCTTCTGCGCGAGCCATGATTCAATCACCGAGCTGCACCGCCACGGCTCAATGACTTCTTACCAAGGCACGCGACCAAGACCTTGGTGCCAAGTTGTTGGAGATGGGTTGCGCCGCCGGATGTCGAACGGAAGCTTTGCGCTTCGGATTTGGCTTTTGCAGGTGTACCGCCGAGCAAAGTGGACGTAATGGCCTATACAGGTTGATCTCAGTCGACGTCAGGCCATATGGAGAGATTGCGCACGAGAGCACCGGGAATGCATTCCTTGAGCAACTCTCCAATAGCTCCGGCGAGACGTTTCGTCCAATTCGAGTTCCTTTTCAGCGGAAACGATCATCGCTGTAAATTGCGTCCACGGCCAAGACGGCAGTCATGAAGCAGTGCCGGTCAGGATGGTACCTGCATGACATTGCGCAATCATTTCGCCTCTGCCATGCATCTTGGCCGGCTTGTCGCCAGCGGTGCCGTATGAAAATGAATGAGATGTATGGCTGGCCCTGCCGCGAACACTAGGAAAATGCAACTAGCCGTCGATCCAATGGCAGCTGCGCGGAGGACGATAATGGCAGAGGATGGAGCTCCGCATGCGAATGGGAGCGGATGCCATCATGATGAGGATGAGGATGAGGTGACGTTCAATTACTCCTTCAAGCTTTGTAAGGATCTTCCAGGTTGCTGAGTGCTCATTCAACATCCCTGCCGCCCGTCGAACTTCGTGGCGCAACAACATGTTTATCGCTGCACCTCCGTAATCCCTTCCAACCGCAACGCTTGTATCGGAATCCGGTGGCTTGGTGTGTATAGTCTGCGCCAGAGACAGGAGGTGCACTCCCAGGGGGCATGTTTGTCTTCGCGGAAACAGAGCAGCGACCTTGGACTGTCAACACTTCCGTTCTCCGACACATACTGTACGATTCGAGCCAACAAAGCCGAAGCTACGTGGTCCTGTTTGAGCGGGGCCATGGAGGTACAGTATACCACCTGAGAAGCCCAGGATCCGAGGCCTCACGACGCCATGAGAAGCGTCCTCCTCTGACAGCGCCGGGACCTGCCATTCTCGCAGGATTCACTGTATAATGCTCATGGATCCACTCCGCTTGCTTCGGTCAGCAGTGCAAAGAATGGGATGAATTACGTGACTGAGCATCAGGCGGCCAAAGCTACCACGATGACTTTGCATTGCCTGCTGGTCGGCCTCTACTCTAGAATCTGGTTCTACCGAAAGCAATTGGCTGGTACACCACGAATTGCTGACGCAGCGGTATACCTATTCTCTTCTGCACAGTCTCGCACTCACTTCTTTTTCTACTACACTCAATTCTTTGCCGAAGATGGAAAACCAGATGGATCCGCCGCCTGCATACGAGGCCACTGAGCAAGAGGCATTCCTGAGCCAGGCTCGCGCAGCTGATCAAGATGCACTGCTAGACCGCTTGACAGATCATATCCGGCGGCAGAGAATCCAGAATATTGCCGAATCTCTTGACACGAGTGCAGAGGCAAGATCCGCCTTGGAGTTCGAGACTCGACGAATTCGAAGTATGCTCAAGTTCACGCTCGCAGCCGATTACCAGATTTGGGACTCTGCTCCAAACCTCTCGGCCGTGGACCGTGAGCATTTCCTCTTCATGGTGCGCGCGACGCGGGAACTCGAGAGTGCGCTGCCGGTCAGGCCTACGCCGGAGGAACGCCAGGTGCTCGCAGCATACTTCTGGAAGCACCTGCATCAACCATGCAAAGCACTTTCGCTGCCGCTGGAAAGCGTCTTCCAGAGTATAGTCGACCTTTCAGAATTCGTGAACGCTAAGGGTCACTACAAAGGCTCCGTGCAAGGGATTCTACATACCCGGGGGTTCAAAGGCCTGGCTACAAAACTGTGGATGGATTGCGAGATTGTCATTCCTGCCGTTTTCGACACAGGGACCGAGATCGACGAGTCTCTCGCTCTGCACCTGAAAGCTCGGAACTATTGTTTGAGGGCCATGTATTTCAAGCGAATTTACGGGGTCAAGGCTGAGTCAAGCGTGAGATCAATCGACGCTGCAAGGGCCGGCCTTCCAAACGCAGACAGGCCAAGGCAGGCCATCATGTATTCGGCCAACGAGCGAGGTATCGCCTATGCGTCGAGCCGCAAAGCCGCGATACTGGCCATGGGCAAAGACCTGACGTCCGCGGAATGGATGGGTAAGGTGGGAGCTTGCGTACACAATGTCTTGAGAAGGGTTGAAATGTGGCAGAGCGGAGTTCCAGACTCGGTGGAGGTGAGTGAGTACCTCCGTAGTATTCCACGTGGTTGGCAGTACGATACAGCCTTGCATCTTCCGGACTGGTTTGAGGCGCGCGGGAGGAGCGTTCCAGCAGGATATGATCTATAGTCGACAGGGCGAGGAGCGAAGCGCATCGTGCCAGAGGAGGTTCGTCGGCCATTAAAGAGAGATCATGGGTCCAATTGTGAGTAGATATCCAGGGAGCTTGAAAATCACGAAGCCCAGAAGATGTCTTAGCAGCTCCTCAATACCTTCAGGCGCTCGGCGAACCTCACTCCTGTGTCTCGCTCTTCAGACTCACTGCCGAGTGAGAATATAGACGTGTAGTCTTGCCTATGTGGTGGCCTGCCTGCTAGCTGCTTCATCAGGTGCCTCGGTGCTCTAGTTCAAGCCGCACACTCCAAGCTTGCCAAGACCATTTCGTCCGGTGCGACTCAAGCGACAGAGCGGAGTTATTCTCTGTAGTCGGGTCCAGCACCGATAAGCCCAAGCCTCCCTTCAACCTACTCCGTCATCCTCTCTCCCCTCCCGTCATCCGTCTCTCCGTCCTTCATACTCTCCACCACTTTCTTCGCACGTCTCCTCGCATCCACGTACATCATAAACTCCGAATACGTCTTCGGCATAACCTGAATTCCCCTCTCCACGGTAAATGTGTAATTGAACTGTCCCGTAGGCTTTGCTTGACCATGTTCGACATCTCTAACCTTCGTATCGACTCGAACTTGTACCCTTGTGCGGCCTGCTTCTGTCGAGGAAGGTGCATCGGCTTCGCCGGTCACGACGGGAGGGTCGGTGTAAACGACTGTTGCGGTGAGGTACAGCACACTCCCGACTGGGACAGGATTCTGGAACGTCGATGGATCGAGAGACACGAATGTCGGCCTCGCGTGAGCGAACGAAGCAGCACAACAGAATGCAAGCTCAAAGGTCTGCTTGAGCAGGAATCCTCCAAAGATCATGAATTGATGGCGATTGCGATTGATGGGCTGCATGATGCTCGCCGTACTGAGTTTCGTTGCCTCCATTGCTACGACATTCGCAGGCTGCCGTAGAGGATCATTGGGATCGTGGTATTGCAATTGTTTCTGCCAGATGGCATGGATGAGGTCGGACTCTTCGTCGTTGGGAGTTTGCTTGAGGAGGGAGCGTTGGAGAAGGGCTTTGCGAAGTTTGCTGTTCTTCTCTCCTTCTGAGAAGAGTCGCTTTTCTTCCTCGGTGTCGGTGCGTACTGCTGGGATGTTGACGGGCTTTTTGGTGGCAGGGTCGAGAGAGACCATGGTGAATTGGCAAATCATCATCACATCTTCTGACTTAGCTTTGACGCCGTCTTTCGGCGCTTTGGCAACTTGCAGGGTGATTTCCATGGAGCTGCGGCCGGCTGCGTAGGTCACTTGGCCGCTATACTCCAGATCGCAGATCTCGGTCAGAGGGTTGAGGATCGTGATTCGATCACAAGCGGCGGTGACTGTGGAGACGCCATCGCCGGTGTGGTTATATGCTACCACTCCGGAGAGAGCGTCGAGGTCCATTAGTAGCTGGCCAATGCGAATTTGTCCTGTGGCATTCATGTAGGTGTCCAGCAGCCACGGGTCTTGAGCGAGAGGTAGAATCTGCAAACATGGTCAGCGGAAATAGGTCCTACAGAAAAGTCTCCTGCGATTTGAGGATCACTCGAGACATACAACACTGTGATAGCTGTCCGACATTTTCCTCGGCGTCAAATCCCGCTCGACCTTCGTCGTCTGCTGCTGCCCTCCGCCATCAGCCTTCCCACCCGTCGCTTTCTCGGCCTGCTCTTTACGAAACGCCTCTACCCAGGGTATTTGAACTCGCTCATTTGTCAGCGCCGTGAAGACGCCATCTGTCCGACATGGTATCGCGGCTGAAAAGCTTCGATGAACAACAGGCCGTCTTCTTGCAAAACCCGCCCGCAAAATACGTAGAGCTGTACGCTTTGCTGCCATGATTCTTGCAGAGTTCAGATTCTGCCGCTGTGGGATGCAACATGCGTGGCTCGCTCATCGACGTGATGTGGTCAAGCGCGAGACGCGAGGTTGTTGTTGGGTGGGGTGCTATACGAGAAATACGAGGCGTCTGCAGGGCCTTTTCGCAGGCGCGCACAAACCATGAACTCTCTACAACCCAGAGCAATGTCGAAGCATGAATTCGATACCGGTATGTGCAGCGTACCTTATCGACTGTGTGGCACTCAAGAAAAAGGCATCTGAAAATTTGAGACGAGACGAACTTGCGTCTGGGAATGATCTCGCGAGGTGAAGGCAAGACCAAGGGAGTGGCGTTGTGTTGAGTGGCAGGATCCACCTTCGAGTTGGAGAAGCTGTGTGATGAACTGACTGAGAAGGGCCACAGGCAGATATCAATCCCGCAGAGAGCTGGCCGTTGCCATCTACATATCGCTTACTTGTATGTCTAGTTTGCAGCCACCACTCATCCTGCAAAGGGTTCCTGGAAGACGGCGAGCTATTACAAGTTCTCTCGTCCAGTACGAGGTCTCAGAGGTCTATGTTCAACTCCAGCGGCATGGCAGCTGCTTTTCTCTTGAGAGCTCGCAACAGAAAAGCAGCTGCCAAGAATGGATCGCACCTTGCGAATTTTCGGGGAGTTTGCAGGAAGAAGCACAACTTGTTGAACTACACTTGGCATTCTTCGGTTCACTTCCAGTGCACTGTCCACTGTAACTCGGGTGAACGAGCGGACAATTGTGGCCTTCAGATGCTCAGAAGACCACTCTCTCCGCCGGGAACGAGACCGCATCTCCTCTGCGAACGAGACCGCACTCTCCTTCGTGAACGAGACCGCACCTTTCATCGATATCCTTTCCTTGATATACACAGGTCGAGCACAGCTAACAGACTTCTTCTTACTAACTTGGGCCTGCTTCGGTTCGACTGTGCAATCTGGCGAGCCCCGATTACTGTGCAAGCTGTCCGTTAAGCATCCGCTTTCCTCGCATGCTGGGTGGAGACTGTCGTTGGATCCGGATCAGATCTGTGGCAAGCTGTCCGTCGAGCATCCGCTTTCCTCGTATGCTGGGTAGAGACTGTCGTTGGATCCGGATTAGACCTGCTGTCTGCTGGGTGTAGCCTTCTAATACTTTGCTAGAACCGTCTGGCAAGTGTGTGCTGGATGGTGATCAATGCGAGGGAACGAGGAGTATATCTTCAAATAACCTGCATCTCTTCTCCTCTTCTTCTTCTCTTATCACACACACACACCCCCACAACAGTCAGTCTCCATTCATCAATTCACATAATGATTCACCATGCTGATACTCCACAGCCAAACAACAACAACAACAGCAGCAGCAGCAAGAATGTATGTTCATCCACTTCCCTCGCACACGCTCCCTGCATGCCGGACTCCTCTGGAGCACCATGCATACACTCTCCCTGCATGCCGGCCTCAGCTTTTGGACATCAACAACATGCATACACTCTCCCTGCATGCCGGCCTTCAACAACATGCATACACTCTCCCTGCATGCCGGCCTTCAACAACATGCATACACGCTCCCTGCATGCCGCCTTCAGCTTTCTTAGGACCTCATCGATCGACATCATGCATACTTTCTACAGCGTGCTCACATGATGGAAATACAGTCCCAAATCGACCAACATGTCCGCCTCAAAATGAGCCGCTCGCAAAGAAAAGCGAAAGCTACGCTGTTGGAGTTGAGCATATTCCTCTAAAACCCTTTGTTGAATTGGGAGCGATCCGCCAAAGCATCGCCTCGTGAACGTGATCGAGGTGGATAAAACGAGCCGCTCGCAAAGAAAAGCGAAAGCTATGCTGCTGGAGTTGAGCATATCCCTCTGAAGCCCCTTGTTAGATGGGAAGCATTAGCTCGTAAGCGTGAATGAAAAGACGGATGATTGAGCATTGCTTTCCATTTACTCATCTACGAGGCAGGCAAGCAGGCAGCGACCGGCGACCACTTCTGCTCTCTCAGACGTGCAGGGAACAATCTAAGCCACTGGCGTCTGGGTTACGTGGTGCGGTTTGTGCGGAGCTATGGAAGCACGCAGTTCGTTGTGAACTGCGCGATAGGCTTCCTTCCCGTTACCCGTTATCATGCCAGGTGAAGACGACCAGACCATGACGAACTCTATCGTCCACTACACCGATCGTCGTGTCTCGCGCTTTGTGGAGAAGTGTCTCAAGCAAGGCAAGCCTTATGAGGACAATGAACTGGCTCAGAGCAAACCCGTGGTCAAAGACAATGGTAAAAGTTACAATGACGTGTATCTCTTGAGCGTTGACAGCAAGTACCGTGTAGTGTTTGTATACAATGGGAGAGGGCGGAAGCGTTGACGAATGGCGAAGTTTACCTTTGTCCCGTATATGCTGGTCGTTAAGAGTGGAATACGGGTGGAGGTGGCGACCTCAGGTCCAGGGAAGGAAATATCGTCGTGCGTGGCGATTGCTTTTCGGAATATCGATTAACGGCAAGCGGTACACTCACCTCCCCATTCAGTGATTTTCTCGTACAACTCTTTGCATTCAAGTGCAGAAAGCAAAATGATACTCGGCGTCGTCTGAATATGAAAAGTGGCCACGAAGTACATCTATATTACTCAAGATCGATGTCTCCGTTCTCTCGCACTGGCTGCACATTCCAAGCCACCGGAGCTCGACACGAGCGTTGTAGTTTGAGCGAGATCATGGAAGTGCAGACGCATGATAAAGTACCGGGTCGTTGGCAATGCACGCTTATTCATCACTCTGCTCACATCCGAAAAGCTTTGCTATCTCCATGCTTCCGCTGGGTCTGCGCTTTCCAAGCTACCTAGGTCTATTACGTCCGGTTCAGTTCTAGCGACAGCAGAGAAAGTTGTTGTCGGCAGGGCTCATGTGGATGGTCTCAGTACGGACCCGACGTCCACTCTCCAGCGTTCGGCGTGATGGTGACCGCACATGTTCCGCTCGTTTGGCTTGGACGGTGCAGTCTGAGCGGAGGCACGGAGGTATGGATGATCTATACCAATGAGAATTCAAGACTACCTAACTCAAGGAAACTTCGATGTCAAAATATGGTAAGGTACATTCGGACATACCCCGTACCGCCTTCCCCATAAGTGCCTGACCTCCCCTCTGAGAATGTGCTTCGCATTCCTTATGTCTCCACCCCGAACGCTTGGTTGTATCTCGGCGAGGTCTTCAAGGTAGCCAGCCTGGACCGTGTCCAGGTCACTTTCGAATCGTCTCGAGATCTGACAGAGGTTTCCGAGGTACTTGTTCAACGTCAGTGGCACGGCCTCAGCCATTGTGTGAATGGCGAACTTGCTTTCCGGCGTCGAATGGCACGCCTTGAAGACGTGCCTGCCCTTATGTCTCCGCCCCAAAGGGTTGATTGTATCTCGGCGCTCCAACACCGTCGCAGGAGTATCGCATAAAGTAAGGCGAGGCAGACTGGTAGGTAAATGCGACCACGCCTGACGGGTCGGTCACAACCAACTGAAATGCGGCTCCTCCGTTTGCTTGGCCAAACACGATGCGCATAGGGTAGTACGTGGCCTGCTCCAAGGCTAAAGAAACTTGTCCTGGTATTGCATAGAAAGCCGAAACATCAGAATTGGCGCGAGTCCAGCCTGTGTACGCTTTTTGTCCGATCCAGAGGAAGGCAATGTCGTCCACACCGGTAAATCCAAAAGTCCAGTTGCCGGTAGCGTATGTGTAAAAGTACCCTCTATGATTGACAGAGTACTGGTAGCAGGAGAATGTGGTAGGATTTCCATAGATTGTGGATTGGGTGTTGCTGTCGCAAGCAACTCCAGTTGTGCCGAACGACGGTGTTGTGGAATTGTAGTATGGAGGGATTGTCTTGAGGTTCTGCGGAACGTATCCAGGCCAGGTACCCGCGGGACCCGGAGCGGTCTCTGTATTACTTGCGACCGCGTATTCAAGTCCTTGATTGCCGCAGCCAGACGGTGCAGGAACCTAGAAAGTAACACGTACAAGGTCAGCGAATGTCGTCGGTAATCGGGAATGGACAAATGTGCGTTGTCCGAGATGAGTTCGGACCACGCAGGCCTTCTGCATCCAGGGTTACTTACCCGTCCGAGATTGGTCGTTGTGACAGTGGCCGTGGCGGTCGCAGTTCCAGTCACTGATCTAGTAATGGTCGTAGGAGGCTGGGTGAAAGTGATCGTGGTAGGAGGAAGCGTCGAAGTTCTTTCGAGCGTTGATACCTGTGTCGTTGTAGCCGTGAGGGATTGGGTCTGCCTTTCTGTCGAGGTAACTCCAGGAGCTGTGCTAACAGTCCTTTCCGTTGAAGTAACACCAGGAGCGCTGCTGATGGAGACCGTGGTGACGGTATTTGCTGGAGCTGTTGTAGTGTCACGCTGAGTTGTCAACACGGTCGTGGTCTGAGCAGGGATCGTAGTCGTGACCTGTAAAAGCGAAGTGTGGAAGTCAGCAGATGTCTAGGACATTCATGGAAGGGAAAAAGGCTTCCGCGATATATTCTCGCATACACCGAGCGGAAGACCCTCCGTGAGCACATTAAGAGGCATGGTCGCTGTTTGATAATCGGAGAGTCTCTGTTACTTACCTCGCGAGTGCTGGCGGGAATGGTGGTCCGAGCTGTGGTGACGAATGTGGAGACGATTGTGCTAGCAGGAAGTTGAGAGGTCACAGTACTCGCAGGCTGCGTTGTGATGAAGGTGGATGCCGGAAGAGTACTTGTAATCGTCGACCCTGGCGCTGTTGTGATGAATGTACTGGCGGCCTGCGTCGTAATGTACGTGCTGGCGGGAAGAGTGCTGACAATCGTGCCTAACACAGAAGGTAATCAGCCATAGCTCAGACGAAAAGGGTCCGATGCGGGTCAAAACCAGAGCAAGCGGAGAAATTCTCGCACGCATGCTGCAAACTTTGCGCCCTTTGAAGTACTTACTGGCTGGGATGGTGGTCGTAGCAGTCTGCGAACGGTCCAACGTTTCGGTCCGAGTCTGTGTAGATACGATTGTTGAAGCAGGTTGAATGCTAAGGCTCGTAGATGTCACAGTAGTTCCGTCCCTAAATGTGGTCAGAAGTATAGTCGTCGTGCTTGCCGGTTGGACGCTCGTAGAAACGGCCGTGGTGGTCCTCTCAACAGTGACTGATCTGTCGACCGTCTGGGTCCGGTCAAGAGTTGAGATCTCCCTTTGCGTAGTAACAACGGTTGCGGCTGGCAAGGCTGGCTCAGTTTCCGTAATCGACCGGTCGATCGTCGCAGTTTCTCTTTGGGTGCTGGTGGCAGTCGTCGTGGAGGCCGGCCGTATGCTCAAACTCGTACTCACGATCGTGCTGCCCTCCTTTGTCGTGGTAATGAGTAGTGTTTGTGTAATTGACCGGTCGATCGTCTGAGTTCGGTCCAGAGTTGAGGTTTCCCTTTGAGTGCTGGTGGCAGTCGTCGTACTGGCCGGTCGTATGCTCAAACTCGTACTCACGATCGTGCTACCGTCCTGTGTTGTAGTGATGCGGAGAGTTTCAGTAACAGACTGCGTGGTAGGCTGGACGCTCACGCTCGTGGTCGTCCTTTCCAAAGTGGAGACTACTGTCTCGGTAGTTGCCGGTCGAATGCTCAGACTCGTGCTCACGATCGTACTGCCGTCCCTGGTAGAAGTAATGCGGAGAGTTTCTGTAACAGACTGCACCGCCGTGGTCGTTCTTTCCAAAGTGGAGACGAGTGTCTCTGTTGAGGCTGGTCGGATACTTAAGCTCGTGCTCACGATCGTACTGCCGTCTCTAGTAGATGTGATGCGAAGTGTCTCTGTTATTGACGCCGTTGCCGTGGTTGTGACGTCTCGAGTGGAGGCTGGCTGAACACTCAAACTGAGGGATGTCTCGGTTTGTGTCTGCGTAGAAGCCGGTCTTATACTCAAACTCGTACTCACAATCGTGCTGCCATCTCGAGTAGTAGTAACTCGCAATGTCTCGGTAACGGAATTGGTCGTCGGCTGGGTGGTCGTAATTTCGCGAGTCGATGCTGGCTGAACGCTCAAGCTAGTGGAAGTCTCGGTTTTTGTCTCGGTGGAAGCCGGGCGAATGCTTAAGCTGGTGCTGACAATAGTACTGCCCTCCTTCGTGGTAGTAATCAGAAGCGTTTGCGTTACAGACTGCGTCGTGGGCTGCGTTGTAGTCACTTGGAGGGTCGACGCTGGCTGGACACTGAGGCTAGTGTACCTCTCCGTGGCAGTTATAGATCGATCTAAAGTTGATGTCTCGGTGGTCGCTGGGCGTATGCTTAGGCTGGTGCTCACAATTGTGCTGCCATCTCGTGTAGTGGTAAGGAGGAGAGTCGACGTAATCGATTCAGTCGTCCGCTGCGTGGTCGTAATTTCCCTTGTCGATGTCTCGGTAGTCGCTGGCCGTATGCTTAGGCTGGTACTCACAATCGTGCTGCCATCTCGTGTAGTGGTAAGAAGGAGAGTCGACGTAATCGATTCAGTTGTCCGCTGCGTGGTCGTAATTTCCCTCGTCGAAGCGGGTTGGATGCTCAAACTCGTGCTTGTAATTGTAGTCCCATCTCTTATCGTGGTAAGCAGAATGGTCGTAGTGCTTGCAGGAAGAACAGAAGTTTCTGTAACAGATGCAGTGGTCTTTTCGGTGCTTGTAGCCGTCGTGGTCAATGTGTTCGACCGGTCGAGGGTGAAAGTCGAAGCTGGTTGAATGCTGAGGCTCGTACTGACTATGGTGGAGCCATCTTTGGTAGTAGTGAGCAGCAGAGTCGAAGTCTGGGCGGGTAGAGTGCTAGTGACATCTCTCGTAGAAGCTGGCTGAACGCTGAGGCTTGTGGAGACAAAAGTTGTGGTCTCGCTTTCGGTGATCGTCCGCGGAGGTGTTGAAAACGTATAGGTGACCTCGTTCGTCACTGTGGATGCAGGAGCAGTCGTCGTCGTCGTGATTGTAGCGGTACTGGCGCTGGCGGTAGTCACGAATGTTGTAGTTCCGCCTGGCGCAGTTGTAGTTGTTGTGAATGTGCTGGCCGGGTAGGTAGTAGCGTAAGTGGTCGTCTAATAGTACAGCTTCGTCAGCATACTCAACACCAAAGCATTTAGCAGCAAGGCATGGGAATACTCACAAAAGTCTCGGCCGGGAATGTGCTGTATGCCGTGCTGACCGAGAGCGAGGTTGAGACCACCGTTGTCCGTTCAATAACGGTCTGCCGGATCGTAGTTGGCGCCGTCGTGACCGTCCTTTCGGTGGTGGTCTCACGATCTTGGGTGGAGACTTGCGTCGAGATTTCCGTGGTCGGGACCAGCACGGTCGTTGGCTCCCTCGTTGTCGTTGTCTGTGTCAGAGTGTATGTCACAGTGTACGTTGAGGTCGAAGCTGCAAGCGTCGTGGTGCTGTAAAATGGTCAGCTCCTTGTGCCTGAATATGAAAGGTTGAGCATCGTCAGTTTAGCCGCTCAGGGCGCGCGGTCTCCAGTCCGCCCCTACTCGCAGCGACTCGTCTGTAGTGTGGCCGGGCTATAGTTCTCGTCTTGCCACCACACTCGCCGAACAGCTTTATATCGGACCGTGATTCCAGATATATTCTCTCACTTACCTGATGATTGTGGTCGGTGATGCGGATATGACTGTAGTCGTACTTCCGGGACCAATAACTGTAGAGGCGCTTTGCGTCGTGACAAATGTTGTCGTGAGAGTTGACGCAGGCGCTGTTGTTGTGACGATCGAGTAGCTGACGGAAACTGACTCTGGTACGGCCGATGCGCTGGCCGATGGGGCATCGCTGGTGGATATCGACGACGAGGCCGTGGTATTATCGATAACAACCTCTTCCTGGAGCCTCAACGCAGAGTACGCCGGACTTGGCCAATCTGCTTGACCATCAATGTAGTCGTACGTTCGACATTGCTCGTCCGAGGTGTACGAATACCCGACACAATTCGGATCGGAAGCACATCTTGCGGAGCAATCTTGATCGCCGTCTCGCTTTCTGACCCGCGAAGTGATGAGCGTGCCTCTCCAGACAATGCCGCAGGAGACCAGATTGCTCGAACTGCTCGTATCGATAATCCTGCCTTTGAAGTCCGGGCATGGGCCGATGATGGCATCAGCGACCGAAGCTGGCGCTGTTTGCCTCTCCACAAATGTTCGAGTAGAGCCGCCAGTCGTGTACGAAGTCGTGATGCCGCCGCTCACTACTGTTGAGGCCGTACCACTGGCGCTGAATATGGACGTTGTGCCACCGATCACCGTCGTTGCAACCGTTCCGCCGGAGATATCATATCTCGTCACAAGAGGCGCCAAGCTGGACGATTCAGATGTCTCGGTCGATGTAGGTTCCGCAGTAACCCGAGATGTAGTAGGCGGTGATTCGGCGGATATCTGATCGCTTGACGTGGCCGAGGAGGCCACAAAGCTTATAAGCGTCGGCTCCGCAAATGACGAGGATATTGCCAAAGGTGAGGTGAAAGAGTCGTAGGAGTCCGCGAGACTGCTCACGGACATCTCGGAAGACGTCACAGCCAAGGATGAGGTCGAGAATTCAGCGGCGGTTGCTGTAGTTGAGCTACTCTCTATCGATCGACCGGACAGAGCGCCAGAGCTGTATGGTAGCGGACCAACAGATAACGGAGCGGAGCTGCTCTGCAGCGGTTCGGTAGAAGTGGATGATGTCGGAGTAGGAACAGTTGTCGGTCCATCAGCCGAGGTGCTGGCTTGAGAGAATGCAAAAGATTGAGTGTACGGAGAAGCAGGTCTGACAGTATTCGAGAAAGTCATGGTCGCTGATGCGCTTGGCGCCGACATATCGTCTTCATCTATGGGCGGCATTGCCGGAGATCCTGTCGTTTCACTGTCGTCGCCCGGCGCTGTTGTCCTTGGAGTCGGAGAGACTTGCTCCGAGCTCATATAGTTGAAGGGGAGTGACGTCGTGTCGTCGCTTGGACTTGTTGCTGCCGTCTCTTCTGCGCCAGAGTCGGAAGTTGCAGTTGCCCAGTCCGAGAACGTGAATGGTACGGTAGATCCGTTGGTCGATATCCACCCGTAGGAGGGCGGCGGTCGAGTCGTTGAAGAACATGTCGGATAGACGTATTTAGTAAGCAGGACACCTTGGATTGGGCCGACTGCGCAAGACAGCAGCAGTAAGACAGAACGTCGCGGCGACATGCTGTGTGGGCACGCCGTGTACTGACGTGAGTGCGTTCATGTGTTCTGGTCTCGATGGATATCCCAGCAGATGCCGTGACACTACGCGTTGCGGTTCCGGCGTGCCATGCATTCCAGACCACATCACGGGATACATTGTCGTGGAGATTGCCGCGATATTCCATTCCTTGCTACCGCCAAGCGGGCCTGGCCGTATGAGAGACTGTGGTAATGTCGAGACCGCGTCGGCTGCACGTTGAAGACGAAGAACCTGCAGAGACGTGGTATAGTGAATTTGTATCTTCGCGCGAGATGAGGTTCAACACAGCGAGCTCGTTATTGTACGAAGTGAATGAGGTCATCTCATACCCCTTACATCTCTGCGTTTCTTACCTCAGTATAGCCCGGCGCGTTGTGTTGGAATTGCAACGCACGCAGCACGCAGAACGGATGTTCCCAGCGGATTGCCAGCCATGCTTGCATGATACCCCAGAGAGCGTCGAGCGGAGTGCATGATCTCTTCGTCGGCACAAAATGTCACCACTTTGTCGATTCTGCGGTCATCTATGACATCGACAAGGAGGGGAGAAGAAGCAGAAGTCTTCCGATCTGAATCTGGAGCGTGAAGTTGATCGCCGGGAACGGGAGTGCCGAAGCCGGACTCCGCTCCGCTGACAGAACAGCACTTGGGCACTTGAGCACTTCTTGTCCTTCTCTGCAACATCCAAGTTCACATCTCCTCTGCCAACAACAATGCCTTGACAGTCTCGCCCGCTTAGGTCATCTGCCGGCATGGTGACCAGCACTCAACTTGGACTCCTCTCTTTCCTCTTCCTCCTCCTCATTGCGGCCAGTTCCACGATCCATCGACTGCGAACAGTCTTGAGCCCGAATCGCTTCAGAGCCGTCCGCCGCCGACATGATACCTCAGCGCCGACACACTTGATGATAGTGCTCGGGAGTGGAGGGCACACTGCTGAAATGATCGCCATGCTCAGCCGAGCTCTGCACGAGAAGGAGTCGGCAATACGGATGGACTGGGAGGACTTTTCCCATCGTACATGGGTGGTGAGCTCAGGAGATGGGATATCAGCAGATCGAGCGCGGCAGTTTGAGGACATGACTGCCAAGGCAGAGACTGCTTCTGCCGGCACATATGCCATATCCACGGTTCCGCGCGCGCGAGAGATCCATCAGAGCGCTATGACTGCGCCTATCTCCTGTCTACGCTGTCTTGTCGCATGTCTGACTGCTCTCATGCTATCTTCCGACGCCTCAAGAGACTTCCCGGATGTCATCCTTTGCAATGGTCCTGCTACAGCAACAATCCTAATCTTCACCTCGATCCTGCTCCGGTTCTTCGACATCAAAGGCTGCAATTCACGCGGAAAGATGCGCACGGTTTATATTGAATCATGGGCTAGGGTGAAGAAGTTGAGTCTGTCCGGCAAACTGCTGTCCAGGATCGTTGATCGCTTTCTGGTTCAATGGCCTCAACTGGAAGCGGCGACTGGTGGGAGAGGACAGTACATTGGTGTACTGGTTTGACCAGACCGAAGCAGGCGAGAGACAATTAAGATACACAGCTTACTTGTCCTACACTCAAGTCTGTCCTATCCACGCTTTGAAACTCGAGTTGCGCCAAGGGCACGCGCGAGATTGTGCAGAGCAACGCTGGTCTGGTTCAGCTTCACAAGGCATCACGCCAGAGCCTGGATCATGCTGTTCTCTGCTTGAGTCCCGTTGGAATCATCGACACAACTTTGATCACAGTATGATATCAACGCGACTTCGATTACGGTATGGATCTGAATCATCAGGTGAGTGTCGAAATTATGTTCATGATTATGGAGGCTGCTTTACTCGATGCTCCGCGCCCTGCGCATTTCTCATCTTTCTTTTCCAAATTCTCCCGGGAGCGCATCCGTGCACGCCAGACGCCAATACCTGATGCCCTCCGCCGAATTGCCGAATTATCGTCACTCATTCAAGATTTTTATTTGCTACCTCCTCCGAGTAGGCCGTCGCCAATGCCAAGCAAGCCCTGATTATTCTTGACGTCGTTGTCGGTGCAGTTGCCGAATCGGCCATCGATGACATCTGTGCAGTACGCCGGACTTCCACCCTCTCTTCCTCTGCAGTCGCCCGGCGGTTTGGAACAGAATAATCCCAGGAGTGGATTGAGTTCGTTGACCTGGCAGCATGCATACTCCCCGACGCATCCGAAGTCCGGGTCGATTGGCGCGTCGGCTGGTGGCGAGGTCAGCAAGAGAGTTTCAGGAAGCACGACATCGAACTCACTGATTACGCAGTTCAACACTGCCGGCGTGAGATCGTAGCATGCCAGGTCGGCCGCGAGTGTCACCGGAGCCGCTGCGCCCGTGAAGGTCGCTTGGCAGCAGTGTAATTGCCCTCCATCGGTACATTTGGGTGCCGCCGCGTCCCATTGGCCAGGTGCAGCGAAAGTTGTTGCTACAGAAGCAGCGAGGGCAAAGAATGTCTTCATGATGATGAGATGTCCAGGTTGAAGGTGTCGGTAGCGAGGACATTTCTGGTCACATTCGAGCGCTGAAATGTCTTATACGCTCTCCTGGTTGCTAATATTATCTTATGAGCTCTCTCTGACTGAATCCTGACGAGCTGCAACACGCGGGAAAAATTGCGTCACCTCATGTTTCATGCGCGCGAGTCGTCCAAACATGCGTTCGGCGTTCTGCGTTCTCCATGCCACGCACATTGCAGTACCAAATGGCCTGAAACTTCCGGTCGATCCTGCGCTCACATGCGATCTTCAAGCTCAATCCATCTCCTGGTCTGGATTGTTACGGCAAGCATGCATGTCATCGCAGCGTCGTGTTGCAGGAGGGTTTGCGATGCGCGGCTGAACCAATTTGCTCATTTACGAAGAAATTTAACGGATCCATGTTGCTCTTGTCGATGTCTTGTCGAGATGTCCTGCCGAGCGATTTAATCAAGTCATTCGCACATCCAGCTGATGTCCCTGTACAGGGTCATAGGCCGTCCTGACACAAAACGTTCAGCAAGTTCGACGTCGTCGACTGATGCTGGCTCCTACGGCTACTAATTCCGTCAAAGTCATTCGTCACTGCACTGAGCCATACGACGAGCAAGACGAGAGACGAAGACCACGAGAAGCATTGCATTGCGCACATCTACATACTCTTAGGAGAACAATTCTTAACATCCACCCCATACGACGGCAATCCTTCGTCAGATCTCAACGGACGAAGACTGTTGTACAACGGCATAGCATGCAAGCGATGCTCAGGATTATCCATGATGGAGAGCAATGTACCCTTTGACGAAAATCGGAATTTCGCTGGACTTGGTGTCTCGCAGTCGTCCACCTGATTTGGGTCTTCAAGGTCAAGCGCATCCGCGATATCCTTGTGGTCAAGATGGGCGTCTCTCTCATTGATCTCGTCAGCAATGTATGCGTAGGTGCTGATCGGCAGGGAAACCGAAGTGTCGGACGGAAGATCCTCGACAGCTCAAGGTGGGAGAAGGAAATCCACTAGAGTCAGAGTCAAAGCGCACGAGGTAGCGGACTGATGCATCCTGTTCTCTCGCTTTAGAAACGACGAGAAGAGACATCCTGGCAAGAAGTGAAAGGTGTGAGAAGCTTTCGCATCTTACCTCGAGGCCATGTCGGACACGCAAAATAGCGGTACTTGGCAAGGCATGCAAGATAGTCGTGCCGGTAACCACACGGGCAGGGTACTGGGACATACTGTTAGGCGTACAGGTAGCCGTACACATAAGTTAGCATACATGCCAAATAGCCGCACTAATAAGTTAGCTGTCATGCAAAATGGTCGTATTGATAATTTAGTAGACATGCTATATAGCCGTGTAGGTCAGCGTGCAAGTAACGGTGTAGGTAAGCGTGCCAGTAAGCGTGCAGATGATCGTGTCGGTAACCGTAATGGTAAGTTGGTAGGACATCCTGATAGACGTACATATAGCCGTACAGGTCATCATACCGGTAAGTTGGCCCATGATGAGAAAGGCTTATGATACTGCTACCAACTCCTTTGACCCCCCGCTTGCTCATGAAGGAGACGCCGCACGTCTTATTACTGTTCGCGCGGGCCGCTGGAAAGCTCACTGTCGTTACACTCATTTTTCGAAACGGACGAGACGGCCATGCTGTTTTCCTGCCCCGGGCTCTTCTCCGAGCTCGTCCGCTGATCGTCTCCCACTCCAGCTCATCGTCCTCCAACAACGTTCAACACCCCACCATCGATGGCCAGAATCTCTCCGTTGACATATTCGTTCCTCGTCAAGAACAGTACCGCCACACCCATCTCCTGATCTCTCCCCTCACGCATGTGTGGTACGTGGCCGGTGCTCTCGATCTTGCCCTCCGGCATCTTGGACTTGTTTCTGTCGTCGCTCTCCTGCGTGGTCATCTCGGAGGGAAAGTAGCCAGGCGCGATTGAGTTGACGCGGATTCCAGCCTTCTGGAACTCGGCGGACATGAGCTTCGATAAGTGTACAGTAGCGCCCTTGGCTGCGTTGTATGAGAAGTGTCCCTGAGCGTGACGCATCAGCCCGGACATGGACGAAATTGTGATGATACTGGGCGCGAAACGGTGGCCGGAGTGAGGATGGGCTTTTGCGGGAGACTCCGACTTGATGGCAGCTTGGAGGAGGGGCAGGAAGGCGACCGATGTGAAGTACACCGAGGTGACGTCCGTATTGAAGGTCTCTTGCCAAGCCTCGACTGATTCGCCTTCCCAGAGTTTCTTGCTGAGCTCAGTGGCGTCTTCCTGGTCCGGCTGGACTTTGGGGCCTGCAATGCCTGCAGCGATAATGAGTGTGTTGACGTGGCTCTCCTTCCCACGGATTTGATCGACGAGGGAGGAGAGGTCTTCCTTGCTGGTCACGTCGCATGGTCCGATGGGAATGATGCTGCCAGGGCCAGATCCGTTGGCAGAGGGGCAGTGAGCTTTGGCAGCGGTCTCGAGGACTTCCATGCGGCGGCCGGTGATGTAGACTTTTGCTCCGTTTGCGGCGAGTGCTTGGGTGGCCATGAGTCCGATGCCTGAGAGATCATGTCAGAGAGATGGAAAAGCGATGTTCGCAGGTCGCAGCGTACCTGTTGCTCCTCCAGTGACCACACACACGTAGTCCTTCACTCCGAAGAGCGCGCTGGCGTCGAAGTGAGATGTTGAAGCCATGGCTGTTCAGCTGCGTGAGGTGACTTTGTTTTCGGAGCGCTCCAAAGGCGTTGAGCAGTGTCGATAATTGTGGAACTCTGTGATGGCACGGTCGAGTTAGAAGAGTCAAGAGAGGCGATATTCTTGGCGAGTCAGTCAATGCTTCCACGTGCTGAAGTGAAGTGAAGGATGATGGAGAGAATGGAGAGCGTTTACCGAAAATGGAAGGTGGATGAACTTGAACTTCATCACCATGACGCCATGAATTTTTGGTGTAACATCGCAGCAAAATGCGAGACCAAGCCAAAAATGAAAGCAGACAGTTCCAAGAAAATACGAAGCAAGAGACTTACAACCTCGTCCGAAGAAAATTTGAATGAACAGCCACGAAGGAGGCGACATGACACCTGCCTGGCCAAGCCTTCCCGAGCGCGTGCCGACCAAGACGCTTCGCTGCCGCTGTTTGAAACGGCAACCGGTTGAAGAGTGCTCGGAGACTTCTCCGAGAAGACTTTGAAAATCACAGGAATCAATCATATATCAGTGCTTGCTCTTGGGGTATCGTGTTCAACTCAAACGGAATTACCACCCTGCTTCTGCCTCCAGCAGCAACCCTTCGCAAATCCCCCGTCTCTCTTTCACTTCCCGTCTCACTAAGGCGAAAACCTACCCATAGGTTGGCATGCTACCTTTGAGGTCAACTTCAATTCCGGGATGCTCTTGCTCCTGGGCGAAACCTTGCCAATGAGGGGTTTACCGCCGCTTGCGCCCAGCGGACAGCTGCTATGGCCTCGTAGGCGTTTTTGCAGTGCATTCCTCCGGTTGGATGTGGTCCTCTGGACGCACAACTCGCGCTTGCCGTGAGGGCATGTCTTGCGCGGCGGTCTTGTAGATCGAGTCCAGCGTATTGCTCAACACCATTCCAATTCTCCACATTTCCTTAACCTCTTCAGTCCATCTTCCAGTGACTCGTGAGGCCGTCGTCATGTCCCTTGCCGAGGTACAACTCGACCGCATACAATGCCATAGTGCCAGCCAAGTTCGCCCACCGTGAGATATCACTGCCACCTTCTCCGCCCTGACTTGTCCACCATTCGCCTGGATGATCCGCCGCCGCGCTGGCAAAGTGCTGCATGAGTAGGCTTGTGTATACCGCGATGAGGATGCTGGGTGCAAAGTAGCTCAGCAGTCCCATCAAAGTCGACACTCCTTCGGATGAATCTTCGAGCGATGGATCCTCGGAGAGAGCTCGAGCGCCGGACTCGCGAACGGCCGGGATGATGCGGGCTGCAGCGTACAGTACCATCAATCGGTAGATCAGAGAGATGATGACGGAAGGAGTGACCGTCTGGACGGCAGCAACCATGAAGCCAAAGGCTGAGTGAATGGTGCTCGGCAGCGAGGAAAGCGCTTGCAGAATCGTGGTATAGCTGGCCATGAGGATAGGCGGAAGAGGTGGAAATTCGGCAGTGTCAGGGATCGCAGCGGTCGGAAGAGCATGAGTCGGCTGGTAATCGGTGAAGATCTGGTAGATGCAGAGGGTGACATAGGCGAAGAGGAGAGAGCTCTCCACCACGTTTCCACGTCCGCTGCCCATGCCCCAAACGCAGAGGAAGAACACGCTGGCAATGGCGATGCCAATGAGGATGGCATCCTGCGTGTCCAGTCCGGGAAAGGTGGTCATACGGTAGATGAAGTAGCAAGAGCTTGCAATAATGCTGCCGCACGGGACAAGCAAGCCAACCATCCATGTGTCGCCTCCATCGGAATTGTTGACCAGATAGCGAGTGACTTGACCAGCGGCTTGGATGACCAACAAGCTGCAGAAGCCTTCTACGAGCTGAAAGACGGGCGTCGAATATCGCAGTAGCTTATCCCATCCACCAATCAACACCTGCTCCAGCAGTCCGTCTCGTCCAAACACCCACTCATCGAATGTTGCATTATTCTTGTCCATGCTCTTGGTTGTGTTGGCGAAGGCACGTGAGACCCAGTTGGCGTCATTGGCGCTGTCGACGCTGAATTTGTTGAGGGACCAGATGAGGAGGGTTGGTATGACGAGGACCTGTGCCGAAGCGATGGTGTTGACTGCAGCTCGTCGCCATCGTGAATCGTCGGGAGTTGCGATGCGAAGGGTTGATAGGAAGAAGTAAAAGGTCGCGAGGCTCAAGCTGAAGGCCAGGCCGCATGTTCGTCCGCCGACATCGAAGGCGAGAGGGATGGTGAAGACGATGGAGAAGAGGAAGATGACGCTGCCGAGGAAGCGGAGGATCATGACAGCGGCGGTGTGGTGGTGTGTCGGTAGCGGTGAGGTGGAGTCCGCTGGTAGGTGTTGACAGAGGGAGGGAGGATGGAGGTGTCGGCGGTGGTGAGTGACTGCGAGGCGCCTGTTCCGGAACCTGGAAGGTGCTCAATATCAAGGAGATGGACACGCGGCGGTAGTGGTGACGATGCAGCGACACTCACGATGCAGCGACACTCACACACTCCAAGAGTAAAGCAGGGAGGTGCACGGTGGTCGCGTGCAAGATTTCCCCGTCGCACCTGCAGCAAGCGAGCAAGCCAGCCAGGCCAGGGCACAAGTGGAGGAGGAGTTCAGCAACTTTTTTTTGGGTGAGAGCTTTGTGCTGACCTGATCCGGAGTGGAGCAACTGAATCGATCGGGTCGGTGGATCCCGTCAGATTGGACAACAGATTCAGACCCCACCAAACTCAATCAAGGACGGTCGAGATTCAAGCAAAGGAATGAAGGAGGGTGGAATTGCAGTGAATGACGGTCTCGCTCTTCGCGTCACCAGCAATCACCGACCTAAGTAAGACATGGAAGTTCCAACTGATCTTCATTGAACACGTCCAAGTCTGGCTCAATTGACACCCGACGTACCTTCCATACGTTGGATATTGGCTGCACGCACGTGAAATATCCATCGAGGTCATCTCACGGGCACTGCCGTCTGCTACCTAGCCATTTGAAGTCAGGCGTCAAAACATTGATTCAGCCGCCATCAAAGACCCTGAGGTGGGACAGATTTCCAGCACTCGCACGTGAAAAGTTCAAAAGATTCATCCAAGGACAACCTCCACTGACACAATCATGGCATCGGTGATGAGAGGTGTGGCCAGAGCTGTGGCCGTGAGGAGACCAATGGCGAGAGTGAGGAGCTTCATGTCTGAATGTGGAGCGTTGGAAGTGTTGTTCCTGATGAGTGTGGAGATTCTTGAGTGTCGGCGAGCGGTCAGAGAGTTGAGAGCGGAGAGGAAGAAACGGGAAGAGCGCTGGGTCTGTCTTTATGGCGCATCGTTCAGCAACGCGGATGTGAATCGGGTGGTCAGGTTGGGATAGGCAGTGATCGAATACACGAGGCTGTGGCAACGCAACGCTTACTGTTGGGAAGTCAATCGACGTTCTCTTTGGTTAGGCATGAATCGATTGTGGTGTCCGCATTGGCCGGGAGCGTCGGAGGCCCGTACAAGGACCGTCCAGTCCTGTGGATCATGCTTCATGGACAGGACCTGTACGGAGATGAGTTCTCCGCACAGGCAGACCGGGTTGAGAGCAGAACATCTATCTATTCACAGATTCTGGACCAAAAGCATGAAGCAATGCCTGTACCCTGGAGACGATGCCGACATTTCCGGTCTAATAATAATGCAGAGTCGAGATGGAGTCGAGACATCGTCTTTACCTGCCCCAAATGGGCACCGATTGAGTTTCCAGCGTCAGCACTCCTTGCCCACGCAGTCTACGGTCTGGTCTGTACAGCGGGTTGACGCATCGGAGTAGCCACCGCTCAAAGCTTGCCTAAGGTTACGTTGCCTGTATACAAGGGATTAGACCAATCGAGTGATCCGAGTCCCTGCCATACCCTTGGCCTGACAAGGAGCGGTGGCTACTCTGTGGTAACCCGCTGTACTCCGTACGAGGTGCACCGTCCTACGCTCGCGTTTTGCAGGGCAGTAGCATGTCAATCACGCCATGACACTGACAACGCCACGACTGACATGCCTGTTAGTGCAATCAGTGTCAATACATAACAATCGCTGGCTGTCCTTCCACTTCTCAATCCTCAAGCCTTCTTTCTTCTTCAAACAGGAGGACAACATAACCACTCTCCCCCCTCGATCTTCTACCAGATGCAGATCCCTATCGCAGGAGTGATCCTCTCTAGCCTTGGCATAGTCCAGGCCTACTCAGTCTTCGAGATCGTCTTCCACTCTGGACCGGATTGCACGGGAACACAACACAGAATGACCGGAAACGGACCCCTTGCCTGCGGAAAGCCAGCAGGCACGCCGAATTCCTTCGACGCCAAAAGCGTTTACATGAGACGTCTCACCCAGACGAAATCGAGTGACATTTGCATCAACTACCTTGTCCGAGATGACAATTCTCACTCTGTGAGCAATGGTCGCAAAGTGAAAACCGGAACTGATTCTTGCTTTTGGTCCAGGAGATGGCGCTCTAAACGTAAGTTTGGGCCACTACGACCTTTTCAGCTTTAGCCATTTAGTTACGTGCATATCAACATCACCTGCTCAAAATGCCTCCTATTGTCTATATATTGCTCTTAATGCGTCCTATCTTAATCTTAGTATGTCTCCGTATTATTATATACTATTAATAAATAGTAAGTAACTTATAATCCTAGTAAGTAGCTATTTCTTCTTATTATATTCCGGCTACTCGTCCTTTAGAGTTAATTAATATAAGCCTAGCTATAATCGAATCGTTCTTAATTACTATAATAAGAGCTTAAAACTATCCTTCCTTAAGTATCTTAGTAGCCTCTAATTATCTATATCCTATAGCTAGAAGAGCTCCTTAATCCTTATATATAGTAGTACCCTATATTCCTTATCTTTATAGACCTTCCGTCGCGTTAATAGCTTCTATCTTACTAGTATCCTATAGAAGGTATAAGCCTCTATATTTATATTTTTCTCTTCCCTTAGCTATAATAGTACCTTTATAAGTCTATTTAGAGACTCTAAGTAAGAGCTTAATCTTAGCTTAAAGGTAGTTAATATTAAGGGTAGTTCGTAGTATAGCGATAGTAATAGCGGTAGAGGTAGTAAGAGTAGTAAGGGTATTAAAAGAAAGAAGAAGGACTACGAGTAAGGTAGGTAGATAGTTGCGAGCGCTAAATAAGCAGTTAACCACGTATCTAAGAAATTAGAAATAAGGTAGTGTCCTAAATGTCAACATGGGCCGCGATCCAAGTCGTCAAAATATTTATTCAGCCGCCATTAAAGACCCCGAAAAAGATTCCCATGTCTCGCACGTGAAAAGTTCGAAACATCCAACCAAGACATCACATTCGCTGCCTCAGGTTCGACTCGCCCATTGATGAGCCATCACCTTCGCATCGCCCTCCATTCGTTTCGCCGTGCCTCGCGATCCTCCTCCACATCCTTCACCGGCATACAACCTCAGCGCCGCCCACCCCTCCCCACCACCCTCCACAACATCCACCACCGATTCATGTCAGAGCCCGCCAACAAACGTCTGAAAATGGCCGACGGGACTTCCTCTCCCGTCATTGGGACTCACTCCGGTCACTTCCATGCCGATGAGGCTCTCGCCGTCTTCATCCTCCGACTCCTCCCCGAATACAGCTCCGCCAGCCTGGTCCGAACCCGAGACCCTGAGCTTCTCAAGACCTGCTCCATCGTTGTTGATGTTGGCGGCGTCCACGATGATTCGGCCAAACGCTACGATCACCACCAGCGCGAGTTCAACGTCACCTTTCCAGGAAAGCACACCAAGCTTTCATCCGCTGGTCTCGTCTGGATGCACTATGGCAAGCGCATCATCTCTGCCGTCACAAACCTCGACGTGGACAGTGCGGACAACGAATTGCTCTACCAGAAGCTGTACGAGGACTTTGTCGAGCCGTTCGACGCGAATGACAACGGCATCTCTGCATACGACCCAGCCGCTCTACGTTCTGCCGGGATCGAGAAGAAGCACAACGACAAGGGTTTCAGCATTGCAAGCGTGGTCGGACGGTACAACCATGCACCCATCTCTCAACTGGGAGACGGTGCAGGCGTGAAGGGACAGCCGCCGGCAGCGGGCAAGACGGAGAAGACACAGGATGAGGAGGACCTGCGCTTTCTTCGCGCTTCCGCATTTGTCGGCGAGCAGTTCTCTCTCGAGCTCAGCGATCGCTTCACTTCGTGGCTGCCAGCTCGCGCAATTGTCAAGCAGGCGTTCAACTCACGGACTGCATTAGATCCGCAAGGAAGGATCATTGTCATTCCATACAAGCCCGAGGGTGTGCCGTGGATGGATCATTTGTATTCGCTTGAGGAGGAGGCAGGACAACAGGGTAGCGTGCTGTACGCATTGTTCGCGGAGAGTGGAGACGAGTCAAGCAAGTGGCGCATTCGTGCGGTGAGCTTGGAGCCGGGTTCATTTGAGAACAGGAAGGGACTTCCCGAGGCGTGGAGAGGTGTCAGAGACGAGGCGTTGAGCGAAGTCTCTGGCGTTCCCGGTGGTATCTTTGTCCACGCTGGAGGTTTCATCGGAGGCAATGCGACATTCGAGGGAGCTTTGGAGATGGCCAAGAAGGCGGTGGAGCTTTAGGTGGTTGGCAGCGATGCGGACGAACGCACGACCCGTACTGCGCTCACGTAAAAGTAGCACACGAAATGAGACTCACGATTCTCGACGAAAGTCTCAACCCAGCGCTCGACTGAAGCGGTCCTCGATCCGTCGTGAATGGAGGCTAATGATCGACCTGATGCGGCAATCCTGGTTATCGGGCCTGCGGGACCATGCTCAGTGTCATCGAAAAAGATGTCTTGATGCGTCTCGGGCATCCGCTGGGGCGTGCAATGCTGCTTTTGATGCTGGAAGTCAAGTTGCATCGTCCCGGGACCGAATTCATTTCGTGACCCGGAGCCGAGCTTGGAGGACTGGTTTCTTTTGAGGTTTGCCTTTGATCGACTGAGGCGATCCAACAATCTTTACTGACCTTTAACCCGTTCTTTTTACTGCCTTCGCACTGCGTCGCGCCACCAGCCAGGCGCTGCGTATATCTTGTGAGGCTGAGATCTACGAGATGAAGCTGTAGACGACAAGATGTGCGACTGCGGGGGCGGAGTCAACACAGCACTGCGCTGCGAATAGCCCTGCTCTGCCCTTGATTCCTTCAACGCACAAGAGATCGCCATGTGCTGTTTGACCTCGTGGTGGAATCCTTGCCGAAGGAACCGTCCAGTAATCACACTCGGTTTGCGAAGTGCTCATCATCCTTTTCGGACCTTTTCCTAATGCTTGTTGGGATCTTCATACTGGACTGCCCATAACGACGCTGGAGGATTCGACGGCAACGACAAGGAGAGAGTCAGGATTTCGCTGCAGGATCTCGCTTGCATCCATCATGATGCTCTCGATGCCGTATAAAGCAGGCATGCTATCGCTTACCATGCCATTGCCGTACACTTTCGATCGCAAACCGAGAGATGCATTTCTCGAAAACCCTCATCACACTGACCAGCCTGCTGGCAACTCTGGCACAATCGACGCAAATATGTCCACTGCTAGGACAGCAATGGCCAGCACCATCCAACATAGCCAATGAGTCCGACTTCATCTCTGCCGCCCGCTCGATCGACGATGACTTGAACGCCAGTGCCCTGAACGGGACCGCTTTCAATGGCACTAGCTTTTCCATCGGCCTGTTCAGTGTTACGGATCCGGATATCATCTATCAATATCACCATACAGATGACTCCGTGAAGAACAGCAAAGATGGCGTCGGACAGGTAGACAGCCGTTCCGTCTATCGTGTCGGGTCGATATCGAAGCTGCTGACGGTGTATCTCTTCCTCGTTCGCGAGGGCTGGCATAAGCTGTGCGCTCCCGTCACGGACTACCTCCCAGCGCTGCAAAAGGTCAATGTCACCACCTCGGATCTGGATGTTGTCGTACCGCACTGGAGTGAGATTACGATTGGCGAGTTGGCGAGTCATTTGGGTGGTGTGGCGGGTGATTGTGAGTTGATATATACTGATGGATTGCAAAACATGCAGCCTGACACTGGACAGATGGTCAATCGCTGGATCTTTACAACCTTCTGCCTGGCGCTTTCCCTCCTCTTTCACCGGCGGACACCACGACTTGCCAGATCATAAGTGCCAATGGATCTGTCGCGACATGCACCGAAGAGGGTCGGTCGAGCAACTACCGAACTCCGCCCAGTCAAAGCTAACAATCTCTGTAGAGTACTTCCAAGCGGCCTCTCAGCAGCAGCCAGTATTGGAGTCCAGCTATAGCCCACTGTACAGCAACAATGGTTTTGCCATGCTCGGGCTCGCACTGTCTCGATCGGGAAACAAGTCCATCTCGGACCTATTCGAGAGGAGTATTGCTCAGCCTCTCAACCTGTCCTCAACAACCGCCGTCAACCCGAGCAATGCGTCGGACGGCGTGATCCCAGGCGGACTGATCTTGAGCGGGTGGGACAACGATCTTGGACCATCTGGGTCGTAAGTTGCAATTGTCCTTCTGACAATCGCATCGACTGACCCTCGCCAGGGCCGGAGGATACTTCTCGACCACAGAGGATATGGCCAGGCTTGGTCGCTCGATCTTGAACAGCACCTTGCTCCCCAATGTCACCACCCGACGATGGTTCAAGACACAGAGCTTTCTGGAAAGCTTCTCGCAAGGCTTGGGCATGCCGTGGGAGATTTTCCGGGCGAAAGTGGATGGGCATTCCATGGAGGTTTTCACGAAAGGTGGCGATTGTAAGTCTTGTTCCATCCTGCTTGCATGCCAGTCTCGCTGACGCCCTTTGCAGGGGGCGTGTACCACGCCATGATCGTGCTGGTCCCAGAGCTCGAATTCGGCTTCTCCATCCTCACGGCAACCACGAAGGGAGTCAAGGTCGATGTGAGGCGAGATCTGACTGATCTGCTGTCCAACACCTTCACTACTGCCATCTCCAAGGTCGCAAAGCAGCAAACCGCGCGGAGATTCGCCGGAAAGTACATGGCCAAGACTCTCAACTCATCTCTCACGCTCCGCACCGACGATCTCCCAGGATTGAAAGTAACCAGCCTCATCAGCAACAGCACAGACTTGAAGAGCGTCCTCGATCTTGCTCTCGGGAACGACACTCGACTGATTCCCAACAACCTGTACGACAAATTGAGCGGCAAGGTCGGCTTCTCGGGCGTGACTCAGAGTCCGACGAATGAGACTGAAGCCGACGCCGATGTCTCCAAATTTGTGACGGGAGATTGTCTTGGCTGGTTCACGGGGTCGAGGTTGACGTATGGCAATGTTGGGTTGGAGCAGTTTGTTTTTGCGGTGGATGGCAGTGGTAATGCTACGAGTGTTTGGAGTAAAGGGCTGAGAGTTGAGATGAAGAAGGTGAAGGGCTGAGAGCTGAAGAGTGTGTACTATGAGCACTGAGATTGTGCAAACATGTAGCCGGACACCCTTTCAACGGTGAGGATGAGGATTTCGCGGATGTGCAGGTAACGTCTTTAAGCTGTTGTTCGGCACTTCCACGTCGGGTGTCTCTACATCAGTGCATGAGCATCACAAAGCTCCTCCCTTTCGGAAACCCAATGCTGCTTCGCGACGTCGACTCTCATGCCAATAAAGACATCTTAGTTCAATCCCTCATGCAAGCTGCAATTTACCTTCAAGACGATCGAAGGCCTCGTTGTCGATCAATAGCACCAAAATCAGCTCTCTAGCGTTACGAGAATCTCGGTTGGCAGCACCTCTCCTTCGGTCCATCATCCATCGTCCATCGCAGCACTTTTCGTCATCAACATGGCCACGACAGAACCCACAGTCGCTGAAGCGGTGGTATTATTTCAAGAGCTCGAGCAAAGATTCCCATCGACAACGCTCGGCGGTGATAGATGGTATATTCTGGCAGTGTGTTCTTCCTCTAGTCCGACGGTGGACACCTTTTCAATCTGACATATGTAGATATCTGCCGTCGCTGCTGGAGGTCATCCAAACTTTGCTGCTGATCTCTACACCTATGTCATATCCAAGCCCGAATACAGCACTGCAGATGCGCGGAAAGCTCTCATGCGTCGCCTCCGCGAAGCTCTCCTCAAGCTGGTCTCAGTCGTCGGCGTACCCAAGCCACTTGAAGCCATCTTTTCCATAGCAGCGGTTGAGAAGCCGGAGGATCGCGACATGTCTTTTTCGAGGTAGGCAGCCTGACTGAAGACATAAGCACAACCCTCGACTTCTGAGCTGACCTTTTGCTCCAGAGAAACATGGCAGTCCGGTCCGGAAAACCTCGCCCGCGGACGGAATTGGCTCTCTCAAATCTACCGCCACAACCATGCCGCCACTGAGAACGTCCTAGCAGCCCACAAGGACTTTATGTGGATATCAGAGGAAATCACATACGGACTCTATCTCTCCGATCACTCCATCATCGGACCTGTGGAGACGGAACTGGTGGTCCTGACGGGCATCATGATGCAGAATCTGGTTCGTGAGACGGGATGGCATTTGCGTGGGATCAGGAGGATTGGTGTCAGTATGGAAGATGTCGAGGTCGTTCAGCAGTGTGTAAGTGGACTGAGTCGTAGTTTGAACTTCTGGATACGAAACTGACATGTACAAGATCGAGCGAGTGGCTGCGTTTTGTGGTCTGGCGCTGAACAGAGTGCCACGGGTGGCGGACATTGAGCATGAAGTGCCATTTGACTCTGGCGCTTGACAGCGGTGACAGACAGACTCCCTGCAAGCGATGATTGCCTCGACTAAAGGTCATCCTGGTCCTCTCTGTGCCACTCCCGCATATATCATGTCGATATCACTGATTCAAGTTAAGTAGATATCTCTGGGTAGCAGACGCTCAATCGAATGGATTTAGAATCCACGTTTCGGGTTTAGCGCTTGCATATGCGCGAGTTTTCTTTGCTTACACATCTCACGCCGGTGGAGGGCACATTACCAATGCTCGACTTTCATCGCCAACTCATCAACTCCATCAACTTTCGCGATACCATGGTGTCTTCGTTCCCCGCGCTGTCGACGACCGCTCTCAAGACTTGCATTGAGACCAATCTGCCACTGTACTCATCAATTGTCCCAGCCAAGCTCACCAAGCTCGACGAATTTCGATACAACCTTCGTCCTCGTAAGAACGACAGCACCTCGTCCTCAGCACCGACTCTTTCCAAAGACGACTTGATCTCTCTCGTGGAATGGAAGCTCTCCCACGGCACCTTTCGTCCAGCGCTCAAGAATCTCGTTGCGTCCAATTCAGATGACATCACCACGGACACGATACGTGAAGCATATGCTCTCATTCCTGACGGTACAATCGCGGAGAGCGATGTAAAGGCCTCGCTTACCGTGTTGACGAGACTACGAGGCATCGGACCTGCCACGGCGAGCTTGGCTCTGTCAGTGCTGCGGCCGGATGAAATTCCATTCTTCTCCGATGAGCTCTTCCGCTGGTCAATGTGGGAGCAAGGCAAGGGGAAAGGCTGGGATCGGCCAATCAAGTACTCTGTGAAGGAGTATTTGGAGTTATTTCGCCTAATTGCGGAGGCGCGGGAGAATGCAGATGGAGAAGTGAAGGCGGTGGAGCTGGAGAAGGTGGCGTACGTTTTGGGCAAGTCGAATGGAGGCAAGGCGGGTACCAAGCGAGCTGCAATGGATGAGGAGAGTGATGAGGTAAAGCCTGAGGTGCGCGAGAAGAAGAAGGTGAAGGTCGTCACGAAGCCCGAGAAGAGATCGACAAGGTCGTCCACGAAGACAAAAGCCGAGGACTCGTGAGGCGAAACCTAGCAAGAACTTCACTGCGTGAATGGTGGAGATGAGGAAAAGAAGGTGCTTTGGCCACCCATCAGGCTGCGTCAATTGATTGGGTCTGTTGCTGCATAAGTGACTCTGATGCCAGCGAAACTGCGAGACGGACATGCCACCAGAGCAAGACATGTCTCTCGACCGGTCAACCAGGAGACTATTTATTGGGACATCAGGCTCATTGATTGCAACATCTTTGTTTCCCTAGACCTTTGCTCCTCATCCGTCACAATGCCCACACGACGCCATTCTCCTCCGACCGACTTCATCTCTCTTCGCGCCTGGATTGCAAATACGGCGCCGTATAGTACGCTGCTAAATCTCGATACGGCCGTTTTCCCGGACGTCAACGACTTCACGACTGGTGAATTGGAAGAGGCGTTGCGGTATGGCATGGAGGAGTTCCAAAATCGCGCCGCTGAGTGTGCTCGCTTGCGAGCTGAGAGGAGAGATGCGGCCAATGTCAGTGCCGGGCCATCCCTCACACTCTTTGACGTTCCTGACAGCATTTCCCAGAATATGCCAGAATCGAGCCAAGCGCTTCACGGCCCTGGTCCCATCGCTCTCGTACCGTTCACACAAGACTCCTGGATTGATATGATCATGGCAGCCAAGTTCAGCGGCGACATTCGATACCAGAACTGTCTCATCGGTTTGGCCGCAGGTATCCGCTTGATCAAGAGGGACATCCGCCATCTGGAAGTACTCATACGAGACGACAAAATGGGACTGCCCGGGGACCCGGACGACTGGTTCGCTGTTCAGGAGGCGTGAGCGAGAGGAGTTGCGGACATCCAGCAACGTGTGTCGTATACGGACAGCAGCTTCCGCATGTTTCTCAAGGATCGGGAAACTTGCTCCACTCCCGACACAAGCCAAATACTGTCCGACAGAATTTGCCGTACTCGACCTGCAGGTCAGCCTTGCGCCAGGAACCTGCGGCCATGTGTTGTAGTCGTGCAGCTGGGTGGCCTGTAGACTGGCTGCCCATGTTTCCGATTCGTCCGCGACCAGGGCTGAAACCAGTGATTGGAAGGATCAAAATGTCACCCGCGACAATCTTGGCACGCCCGCCTGGATGGCCACTTCGGCTCGACAGTGACTGCCATTCGAAATCGGCCTCGTTCTTCTCCGCATACTCTTTGACCACTCGGGTCAACGCTGGAGGACCGGTGATGTCCAACGGATCGATGCGAGGGAGGTCATCCTCATCATCCCGGATCCTCGAGGTCAGCGCGACAAGGAAACGATCTGCAACAGCATGGTGTGGAGTCATCGCCAATGCCCAATTTGTGAGCTGCACGGGATAGGTGTAGCCCATTCGCCAGTATGCATCGTCAGGTTCGGCAGGATTGTCGGCTTCGATCCCAAAGATGGCGTTGACAGTGCTGTTTGAGGTGTGCAATGCGCTTGCAATGGAGGCGTAGCTGGACGGAGCGTCATGAGGAGGGATAAAGGGTGACTGTGGTGTCTGACGATGTGCATGTTTGTGCCCTCGCTCATCGGTCCAGGCTTCGAGGTCCCTTGCCTGTACCCACTTCGATGGATGTCTCAACGGTTGAGAGTCAATATCGCCGTACTACCGATGATGAGCGATATTCCGGGTGAGGCTGGATCTTGACTCACGACACCACCGAACCACTTCAGTACCAAGATACGAAACGCATCGGCCTTCTCCACCGGATAAGGGAGGCTCGAGAAAGCTGGGTAGAAGTGACTTTCATACTTCTGCATCATCGCATCCAGCCCGGCATCGTCCCACATGAACCATGCCATCTCTGCACCTGCGTCATGAGGGATCATGGCAGCCGCCAGCCATCGCTCGACGCAACGGCGGACGAGAGAAGACCATGTCGCTGGATCAGCCGAGCGAGACGTTTGGTGGGAAATGAGAGGGATTTGCGTGTTGTCGAGGAAGGCTTCATTGGCGAGGGCGAGGAGGAGAGCGCACTCAGCAGCGTCGATAATGTCAGTGGCAGTGTCGCATCTTGGTGTCGAGCTGGCATCGTGGGCCCAAGATCGAGGAATGTACCATTCTGGAGGGTCAGTCAGCTCGGCATCATCACCTCGAGATGGACACTACAGACTGCCACCACGCCCCGTCCTCACGTGTTGTACATGAATTGCTGGACTTGACTCTGCCGGACGAGATTGAAAACTCCAGTGGGTCACCAAAAGCAAGCAGATCACCAAAAAGAGAAGCAGACTCCTCAAAATCTTCTGCGCTCGAACGGTAAGCACTGGGCTGGCCGTCGCGTACGATTTGGGCGGCATGGCGCCGAAAGGGTAAACAAGGACAGAGGACAAGAAAACATGGGAATGTAGCCTTACTATTGTAGTTGCGGTATTATTTGATCTCGAATTGCTTTCCACATTCCAGGGTGGACGAGCAGAATGAACGTCCCTCGGGTGGTCGTGGCCGGATGTACGAGCATTGATAGGAGGAGAGCGGTCCAAGCCACCTCGAATCTTCGGATTATCCTAGAGCCCAGGCAAGGCGTGATGCCCTACCTCCCCACGTGTGTCGGTGTTTGGCTCAAGAATTTTGCCCGGGCATGCTAGTGCCGATTCCGGGGTATCGCTGTTCTGGGGCTGAGGAGGGACCCAGATGTTATTTGGAGCTTGAGGTTTTCTTATTTGGAGCTTATGACGTCAGGATTTTAACTTAATCCTCACTTTCCCCTCGACGGCGATAACACCACAACTACCTTAGTAAGCGCAATAAAACATTATAGAGGTTGCAAGGGAACATTATACGAGCAAGCTCGTATAATTAATATGTATATAAGTAGTGTAATAGTAGTAGTAGAGGTAGTAGAAGGAAAATCTATACTAGAAACTCCTTAGAACGCCGGCGTAGATCTCTTACTTGCGCAAACGACTACTCTTATAGTAAGATAAGTCGATTGCCGGTGTATTTAGTAAAATCCGGTAAGCTAATAAGAGCGCGAGAAACTCCTTTAGTTTTGCTGACTAAAGGGGCCGTAGTAGTAGTAGTAGAGGTAGTTCATACGTTAAAAAGCTCGCGGCTGTAGTAAACGCTATAGCTAGAGGTCCGGTAGCTCCTATTAACTAGGCTGCTAAGGCGCGTTCTACTACTAATATTAGTAAGGATTATGCTAGTAAGTCCTATGTTGTTAGAGCTGCTAGTAGTAGTAGAGTCGTTAGCCAGAAGGCGGCGGCATCTGCTAGCTCTAAGGCTAGTGTTGTTAGCTATAGCTATAGTAATATAGCTGCGGCGGTACTATAAGTGTTGCGGCTAGTTAAGACCTTACCGCCGCCGCCACTCGTTTAGCTATAAGATCCTTATTTAGCACTACCGCTAGCTTGTTGCTATATAGTCTATTACTATAGTAGTGCTCTATGCATTGCGTACTAGCCTTTACGCAGCTACATTGCTGCTTCTAAGGATTGTAGCCGCCCTTGCTACTACAGTTGCAGCCGAGTCGTTAGCTTAGTGTTAGTAGACGTTATAATAGATTGCTAGGCTCCTCGTTGCGGCGGCGGTTGTGTAATGCTATAGCCTCGTTCTTAGTCTGTTGCGTAAGCCTCTCCGGTCTAGTTATCTTACGCTTAAGGCTCTGTAGACTATGTTGTTGCTAGTCTAGCTTACGTTTGTTAGTGCGAACGAGGGGATTATATATCGTCGTCGCTGTAATCTTAGGGGGCAGTTAACTACTAGGGAATATCTACGCCTTCTCGAATATACTAGCATCTAGCGTAAGCGGTTAGTTGTTAGCCTAGCCTTTAAGATATAGCCCTAGCTCGTGTGAACATAGTGTGCTAGTCTTAGCTCTAAAGGTGTAAGTGCACGCCGGCGGCTCGTCCATCTTCTTATGCTGCTTCCACTTTATGATCTGCTCGTTCGTTATCTTTAGAGCGTCCTTATGCACTACGTTAACTACCCTACTCTAGAAGGGCTTGCCTCTAAACTAAGTAGATGTAAGACCCTTAACCTTTATAGAGGCCTTGTAACGGTTAATAAGGTGCTCGTAATATAGCTCTATAGTATTAAAGAGGCTAAAGATGTCCTTGCGCGCAGACTTAAGCTATGCTTTTAGACCGCCGTGTGCACCTTTACATAGTAAGGTTGTTGTAATACCGTAGCTATAGATCTTCTTTGTCCACGCCTTTACATAGAACTTCTTCTCTTGCGACTACTACTAAGTCGGTAGATACACGTTGTAGAGGTAGAGCTATATCCTCTTCTCGTCCGGTATTAGCGGCGTCTCCTTATCCGTAAAGGAGTCTATAAGGGGCCTCTTAGCGCTAGCCCTATAAACGTTGTACTATAATTCGAAGTCGTCCGGTGTTGTAGCATTAAGGCAAGCTCTGTATCCCTTAAGCTATTCCTTAGTAACCTTCTTGCGTGTAGTCGATAGCTTCTTACTAGGGGCTCTAGGTGTAATATTAACGCCAAACTTCGCATTAGCGTTACTCTTAATAGTAACGTTTATATGCTACATATAGAGCCGGTGTAGCACATAAGGGAAGACTGCCTTAAACGACTTCTACATCTGCCGGTCGCGGTTATATATTATACACGACGGCTCGTTAATGCTATTCTTATCTAAGTAACGCTTAATCTGCTACTATGCCCACAAGAAGCTAGCCTTAGTCTCGTCCGGTATAAGGACGTAGAGCACTAGTAGGTAGATGCCGGTGCGTATGCGTATAACAACTACTATAAGAGGCATGCTATATAGGTTGGTTTTGTAGGTGCAATCTACGAGCTAGACGTCGCTGTTGTCCTTAAATATCTGCAGCAGCTCTAGATTGCACTATGCTAGTCCTATAAGGTTTTTAGCTTAATCCTTTAAAGGCTCGCCGTACTAATAACCCTCGTCGTCGAGCGTCTTTAACACCCTCTTAACTAGCGTAAGGCTATCTAGCTGCTCTAACCGCAGTAAATACTATACGTTATATATATCTCGTAGCAGCTGTAGAGTCGTCCGGTTACTACTAAACTGCTTCTTGTACTAGTAGCGGCACTCCTTTGTAGACATACTAGCCTTGCGTGCATTTCGAAGAAACTTAAGCATCTTAGGTCTACGACTAGCGCGGCGATGCAATAGTAGTGCAATAGCCTAACTAGAGGCGTAGTTATAGCAGGGCTATTTACCGAGTAATATCTTCTACTTAGACGACGACTAATCTACCCTTGCTACTGTTACCGCTATAGTGCAGCCGCTCTTCTTTAAGGATGTGTTCTTGCGCATAATAGTAATGCCGGCGGCGTCGAGTTTCTTCCTTCTTTTAACTATAGTTTCGTTACTCTTGCCCTTCGCATAGACGAACTGCTAACTAACAACAACACCCCCCTTTAGGTATAGACCGCTCGGTCGAATAGGCTCCTAGCCTATATCCTTGCCGTACTAGAAGAGCTATTCTTTAGTAGCGTCTTGTAAAGGAAAACGTAGACCTTCGACATCCGGTAGAGCAATAGCATTAAAATAAGATGTGCGGTAACTACTACCGCCGAGCAAGAAGGCGCTCTTATTAACGAGAATCCGCGCGGCGATAGCTCTATTACTTCTTCTATTAACAACACCGGCCGCTTTATCGACATTAACACTATTAATATCTTACTAACTAACTGCGCGGTAGAATCCCCTTAAACGCCTTCGTTCCTTACGCTCCTTACGCTCCTTTAACACCTCCTCTTTCTCCTAAGGCTCTAGACTATCGAACTCGTCCTATAGCATATTACCGTTATCCTTATCCTCGTCCTTATTACCCTTATTAAGAAGCGCCTGTTCGTAGGTAGACGGCGGTGCGGCGGTAGAGCGAGCGGCGGTAGCGGCTATAGCGGTAGCACCGGATATAGCGGAAACAATAGGAGGCATAGTATACTATAGCGACGACGAGGGCGTAGGACAGCGATTAAAACGCGTCTAATGTTACTGCAAAAACAGGTGAGAAACGCGACACGCGTGGATACGAGTCCCGAGCACGTGACCTTCTCAAGCTCCAAATAAGAAAACCTCAAACTCCAAATAACACTTAGGAGGAGGGAGCGAAGATTATTTGCCGAGCGCGAACAACAAGTCGAGTTCGTTCCCCCTCACTCTTCCCATAGCCTGTGTTTCTCGAAATGAGGATGCATACTGCGTGGGGATGTTCCCTCTGCGTGTATGAAGCTGGAAATGTCCGGACTGGCGGAGTACTGTATATGGGCAAGTTGCATCTCATCTGCCGATCGATCTCGGGCCTAGACTCGCTCACAGCGGCTCGTATCGTCCCGCTTGCCGTCGCTTGCTATTGCGGCCTTTCTTGACACACACACCAAGAGTCCAAGACGATCGTGATGTATCAGCTGCATCAAAACAGCCTACATTCCGGTGACAGATATTCCTTCATGAGTACGTCGCTGATCGAGCAGTCTATCCGCCTTCTTCTTGGCACGGTCTGACTTGCCCCGAAGGGCCTCTCCAGAGAATTCTTCACCCGCAGATCCTTCGCGTTACCTTGCCAGAGCTCGGAGTCTCTCAAGCTTGCCATTTGGCCGCACTCGCTCGCTACTATTGCATAGTGCTTGCTGTCTGCACACAAGACAAGCTGGAAATGCTCTGAATTGACAGCATGTTTCGATCTACGTGGCTGCATGTACCTACACTTACGAACATCCCTCCATGTCGTCACAGTGCGAAAGATGTGTGCACAGTCCAGCAAATAGGATGAGCGGCGCACAAGACATGGACCAAGGTGAAGTGAAGTTTCATTGGTCTCCGCAAAAACAAGAGACAGAATAACCACTCCACGAGAGCGCTCCAAGCTCGTTTCAACATATTTCCGGGCAAATGCTTTGCCCAACGGTCGCTTGCCATTCACTGTAGGCCAGTCTGAAGTGCTTCAGACTGGGCCCAAACCCGTTCTCCTCCCGCTCCTCCGCGATTGCAAGCTCACTCACGTTCGCAGAAAGGATCCGCTTTCTCCAGACTGCGAACCACGCTTTGCAGTTGAGAAGTCTCTCCGCCTCCTGCTCATGCTTCATCTGAATCCATTGCTCTTCCTCTTCACCCTGCTCACTCTTGACGAGCTGGTCCTCCTTGGACATCGTCTGACCTTGGGACCTGGCGATGAACGCTATGAACCACCTCTCATTCTTTCCGACGGTACCATGAGCGAAGAGCTCTTCATACATGCCATCCATGGCAACATTCCCTTAGCAAAAGTACTGGACAGCTGCATCGACTGGCCGACTGACGCGGAAAGCTGGTAATGCGTTCCCATCGGACAATAATCCTCTTTCTCGCAAGTCCCACGCAGCCAAAAATCTTCGCAACAACGCCAGCCCGAGCCGCTCTGAATGACCGGAGGCCTCGACGATGTCACGACAGACGCCGGCGCGATGACTGCTCCTGATGCCGCTGGCACACCTGCGGAAGGACCCTGGCTCGTTGCCAAAGTCTCAACCGGTACAGGCGCACGTCGGCTGCTCAAACACTGTCTTCTCGGGCTCATCTGAGGTGGCAGTGGCAGCGTTCCCGTGACCAACCTTTCCTTCTCTGATCGCCCTCTCGGCTCTGAGCGCCTTCAGCGTCTCTCTCTTCCTCGAAACCTCTTTCCGCAACTCCGCAAGCTGCTGTCTGTACCCATCCAAATCTTTCGCGAACTCCTCTGCATCCAAGTGGTCAGCTGAAGTAATGCAGTGAGTTGATAGTAGGAGGACTTACCATCAGTCATCGGCTTCGTGAAATCCATGCTGACACACTGCGAGTTAGTGGTGATGGCGCGCGTGATGGGAGGTTGCTGGACTTACATGGCGATGTTGATGTTCTGGGAAAGAAGTTTGCGCGGGGGAGGTAAAACTTCATCGCCGTCGCCGCGGAGGCAGCTCCGAAGATTTGCCGCGCTTGATCAGAGTCAACACCATTCCATCTCCATCCCGTTCTCACCGCGCAGTTCGAATGGCTGATACTTTACAGACCGGCGCGGAGGTTCTGTCGATCAACGATATGCTGTCAGCACAATAGCCAACCTCACGCGGACTGCCCACGCGGACTGCCCACAAGTCGCCTACTAGGAGAGACTGCGGGAGTTCCGCGCCATTGTCTACGATAGCCGCCAACGGCGCTAATGGTAAGCGCGCTCGACATAGAAGGAGCGATTCGAGAGAGATAGGCTTGCGCCACTACTCTGCAAGACGTGCATGGTCGAACAGCTGCGGGAACTGCTATCGTGTCCATTTTCATTAATATGGAGAAGCAATCGACCAATGCCAGGCGTTGTGATGCTGTTGTGTGTTGTCAACGATCTGCAGAACCCGCGCGCGTTCTTCTTACGATCGACTCCAGGAGGCGACTGGCCCACGCCGATCTTTGGGCAATTGTGTTGGGCCATCCGCTCCCGAAGTCGACCCGACGGCCAGCGGTTGTCCAATGTTTTGTCGTTTTGAAAAGTCTGCCTCTTACACCACAACATCACCATCAACATGTCAAAATTTTGCGAGACGTGTTACGAAATGGGTCACATGTGGTGGGAGGGGTGTCCCGGTCTGTGCTTCTGGTGTGATGAGGCTTTTGGTCACTGGACGGAGAAGTGTAGGACAGGCGACGATGTGTACACAAGGCGTACACACCGAAGCCGGTCGAAGAAGATCCGATTGCAGAGACCAAGGCGCAATTCGAGAAGGCTATGGCCATGACAAAGAAGCTTGCTGCAGTTCGCGGCTACGGCAAGAGACTCGCTCGGGCGGTGGCAAAGGCAGAACAAGAGGTGGAGGAGGAGAAAAAAATGAGGAAAGAGCAAGGTCAGCAGACGTTCCTTGTGAATGGAGAGGATCCATTCCCTGGCGTCCACGGTAAGGAACGCAGAAAGATGATCAAAGACCTGAAGTGGCAACAGAAGCGCGCTGCTCTCGCTGGCAAAGCTGCCAGCGAGCGAAAGGATACGGACATGAACGGTGCCAACAATTGAAGGTGACTTCAATGCTGCGTCAGTCGAGATTAGTGAGGTACTGGGCGAGGACGAGGCTGCTGGAGACGACTCCAACAACAACACTCGAGAGCAGGCAAACGGGGTGATTCCAGAGTAGAGAAGTGTGCAATGCTGAATACACTTGTTCTTTCTGCTGCTGTACTGTATTGTGTAAGTCCTGTAGATGATAGTATGTCGTTTGCATTTACCGGCTTCTCAAGGCTCTCATGTTTTAGGTCTTGTTACCGTCCATCGAACTTGTTGGGCCCCAACGACACTTAACAGAGAATTCGTCCGTTTGCACGCCACCTCGACTTACTGCATCTCATCCTCGACCATCTTGTCTCGACCATCCGAGCTCGATATCGTCATCTCGCCCACGGTGTCTCGACATTTCGATTCCCGACCACCCTATCTCGACCACACTATTTTGACCACGTCGTCTCACTCCTCTCGACTTCCCGCTTCACTGAATCTACTACGAGCACGATCCTTTCCACTTCACCTCCCACCTCACCTCCACGGGCACGATGGTATCTTACCGAGCCTCCGCGACCGCCTGCATGAAAACGAGCGCGATTCTGCCCTACCAGCTACCATCCGTATCCACGGGCACCAATTCACTATACCAATACGATCCACATCCACGAGTACGCCACCGGGCGTCGTCCACGAGCAACATAGCTACAAGGTCAGTCCTCCAGAACTAACGCGTACCACCACTTCCACGAAAACATCATGTCTTTCGACATGCTTAGACGGCACGACGGTCCCGAACATCCTACCTTACAAGAGCTGGTTTGAAAAGTCTGGCCCTTTTTTCGAATCCGTCTCGTCGAATTCATCCCACCTCTCACAACCACCGCCTTCGATTCACTTAGCCCAAACTTACTGTCACATTGCACTTGTTGTTACCGACGGACCTCAACCTCGCCGTCTCCGGTCCATCCACTGTCAAGTTCAACCTTACTGTCACAGTTAAGCGGTTCAACCTCACTGTCACAATCCTAGCCTTCGACCTCAGCACCGCCGTCTACGATCTCGACCGCACCGCCGCCGTCCAGCGACTCGACTTTACGGTCTCGATCGGTCGATCCTACCACACTGCTTCATACAGCATCTCCGCTCTGTCAAGTGCTACCATACCGCAGGTTCCATGCGTACGATTCCACTTCACCGACCACCGTTTACATCTACGAGCACGACCATAATCTTACTTCACCGACTACCCTTCACCTCCACGAGCACGATGGCCGATCCTACCGAACCGACTACTCGACCTCGCCGCCGCCGCCGCTGCCCACGATCTTCCGCCGTCTATCTCTGTCTCGATCCTCTTACTTCACACGAGCACGCGTTCATCAAGATGCGACTATCGTCCACCTCTAAAAGCACGAGTATTACCTTACTTCGCCAACTATCCTTCACCTCCGCGAGCATGATTCTACCTTACCCTACCGACGCGACCACACGTGTAATAGCACAAGCAAAAGCGCGAGCAAAAGCACGAGCAAAAGCACGAGCACAACCCGACTTCACCGACTATCCTTTACCTCCACGAGCACAATCCCACCAAAGCGACCACCCTCACTAAACTTCCGGGTCCAGTCGAGCACAATTGCACTTCGCCGACTACCCTTCATCTCCACGAGAGATTCTACCTTATCGGCCACCCTTCACCACACGAGCACAAGCACCCGCAGACCTTTACCGACGCGACCACACGAGCAAAAGCACGAGGACAATCCGACCTCGCCGACTACACTTCACCTCCACGAGCACGATCCTACCGAAGCGACCACCTTCACGCAACGTCCAGAACCAATTAGACTGGCACTCTTTTGGCTCTACACCTTAGCAATTCACCAGCACCGGCAGTCACTCCCCTCGAGCCACAAAGTCTTATCGTCGACACCAATTCCGCCCAATCGACTCGATGCTGAACGCCGCAATTCAGTCTCTTTGAATATGGCAAGGGCGATCTACGTCAGCCACGAGTACGCAACGTCACCGACATTGTCTTTGTGCAGCACTTCATGCGCTACCATGCCTCGTTTTGAGGACTGGGACAGGCTGCCACCGGAGCAGCGACTTACAATTAGTCGAGAGAGTCTCCGCAACAACCCTCACCGACGACTGCCGGCTATAGCACCTTCAACGAGTTGCTTTTGTGCTCGAAGATCATATTCCTGAAGCAGACCAGAACATCTTGGTCATACTATCCTCGACCATACCGTCCTCGACCATACTGTCCTCCTCGACCATACTGTCCTCCTCGACCATACCATCCTCGATCGTACGTTTGTTTATTATACCCTCTCCGATTGAATCACGATCCTACCAAATCGAGTTCTTAAGCTCACCGCCGCCGCCGCCCACGATCTCGATTACACCGCCGCGAACCGACTCTGTCTCCATCCTCTCACTACTGGCCTTCACCTTTTCCAGCCGTCTCTACAGCGATCGTCACACACTACGTCTTACCTCTTTTTACCTCGCTGGAGCGTCTCCGTCGTCTCGGCATTCCACCTTACTGTCTCTACGAGCACGATCCTGCCTGGCTAACCATGTCGTGTCTTCACGAGCGCGATGCTACACTAATCATCCTTCGCCTCTGCATTCGCAAGCACGAACGCAGCAACACGAGCACGAGCACGATCCTATTCCTACATTACCAACCACCGTCCATTGCGTCCTTAAGCATACCTGACCAACCTTTCCGGCCACAAGCACGACCCGACCTCGCCGACACACAAGCACGATAATAAGTTACGCGAGCCCTGTCCACTACGTCCACGAGCAACATGCTGCCTCCGAGAGGCGAAGTACTTACTCGGGCACCTGCGGCGTTGCTGGACTGTCTATACCATAAACCCACGTGTACAAGTAGTCGCTTCGACGGACTTCTATCCAGCACACCACAGCATACTAATAAGCTTTGTGGTCGTACTCACAGTAGCTCGACCTTACCGTCCTGTCGATCTCACCGTCCTGTCGATCTCACCGTCCTTTCGATTTTACCGTCTTGTCGACCTCACTATCCTTTCGATCTCACTATCCTTTCGACCTTACCAACCCGGCTCAATCGACACGCACAAGACTGCTATTCATCTCCGCCGTCTAGGTTACTCTTGCAACCACATTACATTATTAGAAGCTTCAAAACGTCTACAACACCCTACCTTTTTAGAATCGATATAGCTACGCCTTCCTAGCTAGCTAGCTAGTTAGCGATATGTGTTTGATTGCACTCGGTCTTTAATGCTGCCGTCTTTAATGCTGCCGTCTTTAATGCTGCTGTTTTTACAACGACGCTATAATCCTTAATGCTGCCGTCCTAAATGCTGCCGTCTTTAACCTGTCATTTCAAGCGCTATTGTGATGTATACCTACTCTAAATCTAATAAAGCCAAATCGAAGAGTGTATCGTGTTGGCCACCCTTTCAAATTTGTAGAGTAGTAGTCGGCGCTGTCGCTAAGCAAAACGCTATTAAAGTTCAAAATACCGAGCTTTAGTAGCACGAATTTGGGCGGAAAGGGGAGTCTTCGTACGAGTGCAGAACAAGTACCAAACACCGAGATTTTGCAGTTCCGAACAAGCTAAATCCAGCGAAGAGGTGTAATGTGTATACTTTCAAAGTTACAGAGTCGTACGATTTGCTGTTCTCGAGACATGTACTATTAAAGTTCGAAATACCGAGCATTTGTCGAGCCGAATCGTATCCAGTCTGCCTAGGCTAACTAGAGTAAGAGCGCCTAGATGTCCCTGTGAAAAAGTGGAAGAAATAGCCAAGGGGGTAAAAGAGGTAGAAAGTGTTTAATTGCTTGCTGTCGATTCTACGGACGTTTCTAACCCTTATATGCCCTTTACTAGCTATCAAGAAGCTTCTGTATACGCGTATACGTTAATTAGACGCGTAATCTATGACGTAGGACGCGTAATCGATGACGTAATCGTCGAAACTAGTAGAGAGATAGAGAAACAATTCGAAGAAGAAGAGTTTCCAGAATTTTCGACCAACGCCGGTACGATTTTGAGCTAGTCCCGATTGGGGCGCGCTAGACAGAGATTAGTCCCGATCGGGTAACCGCTAGTCCGAACCGGGTAAGGTGCGTCTGGAATCTTCGACCAACGCCGCTACGATTCCGCGCTAGTCCCAATCGGGTAAAAGATCGACGACCAACGCCGGTTCAGAAATCCACTAGTCCGAAAACGGCACCAACGCCCAACGCCTTCCGGAATTCAGCTTATTCTTAACAGTCCCCTTGCTTACCCGAGGCAGCCGCAACTAGACACGCGTAGCTTCCCTCCTAATTGCGAGCGATAGTAGTTAGGCAAGGTTTACAGAGGGCATATAAGGTTAGAACGGCTGTAGAATTAATAGACAAGTAATTAAACGATTTCTACCTATTTACTCTACTTTTCACAAAATCCAAGCTTCCGCGATTTTAAACAGACTAAATTGAGCGAAAAACAATAATGTATATACTTATAAACTTACAAATTCGTGCGGTTCGCCGTTAGCGAGATATGCACTATTATAGGTCGAAATATCGAGAATATTAAGTCGGGATATTAAGCTTTTGCAGGAATAAATTTATCGTCCATTTAAGCCAACTAGGATAAGAGCGCCTAGAGTGTCTTTCCGTTTAACCGAGTTAGCTACAACTACCTAATCTTATGCACTAGTCCTAAAGTCGAGCGCGCTAGACACTTGTCAAAGCTTAATTTGCTAAGAAGAAAAGCGCATCTCGAGACTAGACAGTCCCTCTTTCCTAGAAACGGTACTGCTGTCTCGCCGTTACCGCCGCCTAAAGATATCGCAGGGTTGTACGCTCTGCGTCTCGCGCCTTCTGCTTTATTCCTTTCTGTCTATTATTGTCGCAACAATAACTACTCCGCTATGCGAATGCATTTACAGCGCTGTCCTCCGTCTACCATCTATCTTAATGTTCTGCTTTAAGCCCTAACTGATGTGCTAAGAGGTCCAGCGGCATTAGGAGCAGCTGCCCAGCGGGCGCCTGTCCCGATTTAAAGGGGCTCGGCTATACGCTGTTGTGAAGATTTCTGGTTACGTGGAACCTGCGAGAAAGATGACACTTGTGCGAAAGGAACGCATCGCGCTCTGTTCCAGGTAGTGGCCTAGTCGCTGCAGCTCTTCGATGCCTTCGAAGCCGGAGTGTTGCCGTGGATAACGTGCATAAAGTACGTAGAGCTCTGGGCGAACAGCACTATAGGGCCCAATGAATAGTTGTTCATGGCTTGGATCACGCGGCCCAAGCGCAAGGCGCTGTCCAAAGAGGAGCACGAGGAGAAGAAGAAGCAGGCTGAGGAGGAGAAGCGAGCACAAGAGAAGAGGCGGCAGGACAGGGCAAGCGCTCCTGAACAGTCGACGACGATTGGCAAGGGGAAAGCGAAGGCGCCCATGCAGGAGAAACTCTCCGAGGAGGAGAAACTTTCCAACTGCAGAGCGTGGTTTGATAGTTGGAGAAAACGCGTCCTCGGTGGAAACCCGCAAGCGTTGGCGGCCTCAGAGGAGCGGGAGCAGAAAGGTTTTGGGCCGACGAAGGCGCACTTCAGACTGGCCTACGGTAAATGGGATGCGACGAAGCATTTCTCGGACAAGCCGCTGGGCAACGAGTGGAGTACCGTGGCGAGGTGATAACATTTTGTCTCTTGAATACTCAACCTGTACTGTTGCCAGTCTGGAGTGTGGCCGTCGTCGTCACGGAAAAGAGTGTAGTTGCGCCGCTCTGGAGCCACATCCAACATGGTAAACTTGCTCTTCATCGATGGCAGATCCGGTAGACGCTGCCTCTTGCTCCCGATAGTGTCTCTCCTTCAGCGCCTCTGCTCCGCCAACTTAACTGCCGCGTCGAGATTGTGTCGCGAAGACAAGCCGTCCAAGTATTCCTCCAGCCTCTCCGCAAATGTTTCGACTTCTCTGTCCATGTATTGGTCCACCCTCTTGCAGACGTCTCGTGGGGCGTGCGCACTAATGCCTCAAAGTCCTCATCGGCGTGGAAGCCTTGCAGCCAGCTCGTCAGGTTCTTCCAGTGAGGGTTCCCGTCTGTCGTGGCTTTGAGTCGCATAATCGGCTTGAGGTCTCCGCTTTCCCGGTACAGGCGTATACGCTGAGTTTCACATCCTCAAAACGCACAACATTGGTAGTGCTCCATATAGATCTTCCTGCAGGTAGCGAGCAGTGCCGGACGTTTGTAGCCACGTGAGTCTACTCGAATCCTCTCCAGTAACCGCATCAGAGCAAGTCAGTAGATTCGATCGAGCAACTCAGTAGGTAGAGCTAGTAAGCGTGAATTCTGTGGTGTCGGAGGCGAGTTCGTGATCTGCAGTCGAGCTGGTTTTGCGAAGGATGCTGTGGCTGACGGGACAGGGAATGTTGTGGCTAGGCGATCTTTGATGTCTTTGATCTCCGCCATGATGCTCACTTAATGTCATTGTATCGCCATGTAATGTGTTCGGACTCGGTGCGACTCTTGTTTGCGGAGGGGCGATGGCGAGTGATGGGCGCCATCGTGAGTGAGGTCGCGCAGGCGAATGTCGTGGAATTACGGCTTGGGTCTCAATTCGTGGTGTTGATACACCGACTTGTGACCTTTCTCGCCAACCAGCCAAGTGACCAGACTCCTTAAGCGACGACTGCGAAAAGAGGACACGACGACAACCGCGATGGCGCCGTGAGAGGGTAGAGATGAAGTTGCCGCCCGTGGACTTTCGGTACAGGTGAGGATAGTGCTGTTTGAGCTCTACAGCGGCGAATCTGGTCTCTAGCTTTAGCGCCTGGCCGCCTAGCACAAGGAATGCCATCTTTCGCCTGGATCTCCTTCCAAAGTTGTTCCCGCCAGAACCTGAAATTTCCGAAGCCAGCCAAGCCAGCCTGCGCCCGCGAAACCGTCCAAGCGGTTATCTTTCGACTCCCGATATGTTCTCGCTATATTGGAGGTCAAATATCAAAAAGATACAAATGAACTAGGACCACTGCCGCGCGCTTCTATTTCCTGGAGGCCGATCGACATTTCGACAAGAAAAATGGCAAAAAGATACATCTCTCTGACGGGGACTATTATCAATGTCAGTGGTAATCAAGACGGTGCATGCGAGCGCAAATACTCACATCGAACCCCGGTCTCCCGCGCTTGAGATCTGAGAGAATGACAAGCTGTGAAGACGTTAGCGTGAGAACGAAGCGTGGTGATTAGTCAGCACACGAACCGGAAATCATGACCACTAGACCATCAAAGATGTGCTTAATATTGGCTTGGTTGCCAGACAAGCCATATTTAATACTTAGAATTCCAGAGCGATTGGGCGTTAAGAAATATGGGCTATTCTAGGCACGCTTGAGCTGACGAGCTTCCTTCTCGACATCCTGCTTTATCGGCTGCCCCAAAACACACAGCTAAGAGGATCGATTTTGATGTAAGCGGACCTGAGACGATAGACGACCAGCTCTGCAGAAAGGCACTCCCGGTGAACCTCATCCTACCTCTATTTCTGACATCGACCTCCGGAACAAGTTCCTACACAGCAGTCGGAATCGACAGTACAGGGTACTAGAAAACTGCATTCAGCATATTACATTTTCGAGCTTGTCAGCCAATAGTTGTACTTACCACGGTTTCTGAGGCAATCCTGACACAAGGGCTCTCCATGTGGACCGAGATAGCACTTCTGCCCTCTCGGGCACCAATCACCGGCATTGCCCTCGCAGTTGTCTGCACGCTGTCAGTGATGTAGCGTTTGCCATATTGTATCATGCAACATACGATGACATCTGTTGCGCCCACGGTCATAGACGCATACCATCTGCAGACAGCACGTGGCTCCTCCAGCGCCACAATATGCTGTTGGTATGATTAGTACGATGGCGTGAAAGAGGACGATGGCCAGCATTACTTCCTACAAGAGGACACCGGGCGCTGACGGCGCCAATAGTGAGAGCTGCAGCGAGCACGCCGAGTAGAGTTTGCGTTGACTTCATGTTTGTCGGGATAGGGGCAGCTTGGAAGCGGCAAGGTATGGGTATGCAGGACCGCGATGTCAGACTCAGGGTGCGTTTACCTAGCGCTCGTTAATTGGTTATTGGTGATTTCCAGTTATTTGATAACGAGCCCTCGTTGTCGCTGCAATTAACAGCTTTTAAGTGAAGGCTGTCGTTATTGCGGTGGAGTCTCACGGAAGTCACCGGCTTGGCCATTGCTCACCTCATGTCGTGTGTATCTCGCGTTTCTCGTGTATTGCTGCAGTCTCATTGCTCTTCTCATTCACGCTCCAACATGGCCATAGATCCAGTGCAGTCTGCTGTTGTTGCCGGTGTGATGGCCACGCGTTAAAGGGCTCGCGAGTCGCGACATAGCTTCCGCACGGGCCACAATAACTGCAATTAATGGACCATGGAGTCCGTTAATACACAAACCTATAGGACGGCCATATACTAACTTGATATGGTCAGCGAGCAGCGACAGCGAGCTGATAAGCAATAACTGGAACTTCTTCGGATCATGGTAAGTGAACGAGTCGCAGAATGGCTCGTTATTTGCTCTTGGCGCTATATAACCTATTAACAGACCTTAGGTAAACGCACCCTCACAAGGAAGAGAGTGTAGGGAATCGCAAATTCAAATGACAAGATCGTGGCATTCCGCTAGTAAGATGGTGACGTGCCGCACGTGCGATCTCGCACAAGAATGGGAGAAGTCAGACTTGCATGGTATAGAAGCCCGAGCTCCACGTCCAGCTGACCCTCATCCTGGTTGCTCTTACGTAGGGACCAACCTCTCGAGAGTCGAGCCTCGAGGTCACTGGGTATACAGCTATACTCGTGCGTACGGGAAGACAACCACATTGACTCCTTCCTTGTTGAGCGTGTTGCTCATGCCCCGCAAATGGATAGCGTCCATGGCGAGCTTGAGGGCTCGGCAATGGAGCCGACAACCAGGAGGCCGAAAAGAGTGCCGATGAAGCGCATGTTTGGATGATCACGCAATGTCGGTTGTTTTGCGCTCGATGAGGGTGTAAAGGCCTGATACCGTGCGCTTGATGGAGTTGGAAAGCCTTGATGTTTTGTGGTCGTTGCTCTCGAAGACTTTGTTCGAAGAGAACGACTGCGGAGTGAAGGGTATTTATCATTTCTTGTCAGTACTCCGCGGCAGAACCATTGCCCGGGAGAGCTTTCGAGGCTGTCCGTCGATCGTGAGATCCCATGCCAAAACGCTGCGATCTCGCCGGGATGAGTCCGGGATAACGTTTTGCTAGAGGTCAGCAGCTATCGTCCAAACCAGGTTTATCGCTGCCAACTCCGGCGATCGCGGTGCTGAGGGCTTTTCGGGTCAAGTTTCGACTCGAACGCTGTCCAGCAGGTTGACGCATCGCAGTGCTACAACTCCTGGATCGATGTTATCCACTAATGGCCGTCCCGTGCGGTGTTCGCACAACGAGAAGCCGAGAAGGTCTCACAATTCGAACTGATTTTCCGCAGGGTCAGCTGATCATTCCAACGCAGGGCACCATTGCCGGCGGCCTTCTTTCGCAAGCCTGGACAATCAACGCAAATCCGATTGGCTCAAATAGTCTGCGCGGCTGTTGGGAATGATATCACTGCCGATTCCGCCACGCTCATGGCGGCAGACCTTACTGCAGTGTTCCCTGTGGAAATTCAACAATTGCGAGGCGGCAGGGTGAGGGGATTTCCGGCACGGAGAGTACGACTCCATCCGCAGCTGCGTTTCGTGCGACATCTCTTGGAACCCTCCCGCAGGAAAAATCGGACGAGAGGCATGCAGATGATGAGAGTGGAAGGTTCCCGCGAGAGATGTGAAGGTTGGATATAAGCAAGTCTGGGTATGTGTGCCTCAGGCCGTCCGAATGAGTAATGAAAAGCTTAGTCAGCTCGGTGCCGTCCTTGTCCACTTTCGATTTCCAATGAGGTGACTTCTTCCGACAGACCACCACCATCCGACGGTGGCCAAATAGACTCGGAAACATGTGCGAGAGCAGACCAGGCTCAGTCCGGCGCTTCGAAGATTCCACCAGACGTCTTATCGGATGACAGGTAGAGGTATGCAACTGGACGGAAGTACACCGGTCACCGCTTGGAGGAATATCTGTTGCACTCTGACTCGTGCTGGTCGGAACTGGCGGTGGACCAACAAAGCGGTCGCCTTGGTCCGAACGCCTGTCGCAAGAAGCAAGATTTGTGCACCTGCGGACGACAAGTTATGGCTCATCAAGCTCATACGAGTCCACTATACGGCCACCAAAGCTCGACTCAGCGCCCCGTGGGGTCCTTCCATCAATCACGAAGCAAGGACTTTCCTCGTTCTGGTCGCCGTGAACTGATCTTTGCCTGTCTTCGTTATTGAAATCACACTCCGACATTGCAAGACCAAGATCATCATAATAGATGCAGGGATCGTCCTTGCGGGCATCCGCGAAAGAATGTACTTGTAGACAACGCCCCGCCTGCTCCCGAAGCTCCGCCCCAAACAAGCGTACACACTTCCAGCAAATATGGCAGCTCACTTCTTCGCCATTTCGTTCTTCGCCGGACTTTGTGCCAGCAGCAGCGTGCCGCAATATTCGAGTCCTGGAAGGCTTACCGGCACAAACTTCGGGATTCCTTCTCGAAACGCTACCTACGATTATGTGGTGGCCGGCGGTGGAACAGCCGGATTGGTCGTGGCCGCGCGTCGGACAGCATGCATCGACAGAGATCTCGTCTGCAGAGCGACTCCGACATAGCTCAGGCGAGAGCGACGATGGGGAGCGATGGTATGGAACTTATCCGGGCCAGCATCTCGTTCACGGACATTGATCCGCCGACCAGCGTCCTTACTGCCGCCACAAACGCATCCGCGACCGTCCTAGCCTCACCCGAAGTGTAAGAATCTTGAAGACATCGCAGACTCAGATACAGCTCGTTAGGGTGCGCGGACTTGGTCAAAAGATCAAAGTCGTACGTCAATGCATGCTCGACTTCCGGCTCCGCGATCTGCAAATGACCTTCGTCGGCGATGGGCATACTATATGGGATTATCACGCCCTGATGCTGCACGAAGCTACTGTGCTGGTATCGATTCTTGAGCTCCGGCCAGTCGGTACATTTCGCCGCGATGGTGCTCGAGCCCAGGTGTGCGTGTGGAGCAGATTCCCACATTTGTCGCTGGACGAGGTCGACCAGGTCGGTCGAGTTCATAGAGTCGCGAAGCTGGATGCGCAATGGGATCTCGCTGACGCATGGACCAACAATACTGTCACTGCCGAGCATTTCCTCATCACGCCCATGCATGAGGCACAAGGACATGACGTCGGTCCGCTGAGAAAGAACACTGAGCACTAGGCTCCACGCGCTCTGTACGACGGAAGACATGGAGGCTTTGTACGGGCTGTCTGCTGGTCGCTGCAAGTAGATAGTTCGTGAGATGTGATGTTCAGCCGAGCTGTATGCAAGTCCAACATTGTTTCTTGTTGGCATGTCATTCATGCTTCGCAGACTTGTTGGCGACGAGCCGCGCAAAAGGGATTTCCAGTATGCTAGGGTCTCGGGCGATTGCCTGAGGAGCCTATCAGAAAGGTAGTTTGTGAAGCTTGGTCTCGGAGTGACAGGTCGGCCAAGGTAGATGCTGAGCAGATCTTCCAGCAGATGACCCAGCGAGATACCATCAAAAACGCCGTGATTGATGATGTGGACGACATCACGCCCGCAGCCCGAAGCGGTGTATACCGCAGCCAATAGGGGATGTCGGACGAAGTCATGCCTCGCTGACAATTCGTCAACGTCGTCCACTTTTGACAGTGAGTAGACTCGGGATCTCCACCGTGTATCTTCCGGAGGTAGAACGAATTGCAGGGGCAGTTTGTTGTCTTCTCGAATGAACGAGAGGCGCAACGCCCCAGTACTCTCTGCCCACCGATAGAGCGTCTGGAGAAGCCTCTCGGGGTCAGCCGTCGCTTGCAGAGTGAGATCAAATTTGTACAGAAGGCCTCGGTCCGAGCCAGATTTGCGTGGAAGATATTCAGCTTGGAAATCAGTGACTTCCAATTGACCATTGTCCGAGTGCCGCGATTGAATCTCATCACTGTCAGGGCAAAGAGCCCCCACTCTGGCTCCGGAATATGTCTGCAAAGCCCGAGTAGCGTCTCGCCGGACATGACTTCAGTGGCTGTCAAGCGTAAACCGGCCAATCTGGCGTCACGAACAAACATCACTGCAGACAACGAACCGCCTCCGAGCTCTGTCCAGCGACTGGAAGGCGGGATCCGACCTTTCGAGACTTTGAGAATGCGGCTGCAAAGAGATCGCAAGGTTTCGAAGTTGGAGCGCTCCACATCGGTTTGCCAGTCATGGTCTTACTCATTCAGCTCTTCTTTCTTCGCATCAGCGCCGTCTTCGGACGCTTGGTCCTGCTGCCACTGTTTCTCGTATCGTTGTTTCAGGCCTCGTCTGTCAAGCTTTCCCGTGGCAGTCTTTGGCATGCTCCGAACTATGATCACCTTGGTGGGGATCATCCACAGTGGAACGTCCTTCCGAAGACGGTCCGTAATGGTTCGATGGAGCCAAACTCTTCACTCTGATTTTCTCAGGTGATGTCGGCCAGGGTCTGACTCGAGCGAAATAATACGAACGCGACGAGTGTCCGCTGTGACTGTCTTTCGACCTGATCGACGACGACTTGCTCGATCTTGTCGCTCAGAGCTGCAATGATGTGATGTTCGATCTCCGCCGCCTCGACACGTTGACCGTTGACCTTAAGCTGCCTATCTTTTCGGCCGAACAAGAATAGCTCGCCATTCTGTTGATACTGGACCAGGTCTCCAGTTTATTACCATCTACGTCTATCGGCGCCGGCGCCAAACGGCACAGCCCATCGGGGCGTTGAGATGAACGCAGCTGCCGTTTTTCCTGGCTCGTCCAGATATTCGTGTGCAACGCTGTGACCTTCGAGAATAAGCTCGCCCATTGCTCCAACAGGCATCAGGCGATCGTGCTTCCACGGATCAGCTACCCAAAAGCCCAAACGGCTGTCAGACCCGATACTCCGGAAGTTTGCCGTCGATAAGGCCATTTCTGCGGTACTATTGGTCCCACATGCTTCACTCTGCCCGTACCCGTTCCGCATTCTGACGCGCCCCGAAGTCAGCCACTTCTCCGCTAGCGATCGTTGCATGGCCTCGCCGGCTGATACCACCGTTCGGATCGAGGGGACCTGGTCGGGATCTAGGACCTTGAGAACGGACGGCGTCAGACGCACGAAATCTGGCCTCAATCGCCGGATGGCGCCAGCGAGATTGTTCGTACGCTCTCCGGGCGACGGGATGCAGACCGTACCACCAGCGATGAGGGTGTGAAGTATGTCGAGGATGCACACGATGTAGCTGAAGGACGAATATTGAAAGACTCGCGTCGAATCCGTAATGTCAAGCTTGTGGGGCTCTCACCACAGGCTGTCACCCAGGCGTCGTGCTGGGCGACTATGGCCTTGGGACTGCCGCAACTGCCAGATGTGAAAATGTAAAAGGCGGGATCTTTTGGAGAAATGGGGGTATGCTCAATGATAGAAGGGCCCCCTAGTTGGCTTCCAGTGTCCACCAGGGAGAACTTCCCGCGTCCCTCGTTGACGATGACAGTCGACGCAAGTTTGCATGCCAATGCAGTATGATCCCTCGTCGTGATGATCTGCGAGACTGCTGTCTTCTCTGTCTGAATCCTCAGGCGTTGTGGTGGAAGCGCAAGGTCAAGTAACAAGAATGCAGCCCCAGCCTTGAGGGTGGCCAGAATTGCCACGGGGGCTCACTTTGACTTGTTCATGAGAATGCCAATCACACAGCCGCGTTGAATGTTGGCTTGGCGAAGAAGATGCGCGAGAGCGTCGGTCGCTTGTTCAAGGTCGCCGCGGGATAGCTCACCATCCCAAGCCTGTATCGCCTGTATCGCCAATTTGTCTGGATCGCGGAGAGCCACTTGCGACACACGATCGTGAACAGTACGAGAGTCCAATTGCTGCGCTGTGGAGTTCCAGCCGGTGATGAAATTGCGGTCGTGGTCGGTCAGGACGTCAAGATCTTGGAGTCTTGCTTCATGTGTGGATTGCCATATTTGGTGGAAGAACTCCAGAAAATGCCGGACATATAAGTCAACATGGAAGGCGTCGATGTAGTTGGCATCCGACCAGGCTGTAACTCGTACGGAGCCGCTGAAGTTCCACCTTCACGTTCGGCGAACAGCTGCAGCGGAATGCTACTCTTCCCGGTCGTGGTCGAGGTCCAATTGTCGAAGCAGCCCTGATCTCGCGGAACATGCACGAGCATACTGGGAGCTTCCATCGCATCATTCAGAAGCACGCCGACGTTCCGGATCGACCGCACAGCTTCAGCGAGAGTTGTGGTCACCCCCGCTTTGAGTACGTGAGAGAAACGCCGGCGGTCGGCCTTAGCCAGATGAGTGCTCACGAAGCACGGAGAGTCATCTCCAGTATAAGCCCAGATCAAGGCCGCAAAAGCAAGATCCAGGCATGTCTCGAAATCAATATCAGTCCAGTCCTGAGAAGAGGACCCGATTTCCGCGACGTGTGGGTGGGATGTCCATAAGCCAGTAGCAGCACTGTTCGAGCGGTCTCGCTGAGGAGGGAACAAGGATAATTCAGCCATGCTGACGGGTCGAAATGAATGCCTTGATTGGAGAGTGGCCAACCTCCGTGAGTTAGGACGCCTTTCTTACAAGTCAACGTCGAGCGCCCGCATTGCGTCTGTAAATGCCGCAGAGCTACGTGGTCGTGGTCATTCACCTGCGCTACACATTAGCATTGACAGTGATTGGAGGATCGCCGGCGAGTATTGTTCCAAAGGGGAAATTCCACGGTGCTTCAGAGTTCGGTACTTCATCATAGTACGTAGATCATCCCCGATTTTGGCGACGATCAGTGCAGCGATGATGAATCGTCCACCTGAACTGTAACCTGATGTGCAATAAAGGTCTTCGCCTCGCGCATGCTGATTCCGATTGCGAGCAAACTGTCTGCGTTCAGCCTCTTGCAATGTCTGAATGGAAGGCATCGAGGCTGTTCCGCAGCTCTCCGGTCTTCATCAAAACCACATGTGGGCTCGCCATTTTTTCGGACATCTTCTTCTATGGCCTGTTGCCTCCGATCTTACCGAGTATCCTTCGAGAAAGAGTGCACATCAGATCAGACCAAGGTATCGTCAGACGTCGAGCTTTGGCTTGTGAGAGCACAGTCTGACGCAGACGCATAGTACAGCTCTGGACCAGTTTGATGTTTGCAATCTACAGCATTGCCATTGTCGTTAGTTCACGTACGCTTGTCTCCCATGAACTCCCTGCAAATGCTTCGTACTGATGTATAGATCTCGCAGCGATAGCGGGACATTTCTCGGATGCCGGAAAGCGTCGCAAGCCCTTGTTCATCGGCGCACTTCTCTTTCAAGCTGCCGGCATCGCTCTCCTGACGGTTGGAACTTCGCTTGCGTGGTGGATCAGCGGTGTGATACTCGCCGGTCTATCATCTGGGGTGACCTGGACATCGAGTCTCGCGCTGGCCATCGATGTGACTGCGAAAGACAAGTTGGCGGAAGGTCTCGCTTTCATCAGCATCAGCCTGCAGTGTGGTTTGTTCGCGGGCACCGTTCTTGGCGGCGTGGTGTATCAGAAAGGCGGATACTACGCTGTATGGGCCATGTGCTATGCATTGATCGTGGTGGACGTAGCGTTGCGCATCGTAATGGTGGAGGCGCCAAGGATGCAGCCTGCACCCGCGACAGTTGAATGCTCGACGAACGACGTCGGGAGAACACGGTTGAAGCCAGCATCGACTGAGACCGCCCGATTAGTAAAAAGCGGGCGAAGGCTGCCGCCGACGCTGTTGCTATGGAGAAGTCCGAGATTCACGGCCACCATAGTTGGGACGCTACTCAACGCAACGATCTTGACGTCCTTTGATGGCGCTCTGACCATTCATTTGGAAGACGTCTTCGGCTATACTCCTCTGGACGTTGGACTGACATTCATGGCGCTTCTCGTCCCAATCTTCATGGCGCCTTTGGTTGGTCGCATCGCAGACCGGCACGGAGCTCGACCACTTCTCACGGCCAACTTGCTTCTCGGGACCATTCCGTTAGTGTGCCTGCGATATGTGAGCCACAACTCGATCGGTCAGAAAGTCCTGGTATGCGCACTGTTGTTCCTGGTCGGCTTGACCTGCGCCGGTAGATTGGGCATATATACGTCTCAAGTCAATCACGCCGTGCGGGACTTTGCGCAAAATCGACCGGGTCTACTCGATCCTGACAGAGCGATCGGGCAGGCACAGGGCGTCTGGAATGCCGCGTACTCCGCCGGATGCGGACTGGGACCAGTCTACAGCGGATTGATCCAAGACAGGGCTGGGTGGTCGACAGAAACATGGACTGTTGCATTGTTGGGGGTCTGTGCTGCCATTCTTGCATTCCTCTTCACCGACGGCTGGATCGGAAAGCGTACCAAGTAGTCAAGGCAATCGCGGATTGGTGATCGCTCGCTTGGAGTAGCGCCATGTCCGCTCTGCCTCATGTCTAGCCGACCATGAAGCTAAAGCAGACCTCGGATGGTAGTAGACAGTTCTCAAATCATGACAATGCAGGCGTCGACAGATTGCCGTACCTTACCTGTTCCCTCCAGATCTTGGCCGGTTTGACATGCCACGGTCGACGAGAGGCGCGCATATAGTTACCGTGCCACGATGCACAGCTGGTGGCGTGAGTTGAACCAGCGTACGGAAAGCAGTCGGTTGCCGCGCGTCGAGACGTACCTTGGCTATGCTCTGATTGAATGTCAGCAAAGCGCGCATCGCCACAATGGAAGATTCGACTCATGTCCTTCAACGGAGCTTGTCCAGGGAGTCCCTTCATGACATGGCGCGATTCGGGCGTCCCTACACGAGTGGTCATTCAAGACGAACACAAGTTGTAAAGAACAGTGGAGACTGCAAAGAGAACGTCAAGCCGACCGTTGATTTTCTTCCGATAGTGCCCAAGGCATATTTGCTTAGTCATATGACACCGCTGAATCGATTCGCGGTTGAGTCTTGTCGATGTACAACATTGCTGGACAATTCATCTTCATTTGTGCTGCGAGACTCACGCACCGCTCGCTGACGTCTTTCGTAGTACGGCTTCTAAAAGCTGCCCCAGTAATGCTTGTCGTAATCACCCTTTGCTTTCCACAATGGAGCCGGAGCATACACAGGAATCTCGCTGTCCGCTGTTCCTCACAATTAGCAATCTTGATTGGGGGCGTTTTGCTAAAAGATACGCACTTCCATATCCAACCGCCGGGAGGGCCCACGAGGGGTCGTTCGGAAGTGTCCAGCCATCGGGAGGTGTAGTGACAGTGGCCGTTTTGTTGAAGGGTACAAGCTTGGAGTTGGGATCGCCCAGGCCGTCGTTTGGACCATATATGCTGTCGCCATGGCCATAGACGTTGTTGATCTTGTTGATGACCTCCGTTCCCGTCTCCGTCCACAGTGTCACGTCTTCTACCGTGATATTGGTGGTCATGACCAAGTCGTTGGCCACGAAGAACAACGGCGGTCTGTGGGACCCGTTGACCAGACTGCCGGTGACGTTGCTGCGTGGGAGTTTTAGCGGAGGGTGGCAGGAGACAGCCGCGTATCATAAATGGCGTACTGACCGGAAAGTGATATCACTAAGTTTCACTGCACTGGTATCCCCGTCGCCGTTCTTCTTCCAGTATTGGTTGATCGTGACTCCATATAGAGAGCCCTTGCTCCTGAAGTTTTCGAACAACATGTTCCGAGCGAATCCACTCCCTCCAGGATAAGTCTTGATGAAAATGATATTGCTTACGCCAATGGCAGAGATGTTGCGAGCGACCTTGACAGAAGTCAGCTCCGGCGACAAGGATGACAACGGGAAGATCGGATTCCGCTCACAATGTTCTCAATGATTGCCCCAACATGCAGACTGCCGATCGAGATGCTGGATCCAGCTTGATTGCAAACCAAGTTTTCCACCAGTATGTCGCGCGATGGACTCTTCAACGACACGCACTCGTCTCGGTTGGTGACCTAGGTCCATTGTTTCAGCTTGTATGCAATCCTCGAAGGATTCATGACCAGACCTCGCAATCATGGATCCAGCAATTTTGGCCCACGACATCGATGCCATCAAAACTCCCAAGGTTCGCTCCGCGTATGGTCAAATGGTAGACTTCGATGTTGACGCAAAAGTCGGTTATGATGTGGAATTGCGGGCTGTCGACGAGAATCAAGTCGTGAAAACTTGCATCGAACGATCCAATGATGCGTATCAGACGTGGCCGAACAGCGCTGATTCGGTTTAGCTCAAGACAAGAATGGGGACGACTGGCAGTGCGGACTTGTTTGCGTTGCGGTACAAGTATCCTTGACCTTGTATGGCTCCGCGACCGTCGCTGGAATGGAATTCAAAGTCGTTGGCTGTGAGACTGTTTAGCAGGATCCGACTCAGTGAACAAGACTCCATACCATTGACAATCAATATAACGTCCAGTAGGAAGCGACCATCGCCTTCGCCGTCAATGGTGTTTGCTCTGGACACAGGATCTGGAGGAATGCCCCAAAGGGCAACCTCCCGTGGGACAGCATAGTTGGGTCCGTATGCCCTGCTCGAAGTCGGACATTATGATGCGTCCAGCTACCGACACCGACAAAGACTTACACCGTAATCAAGCCGTCGAGCTGGAAGGCCCAATTGGTTGCATTGGCGAGGACGATCGACTCGGTCACAAGGTAGTTGCCGTTCGGAACGTAGAGAACTGTTCCTGGAGACCTTTGAACGCATTCGGCGAAGGCTTTGTGGATGGCAGGTGCGACATTGGTGGTGTTGTCTGCTACCCCTCCGTAGTCCAAGATGTTGCAGATTTTGGTCTTGTGCGCCAATGGTGTGAGTGGTCCAACAGGTCCGGTCAGTTGTGCAAGAACGAGAGGTACACAACTAAGCCAAAGGCACAGAGCCGCGAGGGAAGAGGTCAGCATCTTCAAGCGTCTCGATGGAGTTCTGGCACCAGATCCCGCAGAGCAGTCTTGACGTTGCGGCGGTTCTGCGAGAAGTCGCTGCCGGGAACCAGTGTCCTTTGTGGTGGGTTGCAAAAGGTCGGGCGGACATCGGAGAGTCTGGCGGGACTCTTTGCATGGCTTCCATGCAATGGCCACCCACATCTGCACCAGTCACCTCTTGCATTTAGCCAAATACAATGGCCGGTGCCAATTGCAACATCTCGCATCATCATCCAATATATCACGCTATTCTCGCGAGTGATAGCGTATTGCAGGGGAAAAGAGTCGGTCTGCGTAGAAGTTGGTATTAGCTCACGTTGACAGAGCGGACTCAAATCATAATTGATGGTTCGATAAGTCATACCCCAGTCATCCATCAGTTCCTGGGTCTGCAACAGGCATTCAGGTCGATAGGAAATTTTGTACTATTTTCGAATTGCCGCACAAGCCACTCCGCTTCACTACAACTCGCTACCTCGTACATCGGGTAGTCGCCTTTGGTTGTGGACTGAAGTCTGAGGGTAGGATCAGACTTTCGTTGGTATCCGTTTTCGCGAAGCCGATGCTTCAACTCATCGCCGACGGTTGCGATATGACAACACGCCCTACAGCTAGAAAGTCGATCCAACGATCAAGCCACTACGTCTGGAACACAAAATCCAGGCGCTTGTTTCCCTTGTCCTGCGTCGTGTTCAGGTAAATCTCCTGCTGCTCCTTTGTCATGCCATTCCACTTGCTTTTGTTCGACCTGTTGCGCCAATCGTAGTACACCTTCGCGAGCGCATTTGCCGCCATGCATCCGATGTTGATCGCTATCAACTGCTTGTTTCCTCGATGATACAATGGTTTGTCGTCCTCTCGATAGATGTTGGACGAAGCGATGCCAGATAGTTGGATCATGATGTTGTAAATGGCCGCGCTGATTGCGCGGGTGCGCACGGTATTGCTGTTTCGACTGCACCAGCCTACTTGAGCGGCTTGCATCGACGGTTGAGCGATGAGCAACATGCTTACGACATACTGTGCCCACGGCGAGAAGTCGGACATTACAGTCAAGCTGATGACAAGCAATGGGAGGGCCCATAGTTGGGTTAGGACGCCGAAGAGTGCCACTTGTCCGAATCGCATGCAGACGGCAGTAATCCAGAAGAGGTTGATGGCGGTGAGCACAGTAATCGGAATGTGTAGCAGGGTGATGTTGAAGGAACTGAAGTGGAGGTGCTTCAAAGCCAGACTGATGTATGCCTTTGGTGGGCTGGACGGAATCTCAAACAGTATTCCGATGGCATATATAGGCCACATGTCGTAGTCGGTCAAACTCCGCCAGATCATCTTGAGCGTGATGGCTTCCCGATTGTGCATTCCGGATTTGGATGGATCGTCGCGGAGGATCTTGTTGACGATGATCTTCTCCTCCCGTTCGGTGAAGTAGCCCAGTGGCGCAAACCAGGTCTTCGTCTGAGTGGCGCCAGGAACAAGGAAGAGGAAACTCAGCAGTCCGATGGCAAAACTGATCAGAGCTTCGATCATGAACAGCCATCTCCAGCCCTCTCGACCAGCGACTCCGTGCATATGTAGTACGCCGTAAGCGATCAAGGATGCCACCACACCCGAGAGATAATCGGTCACCCAGAAAAGCGCGAGGCGGATGGGCATTTCGGTGCTGGTGTAAAAGTATGACAAGTACAAGATACTGTCCTGCATGAATGTCAGCTAAGTTTTCATCGCTATCATGGTGGAACCCACTGGAATGAATCCTCCCATACAAATTCCAACGAGGAATCGTGTAGTGAAGAACACGGTCCGCGACTGCATGAAGAATTGTCCCGCGGCCGCAATTGACCAGAGGACAATTTGGACGGGAATCCAGCGATCCGGGCCCAACTTCTTGCCAATGAGCTGTGAGGGTATCTCTGCGATGATGAAGCCGACACGATAGAAATTTTGCGCATTGTTGTAGTCATTCGTGGAGAGCTTCAAGTCGTCCAGCAGACCTCCAGCAATCGCGAGCGACAGATTGCCGCGATCGATGTTGAGGGCAAAGAACATGACCAGTACCTGAAGGAGTGTCAATATTGAGGCATCTTGTATATCTTCACCTCCATATCCTCATACCCAGGCAAGGATTCTGAAATCAGTCTTCCGACGAAGAGTCATCTCCTCGCGATATGTCCATCTCTCAGCAGGATCGTAGCGATGTACATTCTCCCAATCAGCTCCTGGTTCGTAGTGTTTGGCGAGATCCACATCGTCGAATACGCTTCTCTTCGTCGCTGTAGCGTCCAAGTCCAATGGCTTGCGCACGAGAGAGTTCCATGACCAGGTGGCCTTCTTGTCTGTTTCATGATCTTCATCGACGAGAGTATCAATCTCGGAGATTTCCTGAAATGTGTGCGCTTTCTCATCTCTCTTGCCGTTCGCATTCAGCGTGGCCGAGACGTGAGCGGTCGAGGACTCCATCTTTGACATGCGCTGTGTTGCAAGTCGTCTTCGGCTCGCTGATCATACATACGACTGATGATGCTTTCATCTGCCGTCGGCGCAAGCACGCCATGCTGGCCCTGTAGACGAAGATGTTGAATGTGGCAGCATATCAGCCCATCTTCGTCGGTTGAAAGCACGCCATGCTGGCCCTGTAGAAGACAATTGGAGGCACGAGGGGCCACTGTGAGAGCAGATCCTTTTCGGGAAGCTTTCCGATCATGGCACGCAGGGAAGGCGGCGGATCTAGTATTTTCCAGCAATCAGGTTTCACCTGCGGGTTGGCGGAGCGCCGTCCGTCTTTGCAAGGCAGGGTCAAGTTTGGGCGACCGTTGTGAGAGCTTTTCGTGAACAGGCGTGCAATACCACTGACCAGGTTGTGGGAAATGGCGCTCCGATGGCCGGGTAAGATAGCGCGGGAGGTGCATGGTCCCTGGGCCCGGGCTATCGACTCAACGTCTTCGTCACGGACACTGAGGTTACATCGCCGTTGTGAAGTGCTCGCGAGCAGGTAGCACGTAATTGGAGGGAGAGGACGTGGTTGATGTGATGGACGGATGGTTGACGGACTGTGAAAGCCGTAGCCGTAAAGCGACGGGAGCAGACTTGTGATGACTCAGCGTGATTGGAAGCCTCAGGCATCACCGATACTCACTCCTGCTTCGCACAAGAGCGGTGTAGGTTCTAACTTGACTTCCCTTGTCTGACATCAGCACGCCATCTGCGCGCCGGAAGACACAATCCTACCGCCATACTGCCGCATTGATGAAGAATGTGCATTATCCGACCGTCTGTTGACATCGAACCACCCAGAGGCCAGTGAACCACGGCAAGACTCTTGACCATCTGCTGCGTACTGCTCCGTCGGCCGCCAACATGTCGACTCCCAAGAAGAACATCCTCCTCCTCATTGCGGACGACTTGGGGAAGAATCTGGGATGCTACGGAGCGAAGGTTCAGACACCCAACATCGACGAGCTCGCCGCCCAAGGAGTGCGGTACTCTCATGCATTCACCAGCACTGCTTCCTGCAGCAACAGCAGATCGGTCATCTACACCGGCTTGCACACCCACCAAAATGGCCAGTATGGGCTCGCCAACAAGAAACATCACTTTGTCATATTCGACGACATCAAAACATCTCCGGCCTTCTTCCGCGAGCGCGGATACTTGACTGCATTGATCGGAAAAGTACACGTTGGACCCGCTGCTTCATTCCCGTGGGAGCACCGACTGGAAAGTGGCACTCGCGATGTTGCATGGGTCGCGGACCAAGCAAGCGAAATCTTCCAGCAAGCCAAAGACTCGGATCGGCCTTTCTTCCTCACTGTAGGCTACATCGACCCGCATAGAGACATGACTCGATCTGGTTTCGGAAATGAAGACAAGTTCGATGAGAGGATCAAAGACGTGCGATACGAAGCTTCCAACGTGGAAATCCCTCCCTTCATAAACAACATCGAGGAGACTCGTTTCGAGTTTTCTGAGTATTATCGATCCATCAGCCGCCTCGACCAGGGAGTTGGACTTATATTGCAAAAGCTCGAGGCCGCAGGTCTTGCAGATGACACTCTGGTCGTCTTCCTGAGCGACAATGGTCCTCCATTTCTCAATTCCAAGACGACGCTTTACGATGCCGGTATCTGTCTGCCTTTCATCGTTCGCAAACCCGGCTCTGCTGTCAGGAACATCGTGAATCCGAACATGGTCTCCTACGTCGACATATTCCCAACTTTCCAGGAATGGACAGGCACGTCGGAGCACTCACCAGAAGGGCTAGCTGGGCAGTCATTTCTTCCAATCCACGAACGGACGGACCTCGTCCCGGAGTCTGAATGGAAGCATCACATTTTCGGCTCTCACACTTTCCACGAGGTTACCAACTATTGGCCTACTCGCATCCTTCGGACACGCAAATACAAATACCATCGTAACGTTGCCTGGAGATTGGACTTCCCATTCGCAGCCGATCTGTACGGCTCGCTGGCGTGGGACGGAATCCGCCACTCACAGCCACTCGGCTCAGAGAAGGAGATCATGGTCGGGCCTCGCAAGTTGCAGGACTACATCTTCCGGCCGCCTGAGGAACTTTATGACCTCGAGGCTGATCCTCAAGAAGTGGTCAATCTTGCAAAGGATCCGCAGTACAAAGATTTGCTTCTCAGTCATCGGGCGAAGCTGGAAGAATGGCAGGATAGGACGAAGGATCCGTGGCTGTACCGGGACGGGGTTAGCAAATTGTTTGTCCAGCATCATTTGGACGCTGGAATGATCCTACCGGATCGCTTCGATCTAGAGCTGGACAACGTCCGCATCAGATAGCTACGCTACATGGAGCAGTCGCCATTCTTGCTCGCTCGACACGATTGTCGGTCTGCAGACGACTCAACATCCGGTAAATATGCCTCTGATCCCGGGCAAGGCTCTGAGCGTCCGCATAACCATGATATGGCGGACTGCCGCTAAACATGACGACTGCCCTCGGTGTAAGCGCCCATTGCTATCATGCCACCCCTGAACGCGGATCCATTGTTTAAAATTGCCAACACCTATCACCCGACACTCGTCACGATGAGAGACATCGTGCCACGACTCAATCGGAATACCAATATCGAACTAGCCATAGCGTCCAGGCACGCCATAACATGCACTATTTATGCCATCGACGATCAGGCATGGCTCGAGCGGTGCACGACCACTCTGGCACCAATGCGTATCGTTCGTGCTATTGACTATCAGGCATTGTTGGAGGAGGGTACGACGACCAATTTTCACGCCATCTTCTCCGCAGCACGGTTCGAGCAGTGCACGACCGTTCTGCTATCAATGTATACACGCCTTGGTCCGTCCGGTTGCATCGTCATGATATAAAGACGAGGACTGGTCGAGATTCATCGGCAGGCCTGCAACTATGGTTCATTCAATCGTTTTCGCTACGCTCTTCTTCTGTACCTCCCTTGCCACTGCGCAATGTGGCTCTGGAACACCCGATGCGAAGGTCACAGGCTCAACTGGAGCATATGTGGCCAGCATCGGCACCAAGTCCGCATACTCCGGGGCCAGCTATCTCTCCGCAATTCAGGCTGCCATTGATGGTACATCCAGCGGAGCTCGCATTGCTGTCATCGCATCGGGTTCCATTGGCAGCAACTCCATCATTATCGATGCCGGAAAGACGTTCGAAGGCTGCGGAACGATCGATGCCAGCTTCAAGAACTTCAAAGGCGCTATCGAGATCATCGACGTTGACGATGTCCACGTGCGTACCTGTGGGTCACAAGTACCAAGAGTGATGCTGACTCCACGTCCTTAGATACCATACTTGACGTTGACCGGGAACCCGTACTACGGCATTCGAATTTCCGGCACAAATGGCCTCCAGCTCGGCCAAATCACCATGGTCATGTCCGCCACTCCATCAGGTGGTGGCATTGGGGTTCGATTCGAGATGGCAGGCGCCGCCAACAAGAATGTCAAAATTGACACCGTCAGCGTGACCGGCGCCAGCGAGCATGCAGTAGAGACTTGGAACATCGACAAGCTCACCATCAACAGCGTGATTGCGAAGAACTGTGGAGAATGTGGTCTATTGCTGCAAAAGACCACCAACGCTCACGTCGGATCTGTCACCGGTACGAACGTCGGAGCAGGAACAGGCTACGCAACTTTGCGGTTCGCCAACCAGAACGGCCGACTGCCCGATGGTAGCTACACGACGAACGTCTTCGTCGACAAGGTCTACTCACGTGGGGGTGGGAGAGGCGTGTTCTGCGTCTCGGAATCCGGAGGTGCTGAGATCGGCAAAATTGATCTTGCAAACAACAATGGGCCGGAGTCCATCCTGATCGAAAACTGCTACGGCCTCAACATCAAGAGTGGAACAGTTGTGGGCGGAGGAGACGTGCGAATCTCAGCACGAGACGAGTTTGCGAACACGAAGGATATTACCCTGAGTCTGGAGGTCGATGGAACCGACGTTGTCGAGTCGCCTTGCGCCATCAACAGCCATCTCACCATCACCGGTACTGCAAAGGTGGACATATGCTCAAAGTAGCTATCATTCACTACGGTACGAGCGAAGAAGGACGCGCAGATGAGCTTTCATAATCTCGAATATGAGAGCTTCAGCTGTTCTCCTCGACGAACATCGTTCGGCTCTTCTCGTCCGTCGCAGCTTGCCCCACATACTCTTCGTTGCTCCGCACATGTGCAGCCTTGCCGTCAAAAAGGACTGCGATCTCCTCCAACGTTGGTCCGCGAGTTTCCACAAACAAGAAGTAGATACACAAACATTCGATGACGAGGATGGCGATGTAGACAAAGTAGAACCTCCAATGCAGCTGTTCCAGCCCGATGGGATTCACTTTTTGTTGGTCAGCACCTCTTCCGGGATTTGTTGGGAAACAGACGATACACACCATATTGATTGAAGACCGAAGAGAGAGAGATCAATGTGAAATTGATGGCCATGCCCTTGGCTCTGATGTTGAACGGTAAAATCTCAGCGCAGTAGGCTATCGTCAGACCAGGCCAGGCAAAACCTGCTACGCCGTAGAAGAGGAAGATCATGGCGATGACTGCACTGCCGGCACTCGAGTTTCCGGTCTGCGCATAGACGGCGGAACAACTAAACACCTTTCATTAGCATGGATTCCAACAGAGTCCGGTGAGCAGTGAACATACGCAGTCCATACTGAAAAAGCGATTAGCATTCCGACTCCTGCGATCAAGAACAGCTTTCTTCGACCCATTCTGTCGACCATGAAAGCGAAGCCGAGAGCGACAAGGAAGGACCAGATCTGCAGTCCACCATTGATCAAACTCTGGTTGCGCGAGCCAGTGATACCGATACTATCGAGTATGCTGTGGAGATAGTACGAAACTAGCCCGTTGCCGGAGCACTGCGAGAAGAACGACACCAATGCTATGAGCAGGAGCCGCTTTCTGTTTCCCGGTGTCTTGAGAAAGACTAGCCAGCCCTGTTTGGCATTACGTTTCTCAAGCTGAATCGTCGTTTGAATCTCTTCAAACTCGAGCTGGACAAAGGCATTTGTGTCGTCTCCGTTCGCGTGATACTTGACAAGAATAGCTCGTGCTTCGTCCCCTCGATCTTTGGAGCACAACCAGCGAGGACTTTCGGGTATGAACCATAGGCCCGCCAGTTGAAAGACTGGCATCACAGCTTGGACTCCGACAGGAATACGCCATGCTGCGTTCGTTTGGTAGCCTACAGTCCCAAAGACGGTCCACGCAGCGACGATCGAGCCCAGGTACCAGAGCACATTGTACATTGTCGTTAGCTTTCCTCGGTGTTGTGGGTAGGCCAGCTCCATGATCAAGACCGGTGCGGAGCCCTGGACGAGATTTGCGCCTAGACCGACCATGAAACGACCGCCGATGAACATGCCTTCGTGGTTGGTAGCAGGCACGACTTGCAAGATTGTGCCCACGAGGACCACAATGATTCCGATGGTGACGGCCCACCGACGGCCAAAGAGATCGGACAGGTAGCTGCTGAAGGGAAGGGCACAGACTCCGCCGATGTTCTGGATGGCATTGAAAAGACCCAAATTACCGCCGGTGGGATTGTTGAAGTCTGATGCCGGATCAGTCGTGAATGGTACTATGTATGTGACACTCTGACTTACAGTCCCGCCATGGTACCATCGTCTGCAACCCATTGAGCAGACTTCCGTCGAAGCCGTTGGTTGTGGCTCCAAGGAATAAGAACGGAAGCATCAGATACAGTCGTCGCAAGCCATTGTGGCGCCACCATTGGACAGGCGGGCAGGATAGAGCAATGGCATCTTCGGGATCGTAGTGAGTAGAAACATCATCGAGCTCTGAAGGCTTTGAAGCATCAAGCGGGTGTTTCTCCATTGTCGATGTAGCCTGATAAGAGTTGATGAGTGGCTCGGGATGCAAAAGTACGAGAGTAGAGCCTGAACTGTCTTATGTCATGTCGCTGTGCCCGCAAAGACCAGACCCGCGACCATCGCTCTGCCTGTGCAGGGCATGAAGAGCGTTCAACCCTAGGTCTTCCTCCGCTGATGAACCCGGCAAGGAGGTCGAAGTCGCCGTGCACTTTCCGATCTCTCGGTATGGCGGCGCAAGGTGATAACGGACGCAGCGAAGATACCCCTGCAATCGCACATGACCTGTCCCACAATCGTTCAACTCCCCCGCGTGGTCGGCATGCAGTCGACCGAGACTGGGATTGATCTCCAGGTTTCTCCATCTTTCATCCCCAGATCCTTGTGTTGAGCCGGCATGTGATGGCGGCAATACGGCCATGGGCTCCATAGTACACAAAGACGTGTGGGATTCCGTGCGGAGACCAAAGCTCCCACTGCAAGCCCAGCTGCCCGTCTGATCATCACGGACAGGCAAAATTGTTCTGGCAATTCTCATACCCGCTTCCCTGACAGTGATCGAGGTAATACCCGACCTGAGTAAGCTTTGAGGGCAAGCATACGCTCAACCTCACCTTGGCGGGGTACTCCCTCCGGGCCAAAATGAGTATAGCTCAAAACACCTTCGATACCGGAATCGTGATCTTCAACTGTCACAGTCTGATCAGACACGATCGAGTTCTCTATGGACTGACTCTTTCGAAAGCGTCTAGCATTCGATCCGACAATTGTTAGTCATGGCATCTGCACGTTCGAGCAAACCGCAGGAGATCCCATATCTCAGGAAAACAGGCGAAGCAACACAGCTCATCGTCGATGGAAAGCCGTTCCTCATCTTGGGCGGCGAGCTCCAGAACTCGTCGCTCACCTCAGCTCGATATATGGACACGGTCTGGCAGAAGATGGTTGACACGGGCGTCAACACGCTGCTCGGATGTGTGACTTGGGAGGACATTGAGCCCGTCGAGGGCCAATTCGACTTTTCTGAACTGGACAAGGTCTTGGCTGGCGCTGCAAAGCATGGCATGAGGCTGATCCTGTTGTGGTTCGGCTCGTTCAAGAATGGTCCGTCGGCAATTCCACGCTGTTCAAAGGAAGGACCGAACGCTGATTCGGAGCAGGAATTTCGACATACACTCCAGCCTGGGTGAAGACCAATCCAAAGAGGTTTCCTCGGGCAAAACTTCGAAAAGCCGGCGGCGTCTTGGAGACCGCAGATGTCGTCTCCATCTTTCCCAAGGACGCACAATGCCTCAAATCCGATGCCAGAGCATTTGGCAGGCTGATGAGACATCTTCAGAAGACTGACACACAACGTACGGTGATCATGGTTCAGGTTGAGAACGAGGTCGGCTTGCTTGGCGATTCTCGAGATGGCAGCAAGCATGCGAATGAGGTATTCGAAGCTCCAGTTCCAGTCGATCTTGTCTCGTTCCTCGACGAAGGGTGGCACAACCTCCACCACGACCTGAAAATGAAGTTCCCAAATCTGAGAGCAACGTTGCAGCAGCTCGCAGGTGGGACCGCAATCGGCAACTGGGAGTCTGTCTTCGGCAAAGGTCCAGCCACCGATGAGCTGTTCATGGCGTACCACTATGCCAAGTACTTGAACGAGGTCGCTGCTGCAGGACGGCAAGAATACTCCATCCCGCTGTACACAAACGTCTGGCAGAATTACTTTGGTTCGGACGCAGACAGCTCGTCACCGGTGGTAGTAGGAGGTGGCGGTGATCCTGGCGACTACCCATCGGGCGGCGGAACGAGCAATGTGCTCGACATATGGCAGCGCTTCGCTCCGAATCTCGACCTCATCGCTCCTGATGTTTACTTGAATGACTATGCAAGCTCATGCGCCAAGTACAGGCACAAGAACCAGCCACTGTTCATTCCGGAGCAAAGAAGAGACGAGTATGGTGCGAGAAGAATCTGGAAAGCTTTTGGCAGCTTTCAAGCGCTCGGAACCAGTCCCTTCGGCATTGACACTCTAGATCCGGAGAACAATGCCTTCACTCGACATTACAAGCTTCTAGCGCAAGTGTCCAGATTGGTCCTGGATGCGCAGCTGAAGCCCGAGTCAAGTGTTGGATTTTATTTCGACGAGCTCACCGAAGACGGAAGAGACACCAGTCCGCCGATGGTCGTGCGCTTTGGCGGATACCAAGTCACCGTGAGTCGCTGCTTCGTGTTTGGCAAGCCGGGTCCTGGATCGGGCATGTTGATTCACACTGGTCCGGGAAAGTTCCTTCTCATCGGCTGGGGTTTCCAAGCGGCGTTCAAATCGACGAGACCGAATTCAACTTTCACTGGCATTTTGAGCATGACGGAGAAGAGCGTGGTTGATGTCGAGACCGGTCTTCTGCGGACGGAGCGGAGATTGAATGGCGATGAAACTCGAAGTGGCATCTATGCCATGATGCCGAATGAGAATCCTGATTATGGCGGCTTTCCGATCTGTGTCACCATTCCTGCGCGAACGATGATTGCAGAGGTAGAGGTATATGCGCTCGACGAGGGAGATGAGTCGTGATGGGAGGGGAGAAATCCAAAGTTTGTCTTTGTATGCTGGTCCGCCTCCAAGGCACTTTCCATGGCGATATGAACGATCTTGTTCATGCCCTGCGTCAATGTCCGACCATCCGCAGAGGTGGAGCAGCGTTTGAGGCGACATTTGCTTGCTCCACAGGTCGTCCCGCCTTCGTGCAGGTAGCTGATGCCGATTCCTCGGGCTTTGCGTGGCCCGACGACGGACCCATGGCCCTTGAAATATTTTGTGCAAGACATCGTCCAGCCTCACCGGATCACTTCATGCATAATTTTGGCGATCGCAAGGATGCGCCACAGCCTCTTTGGTCTCCATTGGCAGCTATTTCGTCGCCGTCACAGCCCGGTCGGCTTGCAGACTTTGTGCGTCTTGTGACATCTTGTTTCCACTTGTAGACTCGAAGGATACAGAGCGCGAGTCACGAATCATCCGCGTTGCACCGCCATATCGTCGAAGCCACATGTTCCGAGCCGAGCGTTGGCAGGCTTCACCGGCGGTGTCGAACATGAACGGCAGATCGAGCGGATGGGTAGGAATCCGGAGGGTTTACCAAGTCGCAGCGCAAGGTACTTTGAAGGACGGAGATCTCATCGTCAGCCAAGGTAGTGACTCGTGAGCACCGGAAGACGCTCACGCAACTGAGTGGATCGACTGATCAGAGCTTTCGTCCAAGGTGCTCTGACCGATCCGGTGCCTGGCAACTATTCGGCAGTCGAATCGAGCGCAAGTGCACCGAAGGCGGTGGATATCCGTCAAGCAAACTCTTCGCTTTACTGCTTCCCCACAAGGCATCTTCCGAATGACCAGCATTGGGGCAATCCAACCACGGAAAGTGGGTCTATATCGCACATCCCTGTGGAGCCACATCGCACCTCACGCCAGATCGTGAAGTGAAGCCGACGACGGATCCGAATACCGAAGAAGAACCTTATGCCGTGCTCAGTCGGCCAGAGACGAATGGCGTGACCGCAACAGACGGAGATCGATGCATACGTGTGTAGCCAAGTTGCGGACAAAGAAGCTCTGGTAGCAGAAAGGACTCGCATTGCTCCGGCCCAAGGTATCCATCAATGACTCGAGCTCCTATGGAGTGGCATCAGAGGATGACCAGGAAAGTTGCCCTATAGAGCTGCATCAACAATGTCTTCAACCCAAAGCGACTTCATGTCCGAGATTGCATCCACAGCGGCGGTGATCGACAGAGACCGTGTCTGCATCACTCTCTTATCACGAAAAGGCACCGCATGAGCACGATCGTACCGTCCAAGTTCCAGCATCTTGCACCAAAAAACATCGTACTGGCGACTCGCAACTTCGACGTCGTCCAGGTGTGGAGTTTAGACTTCATCCCACACCACCTTTTAATCTGATTGCCAAGCTTTCAGCCTGCCAAATCAACCTCGAGTGAACACCTCCTGGAGGATGCATAGCGTGAAAGCTTCCGCATGCCTGGCAGGAGGTACCAAAGTAAATGCTCCTTCGGGCTTTCCCACCACGTTGCGGGCGGGTCTTCATCGTCATGATCGAAGGGCTGAAATCCACCATGTGGATCGAAGGAGTGGAAGTCAAAGAGAAGAAAAGCTGCCAAGTCGATGTATCGGATGAGGGTGATCCGTAGTCGAAGATTATGATCAGGTTATGGACTTCTTAAAATGCGGCTGAAAATTAGCATCAGAGGTACGTACCTTTGTGCACTCCACTTCATGCGAAACCTGGTAAGGCTGCGAAGCGCCGGTGGGGGTTCATCAATAGACCCTGATACAGGAGAGACATTCACGACGTCGGATGCGATAGGAACACGGTCCTGAGGTCGCAGTCCATCGATTGCTGGAAGGGTACGAGAACATTTGCATCTGCGAGAGCGGTCTTCGTACGATAGCAATCGGGCAACTTCCTCCATAGACTCGCTCATGATATGCAGACGCACATGCAAACAAGAACAGAGCATTCCAAATCACCGTTGCTTCAATTGGACTCGCCTATCCGAGCAAAGTCCGGCAGTCGACAAAACCCACTCACGGAGAAAGTTATCCTCCATTGCAAGAAATCCTTCGCCAAAAGCCAAGCATCCAGCCACCGTCAGTTGCCGCCATCTGTATCAAACTCAATATCCACCAGTCCACCTATCAATCCACCACGTCCCGGAACTCCCGAGAGACAAAGGTCCACGCCAAGGTCTGAGGTGACTTCACCTTGCTGTGCCCAGGCGGACTGGCCAAGCACACGCCCGGTATTTTCCACAATGGACCCATTTACCGCTACGGCGCGCCGGTAGTAGAGCTCTTCGCTGGCGGTGTCGAGCTCGATGACGAACAGATCGAGAGGGTTCTTGATGCCGGACAGCCGCAATTCTTGCTCGGTGGTGCCGAATGTGAAGGACTTCTTGCTTGTGGTGTTTGCCAAGTAGGTTGCTTCGCCCTTTTGAGTGGTCGAGAGCCATGCGCCGGTGTATTCGCTGTGGGACTCAGCGACTGCATCGAAGTCGTCTAGGCCGGTCGGGAAGACGGTTGGGGTGTAGAGCTTCAGATCCAGGCCACGCTCGATAGTTGCTTTGAGAGTGAAGTTATTGTCTTTCTCCTCCACGAAGGAGTTTTGTGCATACAGAGGATATTGATATTGACGTGCATAGCCACTGGAGGACTTATCATGGCCATTGGTCCATTGCGTGGTGACTTGTACAGCACCTTGATCGGTATAGTTGCCTTGCAGGGAGAAGGAGAGATCTTGCTCCCAGGTTGCCAGCTCTACGCCGGAAGACAGCTCGATCGTTGACTGGATGGAAAGGACTCGCTGAGCCTGAACGCTGTAGTCGAGAGTGTCATTCGTGCCATTTCGTAGCTGCGAGCGAACGGACGACACTTGGAACGTCGGATCGGGTACGGCAATAGTAGGGGCTTTGCCTGAGGTGACATGTCCTTCTTCATCAAGCCAGATGAAGACTTTACCCGAGATATACCAATAGTTGCCCGTGGTGTGAGATAGCGATGCTTGACCTTTCCCATCGTCGTTCAGTCCGGTGACGATGATTTTGAATGTATGCGAGTTGCCATCGCATAGAAGTGGAAGCCAGGGTGTAATGTCAATCTCGTCTTCTCTCAGGTCAAAGGCCTCGATGCCTACGATTGGACGCCAAAGTCCGGGAACGACACCGCCAGTGAAGATCACTGGGAATGGCCATGCAACTCCAGCCAACTGATCATCAATCAAGAGTTGCACTTCGCGGAAGGGAGAAAAGCCGTAGAGAGGAGAATCGGAGCCGAAGACATCGACGTCAGATTGCAAGACATTGCTCCACCAGAACTTGGCATCATAGTTAGCGACGGTGCCTACAATCACGTCCTTCAGAAAGCTTACCTCTTCTTCTGCTTGGCCGGTAGCTGCGATGGAGAAAACAGCACGTTTGACGTTGCGCGGCAGCGTCAGGTCGTTCGACGCTGTTTCGTTCGGGTACAAGAAGTAGCTCGGATGACCTGTTGCGCCCAGTCGCTTCGAGACGGGAACGATGAGGTCGGCGGGAACCGAGCTTGGATTTTTGATAGTGAAATACGAAGCTGTCAAGGTGACATTGAACGGAGCCGTGTAAACATCGTCAATAATGTTGCCAAGGTCGAATATGAGGGACTGATCTTCTTTGAACAATGGCAAGAAGCTGGTCATGTCCTGCATACCATTATTAGCTATGGCAGTGGTCGGTAGTCAGCCAAGACTCTCTCTCACCTTCAGGTAGTGCCATTCGATACCATTTGGCGTCGGCTCGGCAGTTGAAGTCCTGAATAGCTCGATATCACCCAAAGACACGGTTCCAAGGCGGTCGAACTGCTTGCCCGCCGAAACCACCGTCAGGTTCCAGGTCACCCGATTGAACGAGCATGCTGGCGGTGTATACGACCCCACATAAGGACGCCCGTAAGAGGCTGCAAACGAGTAGTCAACAAGGACTTCCTGGCAGGACGAGGTCGAGTCGGGACCGACGACAGGTGTGAAGTTGTCGGAGCCATCGGTTAGCTGGAGCGTACCATCCGGAGTCGCCGTTAGTACGGGTGGGGAGATCTGGATGACCTCCAAGCGAGGCTGGCTTGTGGTCCGGACGAATAGCTGTCGATCGGATAGCGGCAGAACTTGGCGTATCAAGAGGTCGATGTCAGAGGAGAGGTAGATCATGACCGTGATCGCCAGCATCGCTAGGAGCACTCTCGACAAGACTAGCCTGCATGATGCTGAGATGGTACCCGCAGGATTCGTGCGGGCTGGCGGTGCACATGATTGTGGCGGCTGCTGATGCTGCTCCAGAAGGTGGTTGGATTTAGGTCGCTGCATTCTTGGTACAGGCGTCGGAGTCGGCCCCGAAAATGGAAGAAGTGGGGATGGACACTGCTCGACGTGTGAATAATTAGCCGCTGCTCACTTCGGATGACCAATTCGCCGTGATGGTGGAGAAGGGAGACAGCGAGCATGAGCAGAAATGACGAGGACAGTAGTGGGCACGATAGCAGGACCGGATCCTTTCAAGCCGAGGTGTCTGTTGTGAGGTCGTGCGTGTGGGACCAGTATCGAGCAACAGCTTGCTCTGCCACTTGGTCGCCTTCGAAGCGGGCACGGTAGAAGTTGAACACGGCGAACTCGTCCTTGGTCATGATGTAGGAAGTGGGGTTCAGGCTGATGCGACTCCAGATATCCGTGAGGGCGAGTTCCAGATATGCCGAGACGGTTGGATCCAGCTCGCCCTCGCTGTTACGGGCGATGTCGATGGCGCTTTGGTAGTCCAAGACACCAAGACCGTCCACCTGCACGTGGTTTGTGGCTCGGGCTCCCATGCTGAACGGGTCGAGGTCGAGTTGGTAGCAGCAGGCGTCCAGCGAGGCACGAAACGGCGGAGTTGGGTACGGTACGAAGGGAACAGAAAAGTTGAGTGGTACGGCCTGCATCATGTAGACGAAAGATTGGGTGGGCAAGTCAGGTAAGACTGAAGCAGGGCAGGATGATGGGAGTGGTAATGGTAGCACAGAAGGGGTGGAACGAAGCGTGCTTACCCTGGACTGCATATATAGGTGGGCTCGCTATGGGTCTTTTATGTGTTTGCGTGTCGTAGCTCGGATGGATCGGTCTCGCGGGTTGGCTCTCTCGCGCACTTGGAAGTAAGGTACCTTAGTGATGCACGCGATGCACGCGCTCGGGTTGCTCCACGCACACTCGGCACTGGGCTCGCTCCCTGGTAAGCCAAACGTCAGCCTCGCATCGGTCTCGGCTCGTCGTACATGGGTGGGCGGGAGGGATAATGGAGTCGCAAGCGAGCCGTCTCGGGCTGCAGTGGTAACGCTAGGGAGAAGACCAAATAGAACTATCCTTCGCAGACATGGCGAAGTTATGGCGAGCTTGTGCTCCACCGTGGTGATAGGCTGCGCTCAGATTGCTTACAGGAGGATGACCAGGAGTATGCAACAGAGTCTCCAAGCGTAAACTCAATTGTCGGACTCTTTTCGATTGAATGCACCATACACAGATACCCAAGGTACTTGCGAGTTGCAGTCAAGTCTCTGCACCAAGCGGTACTGTTTCTTGCTTATAGACTATATCTTGTCATTCCCAGTACCATGCATACCAGGCCATCCGCGTTGAAGGCTTGGGACAGGCAGAGAAAGCTCCGTAAGGTATGGTATCTTCAGCCACATCTTTCTAAGCGATACCACTCCACTAGGGCTGCCATCCGAGGGCCCCACAACTCGCTCCAACAAAGGGTAACACATCGAAGCCACCGACCATACACAGTGTCAGTGATGGTCCTTGGATCTGCCCTGCACGACCTAAATAAATGACGCCAAACCGGCCAACATCCGGTGGGTTTAGGCTCAATGCAATGCGGTGCAAGTGCATGAAAGGAAGAGTCCCACCGCTCTCAATCTCATGCACCGTGGCCGATATATCTCTTCAACTCCGACGATTGCCGACCAGGGTTCCCATCATCCCCGCGTCGTACGCCATGCTCCTGCGAGGAGCACAGCACAGGTACTCGCCGCGCGCCGGATTGCTGTCCAGAATCAACCACAGTCCCTCATGCCGAGCCGCTATGGCGACAGTCTTTGTGGACCTGACATTCTCACTCAATCACTTGCAATCTCAACAATCAAACGGAAGCATCAGCATCCTTGGTAAACACGCGGAGGATCGTCGTAGTCGGGCAGCTGTACTGACTGTCTGCAACGAATCCAGAAACGCCACCGCAATGCACAAACGGCACATCGTGATGCGGCTCGAACCCTCGTGTGTGAAGAACAAGCTCATGGAAGCTCGGTAGGCTGAACCACCTTGCCCTAAGTTGCTGCTGAACTCTCCTCATCAAAGAAGCAGACAGAGTCAAGCAGCACAGCGGTGGACGCCCAACCCAAGCACGTGGAAGCGAGGCCGTTTCCAAAGCAGTGCCGCATGGATCTTCGCTATAGCATAGTCTGTTAAGTCATCTTAAAAGGATGCGCCGTCCCTCAGCCCAACCAGCAAATTCTCTTTGGGCACCATCGGAATGGAATCTTGGTTCTGAGATCGTGCAAAACACAGGCGAGTTCGATACGATCGATGGACGGGATCAATGCTGGCGTTTCGTTGAAGGCTCTCCTTGTAATTTGACGGCCGTCTGTGAGATGGGTCATTGATGATGGTACCTCAGAATCGTCACAGAACAGTAGGTTGTTCTTCGCGTATTCTGGAACAACCATTCAAGCCCAAGCGAGGGAGGATCATGACGAGCCGACCAAGGGGCCTTGGCAGGAACTTCCCAGCTTGCAACTTTTTTGGTGAGATCAACAACGAGGCGAAGTGCAAACAGCTCCATATCATCCTTAGCATCGACAGTATCGACGAGACAAAATCATCCAAGCGCGGCCGTTCCCATCGACGTATCGACACACTCCTCACGCATCCTCAATATCGACACACTGCTTACGCATCCTCAATCCCGGAGCTGCCATGCTGAAGACATCACGCATCTTCCAGCTCTTTCGCCAAGTGCCGACCACCCAAGAAGCTCTGCTCAGAGCCTCACGACGGACAGAACTCACAGGCCTGCGACTACCGTCGAAAACGATACCGCAACGGCGAGGTCTCACCACAACCACCATCCGATCCGCAAGACCAGCTCTTTCATCAACATGGCGAGCTTCACTATTCCGCCGCGCGCGACAGACACGATACAACAGCACGAATCCCACCGGTCCGAAGATCGATGAGACGAAATTGTCCATGTCGGAACGCATGAGGGCGATGTCGAAGAAATATGGCTGGACGGTGGTGGGGATATACCTGGGACTGTCGGCGATTGATTTTCCATTCTGTTACTTGGCTGTACGATGGTTTGGCACTGAGCGGATAGCAAAGGTCGAACACGCGATCATGGATTACTTCTGGACGACACTGGAAAAGGTTGCGCCGGGATTGATGGCGCGGAGGGAGACCAAAGAGGCGCTGGATGCTGCTGAGGAGGCTACAAGGGATGCGGATGCTGCTGTTGCGGAGAAGGCGAAGCATGAGAATGCTAGTAAGGATACACACATTGGGAGTATGTCGCACGGGCACTTGCTAACGAGAACGGTCAGGTATCTGGACCCAATTGCTCTTCGCCTACGGAGTTCACAAGTCCCTCATCTTCATCCGAGTGCCGCTCACGGTTGCCATCACGCCGAAAGTCGTCAAGACATTGCGGAAATGGGGTTATCAGATTGGAAAGCCGAAGCCGAAATAGATGGAAGTACAGGACTTGTATGAGCGACAGTGGATAGTCGTGACGAACGTGTATCTCAACTCTTGTACAAACAACGGATAGAGACAGCGCGGCACTCCAGATGCAGACTTGAAGGAGACATTTGGCTAGAGATATCACTCAACTCGGAAAGAAAGAGTCCTCGACGGTATCGAGATTTGGAGGCTTGTCACAGAAGCCTTTTGCCGCCGCTTCAGCAGGACAAGTCGAGCGTCAAGCAAGCGGAGTGGGAGGCTTGCGCCTGGCTGTCATGTACGAGTGACTGTGGACATCGAAATGCTACATATTCATGCTACTTCATTGCCTTGATCGAGCATTTTCTTCGAAAGCTTACAGCGGCTCCCAAAGCCTTGCCGAAACGCTGTGTTAATGGGACGTATGAACGGACAGCCATATCTCTCCAATAGCCGAGCAGTGCTTTGTAGAAATTATAGCATTCAGATCCTTGCTCGCTGGCAATGATGTGGGCGTACCTTATGTACGCGGGAGACATGTCATCCCACCATTCAGGTACCCTATCTGAATGCCGCCCGATATCGCCCTTGAACCCCTCTATGTCACTCCACTTTCTTCAATCGGATTACTCACCGTCCATACACTTCCACCTTCTCAACTTCTTTTCCGACATACCAACCTCGACCACAACACCCACAAACCCCTCACTCACCATGGCGCCCGCAGTGACAATCGACAACACACCCGACTTCGGAATGGACTTCAACCCACCACCGGCCAAGTCCACCGCCGCTCAACGAACCCTCCTCCTCGCCCCACCATCCGTCGCCTCTCACCCCTCCGCTCTCACACAAGTCGCCGAAGCCTACGACCGCAATGCGACAGACATTCAAATGCTCGACCGTCTGGCTCTCGGTCTCGTCTCCCTTCCCGCCACCACATATGACGTCGTGCTCGTGCTATCGGACGTCGACCAAGCACAACCCTCACAATCACTCTCCCGCGAGGTCATAGAGAGGATATCTCAATCTCTCAAACCCGGTGGTAGACTAAAGGCACAGTCTGGAAGTACGTTTGGAAAAGCAGAGCAGACGGAGGCGATTTTGGCGGGACTAGTGGCGGACGGCGCGGAGATCACAAAGCCTGCTGCTGCGGCGGCACAGACGGTCAAGTTGAGTTTTGGACGGAAGAAGGCGAATGCGGCGGCGGTGCCCGCGAATGATGTCGAGGCGGCGAATACGGCGAAGAGGAAGAGTGAGGACATCTCTACGAATGTCGTGCAGGCTACACCGGCGGGTGTGGGATTCATCAATAATGTGGACGACTTGGATGACGACTATGAAGATGACGAGGATGAATTTCCGAGCGACGAGGCATTGCAGAATGCTGCGAGGATCGATCCGGAGAGTCTGCTGTCGGAGGAAGACAGGCAGAAACCGCTCATCATTCGTACGTATTCCCCGGCTTGAGAGCAAAACGTCTGCACCGAGCTTGGGCTAACACTTCCTCCCTCCCCTCCAGCTGAAGCCTGCAAACCCAACACCAAACGCCGCCGCGCCTGCAAAGACTGCACCTGCGGTCTGGCGCAACGCATCGAAGCCGAAGACAAAGCGACTCGACTCGCCGCCGACGCGAATCTCGCCAAATTGCAGCTCAACGAGCCCTCCAAATCGTCCAATGCGGCCATGCTGCAGGCGGACGACTTGACCGAGGTAGATTTCACGGTGCAAGGAAAAGTGGGATCGTGCGGGAATTGTGCGCTGGGAGATGCGTTTCGGTGTGATGGGTGTCCGTATATTGGACTGCCGGCGTTCAAGCCGGGAGAGCAGGTGACGTTGTTGAATAATGATGTGCAGCTTTAGATTGGATGGGTGGTGGGACTGATTCTGGCAACGAGGCATGTGGGTGGAGTTTTACATGGTTAGATGAGGCATACGGGATCCTGTTCGGAGAGGCATCTTGCAGCTAGTCGGGAATTGCTGGTATATGAAGCATGTCGAGACCGTGTGCAACCTTCGAAGCACGAGAAGTCCTCTGCACATCCTTACTGTCCATGCGGCAGATGGCAAGATCGATTAGACGGTGACTGTTCCAACGGTCTACATTTCTCTCCCTCACGCCTCTCCTAACCTAACCCCAAGCATCTCCCCAATCATCATCTTCTTCCTGCACATTCGGTTTGCTACTCGCCGCAGGCTTCGTCGCGAGATTACTCTTCGAGGACTTCACCGCCGGCCTCCCTGTCACCGCCAGCGTCGACGTCGTCTTCTTCGTCAACCCCTTCGGCAACACCTTCCCAGCACCCCCTCCCGTCTTCGCCTTGGCTTTGGCATTCAGCCACCCCTCAAAGTCCGGCTCGCCTCCATCATCATACGTACTCTTCGCCGTGCTCGGCCTCGTATTCAAAACAGGTTTCTTCGCCACGGGTTCGCCCCATGCATCCGCTGCCTCTTCTTCGTCCTGGGCGGGAGGATTATCGTCCATGTCGCCCCATCCGTCGCCGAAGTCTTCTTCATCTGCCGCGGGGGTGGACAGGCCGCTGCGGAGGGAAGAGGGTTGAGCGGGGTTGGAGGAAAGTAGGACGCGAGCTTCTCGGCCGTTGACGGCTGGTGAGGAAGAGGCTGATCGGTCGAGTTGTGGTCGGGAGATGGCGGTCACGGCTGCTGCGGCGGGTGTGCCGTTTGGTTGGATCTCGCCTGTTGCGGAGCCGAGTTTGTTGGTGAAGGAGGATATGGCCCAGCCCATCCATTGGCTGCTTCCTTGGGCGCTGGCGGATTGTTGGCCGGGTTGTGGTGTACTCATTCGAGTTCCACCAGCGGAGACGCTTTCTGGAGGTGGCAAGACAGTGTCGGGGAGAGTGGTGGCGTATTTACGTACGCGGTCGAGGTACACGGTGAGGGTCTTGTTGGCTTGGTCGCGAATCATCTTCTCCTTGTCGACGAGCGAGGGGCAGATGGCCGGGAGCATCTTCGTGGCACAGTCGTCTTCGGAGAAGACATCTGCGGTCGCGGCGAGCGCCATCAAAGCGGCGTTTCGGGCGTGCACGAACGGATCGCGGAGGGCGCGGGAGAAGGCTGCCGTTAAGACTTTGGCGCGGGAGTTGACGCCGAGGTTCTTGGCGATTTTGCCCAGACAGATCGTCGTGTTGGTTCGGATGCCGGGTTGTTCGTCATTGGCAGTCTTAGCGAGATGTCGGAGCAGTTCGCCGTTGACGATGCGGTCGCTGAGTTTTGGGACGACGACGAGGACTGCTTTCACGGTCTGTTCGCGGACGACAGGAGCGAGGTCGCCAAAGCCGGTGACCATTTGGGGGAAGATCTTGTCAGAGACTAGTTTCTGGGAGAGGTGATCGATCATGAGGGGGAGGTTGTCGAGTAGGCAGACCCGGAGAGCGCGGTCAGGGCTGGTGAAGAGCCTGACCACGACAGGTGTGATTTGAGTGTCGTATTCGTCTTCGGACAGCTTCTGTGCGATTCGCATCACCAGAGCGAATGATTTGGGTCCTCCGCCTCCGAACTCGACGGACTTGAGGAGTTCGGGCAAGACCTTGACCTTGAAGAACTCTTCCGGGAATTGGTCTGACTCCACGACTGCTGAGAGTTCGCTGGAAGGTCATGTCAGCTGAGTCAATCCTGGAAGAGCAAGCACAGCATACCTCAAAAACGCATCCTTTTCAGTCTCGCTCTTCAATCCCATGTTATCTATACCATCCGTAAGCTGTATTAGAGGCGTGTCGAAGAAACCGCCGCTGCGGACGCCTTGCTCCAGAAAATGCGCCACGCTCAGTCGCATCTTGGGCGCTGCATGGACCAAACGCTTGTAGCTGTTCTGCATATTCACAGGAATGCCTTTCGTCGATCCAATCTGGTCGGTTCCTGAGAGTCCAGCGTTGAACACTTCTGTCACCAGAATGCCATAGCTGTATGAGTCCAGTGCGTGTGTAGGATTTCTCCGTACGCTGTCCCATCCTCCTTTGACGACCTCCGGCGCAGAGTAGCGTCCAATATCCGGCACCAGACTGCCTTGTGTAAAGATCACCGCATCATCCTCCTTCATCGAGCTCAGTATATCCAGACCTCCAATCTTCCACTCTCCGCTTTCACTCGTGAAGATTGACGATGCTCGAATACTGCCGTGCACCGATGCGGCCTCGTCGTTGATGAACTTGAGCGTTTTCGCGACGTTGTGCAGTCCCCATCTCAGGCTCTCCTCGGATAGTGCTTTTCGTCGTGTGGACCAGTTCAAGGGTGTGATGCGCTCAGTTGCGATGTAGATAAGTGATTCTGTCTACCTTGTTGTCCAATAAGTCTTCTGCCGTGCGATTGATGTGTGCTCGTTCTAAATCACCCACCTCTAGTGTATCCAGCACTTTTACTATGCCCGGATGTCGCAAAGTCTTGAACTTCCGCAGAGCATTCCTCGCGAGTGGTAATCGTGATCGGTTGGCGGTGATGTCGAAGGAGAAGATGCTGCATTTCGAGCCGTCTTCCTGGGCATGATTAGTATGATTTGAGCTCATACTGTTCCTCCGACCATACTCACCCGCTTCGTGCCATTGTGCAACGTCCAGATGGACTGATCAAAGTCCACGCGATCACCGAACGAATAGCCAAACGCGGGACCTTTGGCTATGGAGGCCACGGCCGACTTGAGGAAGTCCATGTCGTTGAGGATGCACTGAGCATACGCAGACTTGGGCGAGTAGCGAGCACTGTCGGGGCGGAGAACGAAGTGAAGTCGTGAGACAAGACGACAATGGAAGCTGTCAAGACCAACTTCGACACTGCAGTGACTCCACGTCGTCCAAAGATCGCCTTCCGCCTTGTGGTGAACACTGGACCCCTCGATTCTGCGGGCCGGAATTGATTAGAACTAGCTCGGCGCTAGATCTAGCATCCTCCTTCAACCTTCCCGGAACCTTGACCGTCCAAATTCCGATACGACATTGACGTGAGAGATATTGCCATGGTCCCGCGGCGCCGCACGATATCTTGTTCTCTTTTCATGTCAAAGCATTCAACAACCTCAGGTCGAAAGTCCGTTTCTCCCAAGACCCCGCAACTCTTCTCCGGACCATCACCGACGACAGTGATGACAACTTTCTCCCCACCGACGCGAGCATCAGTCAATGCACCCATCGCGAGCCAGCTTACTCTCCGGCGCGTCTCGATACATGGGCGCGTCAGCAAGTCGGGAGGACGATGAGGGACGTTCGGATTACCGCGTGTCAGACAGCAGGGTAAGTCGATACTTGACCCTCCTGTATTCTCACAGCGCCGGCAATGGCCAATCACGCAACGATGACACCACTGGTAAAAGGTCCGATGGTTCCTGCATGGATGCGGCTGTTCTTTCGAGGACCGCGCGCAACCTCTGAAAACCAAGTGACGACCAAAACAATAAACTGAAAAGACCTGAGCGTGCACTGCCGTTTGAACTTTTTGTAACAACGAGATACGCAGCGAGCTACATTATGCTGACCCAGGTGCTTCAGGACCACGATCGGAGGGCATCACCACCGCGTTTCCCGGACGGCTATGGGTCTTATGGCTCTCAAGAACCTCGACCATCGACTAGATACGAGTCGTACCGCCCGGACGCGCTGTCATCTCCTGCGAATGTGAGGCATGCGTTCCGACGGGAAGGATCTGATATTGATCATCGCGGTCGACAACGTCGGGACGAATTCGACTATCCCCGTGATGATCGCTACAGAGATCGCTATGGTTCATGGTGTGATGGGTGTGTAGATTTTGAGCCACATCGAGTGTTCACCCTGCTAAGCATACGTCAGACGCAAATCTCCTTCGTCTTTGAGAAGACCAGCTGCGTCGCGTAGCTCACCACCTCCACGTGCTGCTCGCTCGCCTCCTCCAGCCCGTGATGCAGTGTCACCTCCGCCCCTTTTCGTTCGCAATCTTTCTTGGAGGAAGTCAATCTCACCACCGCGAACCAAGAGGAAAGTTGGAGAAGCACCAATTCCTACAGGCCCAGCTCGCTTTGGGCTTGCGCAACCCGTCTCTTCACCTCCTGGTCTGGAAGGAGTTCCCACTGCTCCAAAGTCGATGCGGGATTTCAGATCGGATATTCTGCAATATCCACATATCGCAATATCATCCCAATACATGCCATCGGCTATCGGTATCAAGCGCCAACTGGTGGCGGCTGTAGAGGTCAGTCACGCGCCCAAATGTATCCACATGGACACGATCGGCTTCGTGATCGCGTTCGAAAGTGATGCACCTGGAAGAGTTGCAGCGCAGCGCTGCTTCGAGGGCCTCCAGAATGTCAAGCTGTTTCAGATGTATCGACTTGGAGACTGTATGGAGCTCTACCTCGACGGACGCAGACATTACTTCACCCAGCCTCGACAGGACGTGCCACCATCTTTGCTGAACAAGGGCGCATTCCTGGCCAACCACGTCGTGCAGAACGATTTCGCCATAAGAGGTGCCGCCGCAAGCGGTCCCACGGTCAACGCAGCGCCCGTTCGTGTAGGACAAGACGAATTCGTTATCAGAGGCTCAGCCCTCGGTCTGCCCGAAGACGGTCCGGACATGGTCACTGCAGCGCCAAACTCGCCAAAGTCACGCGCCAACAGTACAGTGCCGCCTCTTCAGGCCCGGCTTCAGCGAGACACAGACTCCGTTTCAGTGGCTAGTGTGCCATCTGCATCGGACTCTACTGGATCAAAGGGTCCCAAATGCCATGTTTGCAAAGAGCGTACGCAGAAGCTTTTGCGGTGTTCGACGTGTCCCCGGTATTACGACCGAAGATGCCTGATTGGACCGCAATTTGAAAGCCCTGAGTGGCAATGTCCGCGGTGTAAGAGAAGGCGCGTTCCTCTGAAGCGTCGGGCTCCCGAGACGTCGGACACTGCAGACATGCCTTTTGCTTCGGAAGTGGCCAGTCCAGCGAAGAAGCCACGCTTGGCAGAGGAGCATAAGGAGCCACACAAGGAAGCTCCTGGTCCGCCGCCAGCTCGAATTGAGGGTGAGGCCAATCCTCAGGCTGTCGCAGAAATACCCGAAACTCCTGCCGCGGTCGTCACCACCACTATGGTTGACGCTCTCGTCGCAGACTCACGACCTGTGGTTGGATCTGCTGCGACAGCCACAATGACCGAAGGAGTAGCACCGATCGTGCGGGCGAAGGCTCAGCTGGCTGATCAAGAGCGATGTGAGACGGCTGCCGAAAACGACCGGCCCTTGCAGGGCGGCTCTGCAGTCGAACCTTCGCGGTATGAGGCCGCCACATCGTCAGTGGAGGAACAGGCCACGAATCATCGTCCAGAGCGGGCCAATGCAGCCGGCATTGACATCGACTCCGATGAGGCTGCCAATCTCGTCGATGAGAGCTTCAACTCGCCGGAGAGGCCTGCCATGCCGAAGAAAGCGAAGAAGCTCAATCTGACACGGAAGGTCATCTTGCCACCAGCAAACACCACAACTGGTCCTCCCGGACAGGAATTGCCTGAGACAACAGAGAAAGATGCCTCAACGGAGACGTCGACAGTCTCGATCGCGCCTGAAGGAAACGATACGACCGATACGGATCGGGGCGGCAAGTGCAAGACTGGCGAAGGTGATGCGCCCGCTCCACTTCCTGACAAAGTCGGCATTGTCCAACCTCATCGCTCGCCTGAGGATCCTCACATCAACGACAACCCAAGTGTGCCACAGGAAAACGCATCGCGACCTTCGACTACTTTCCCACTACAAGCTGCAGCAGAACAGGTCGCCAAACCGGAAGTCCCGACCAACCACTTGCGCGACTCCATTGGGTCTGCCTCGCCCGTCGATAGTGTCATGACGACAGAGAACACCCGCTCGTTCGCCAAACGGACAGGCTCACGATCAAAGCCTTCGAAGTCGATCATATGCATAGAGTGCAAGGTGATACCTGTGCCGTCCAATCCATTCGGCATCAAGATGTGCCCCGAGTGCGTGAAAACCACGGCAGCAGCTAACACGGCGACGCCGCTGTCGACGATCATCAATGGTTCCAGAGTATCAAAGTCAGCTTCTATTCCACCATCGCGAGCACCTTCGGTTGATGAATCTATGGCCGCAAGCGCCGGCAGTTCTCGAAAAGTCCAGGATGTGATGCAAGACGCTCCTTCCCTTGATGAGCAACATGCTGCTATGGTCAGACTTGATGCATCGAGGACGACGGCATGCGAGGATTGCCGACGGAAGAAGCAGCGTTGCGAGCACCGTCTGGGCGCATCATCAACGGCGTGCTCCGATTGCCGCCGTGCACATGTTCGCTGCGAACACAATCCCGCAGAGAGACAACGGAAGGACCACTCGACGACAAAGGGCAAGGCCATCTCGGATGCCCGGGAGCCTCCACCAGATGTCGACTCCGAGCTCGACCAAAATACCTCGTTGGTGGATGCTAATGCAGAAACGGATGAACGCCAGGACGAAAACGAGCCCAGCACTGATCCAAGGCATAGGCGCAAGCGACGGAAATCAGCTTCCACCGGTGAATCTCCTACCCCATCCGCTGCGCCCGTGCAAAAAGACAAGGATCCAAAGTCTACCGGTGTCCACGGTCTGGGAAATTCCTTCAGCCGCCCGCCGGGAGTCTACCGCCAGCTCATCTGCATGGCGATGTGCGACACCCCTGGAAGACGACTCACATGCCGCGGCGCCGCCGAGTGGATCGCTAAGAACATTCCAGGCTACGAGCTCGGGCAGAGCAATTGGGCGGAAAACCTGAAAGCCACCATGTACGGGCAAGAAGCTGTAGTCGACAAAGATAAGAGATATCTGCGGAGGCTGGACTGGAAGCCAAGCTTTGGTGGCAAGCCCAAGACGCTCTGGTTCGGACTCATCCCGGGTTTGGAGAAGGAGGTCGAGCATTGGGATCCTACTTTGGGCCAGCCTGTGTCGCCAGTGAAGCAGTCGCAGGCCGGCGCACGTGAACAGTCACAGCGAAGGGAACAGGACGATCAGCATACCACACCGAGCAAGTCGAAGCGGAGAACACGGCCGGTCGTTGAAGACGATGAGGTATCAGTCGATGGCGGATCGGTCAGCGTGGAGCCAGAAATCGAGCCCGACACTTCCGGAGGCGCTTCGCACAACTCCGATGTTGATGAAACTGCGGGTGTCGACTCTACTGGACAGTACGAGGTCGGCGAGAGACCGAACCCGAACACCGCGGATGAGGAGTCCCTACTCGACATTTGCGAGCGATCTTTCCAGGCTCCACCCAACCATGAGGATACTGTAATGGAGGATGCTCTCGTCGCGCTATCAGCATCGGGCCCAAGCCAGGACATTGGCGCCGCGATGGCCTTACTGGACCATGTGATGGACCACGACAATACAGCACCGACCTTTCAACAGCAGACCGCTCCCATAGCTCCCATGCAAGTCACTCACCGCCCTTTCCCTCCTCCGACACACCCTCCATCATTTCCGACGACGTCGACCGATGCTCCCTTCGACCGCGAACTTTGGAACATCATCCGCGACATGCCTCCCGAACCCAACATATCCACCAATAACCTCGCCGAGGCGTACCCGCAATACTTCTTTGATCGGGCCGCCAAGATTGCTGAGATCAAAGCTCGTCCGACACGTAAACAGCAGATCAACGCGCGCATGAAAAAGCTGTATGGCAAAGGTTGTGCGGTCGTGGACACGACGGAGATGCGAGAGAGGGAGAGGAAACAGGTCAGGAAATTGGACACGGAAGGTGGGCTGAGATCTCTGCCGGGGGAAGATGTCAGTACGCTGAAGAATTGTGCGACGGTGGAGGAGTTTTTGGGATTGGATTTGGGGTTGGTGATGGATGTTGTTGATGTGAGTTTTTTGCTTCTTTTCTTCTTGCTGTTGGAGTGGATGGTCGAGGGAGTGAGTGCTAATTTGTGTGTGTTTTTCAGAAACAAGTCGTCTTTCGGAAGAATGATGGGGGGAGGAGTCGGACGATTTACAAGACGGGATTGTGAGGAGGGATGGCCGGAGATACTGTTTGGGAGTCGGTGGCGTGGTGGTGAGTTCGGAGGGTATGGCGTGAGAAGAAGGCATGCTTTACGACTGCAATACCTAATTACGACGACGAAAGAGCGGAAATGCGAGGTGTGAATAGAAGGATATGCGTATGGGGTGTATTATAGAATGAAGTCAAGGCATGGGATAGGACGTGTATGCTTTAAGGATGCCTTGGGACGTGGAATGAGGCGGGACTAACGATGAGGTACGAGCAGTCTCTGAGTCGAACATTGAGAATGCCAGCGCCACGACCAGCAAGCACGAAACGTCAGTCGACCGTGGACATGCATCACGACCATCTCGTCCAGGCCGCCTCACTCACACGGAATCTCAAGCACCTTGTGCCAGTCATCAACCTTCGATCTGCCGTCAGCCTCAACCTCTGCCGAGTCTGGCATTCGGCCCTGTTCGAGACCACCGGACGAGAGCCCTAGCAGCGACGGAAGTGCTTCCTCCCGCTCACAGTCCAAGATCTCCAGGGAGACTGCTTGCCTTGATATTTACTTCCCGGAATCTGCAGTGCCCTTTCCCGTACCGAGGAGAGTGCGTTGCCAGACCTAGCAAATAGCAAGCACCTAGTGAGACTCTACAGAGAGGCCAGATCTCAGGTCTGCGACTGCGTCTGGCAATCTGGCAAATGTGAGGGAGGGAGAGTGAGGAACGACGTTTGCGTGTCTTCGATTGGCGAGAGATGAGGTTCAACGATGCTGAGATCAGGATTCCGCGAGTGAGGCTCATGCTTCCGTTGGCGCTTGGGAGAGTTGGGGCAGTGAAGTAGGAGTATCTCGTAGGCTTGTTGTCGTCGCGACATCGCAAAGCTGTTGAACTGAATGTCAACCGGCGTGTCTTCCTCCCTGCTGTGGACTGTGCCTTGCTTTTGCTGGACTCCTGCGTCGAGGAACGGATTCAGCCTCACACTGTGAACGCTGAATGGAGTCGTGATCGGTCCATGATTATCTCCATTCTGTCTCGTTCGCTGACTTGGGAATTGAGCAGCAAGCGTAGTTCGTCAGCGGGGACCATGTTATGTGGCTCTGCAGTCAGGCAACCGGGCGAATCACTCCTCCCTCCCAGCATATTCAAGATGTCAGAAGTCCTCCTCTGGAACCACATGAATTCCGGTGCCTTGTTCACGATCGTTGGTAGGGAGAACACTCCTGCGTACTCCAGTGATGTTCCATGTTCCATGTTCCGTTCACTCACGAATCATGCGGCGGGAATAATCCTCAGTCGGTGAATGTTTCACAAGGAAGACGAGACGGATTGTGAAGACTGAAGAATGGTGATGCAAACGGAACTAATTCCGAAGCGGTTAGACGCATTTCATGTGAAGGGCATCTTTCACAGCTCCGACTTTCAGAACAGCTTCCTCCATTACCTTCACATCCACCACAACACCTCTCACTGCGCCGTCTAACCCAGCGCGTTACCTTTCCAATCCACTTCCACTACCAACACCTTACCTCCTACTCCTGGTACGTCCCTGACCCGCCACGCGCCTGCATTCTTACCCACCTTCATTCTGCGAGCATGCCAGAGGAGTCCCTAACGCGAACCCCACCCAGATCAATCTCCGACACATCCTCCGCCACGATGGCCGACACCGAAGATGTCAAGCGCGAAGAGCGCGAAGAAGACGAGCAGCTGGACCGACAACAAGAGGACGACGACCTCGGCGATGAGGAGGAGATTGCGGCAATGAAGAAGCGCGTGGAGGAGATGGAAGCCGAAGCCGCCAAGTTGCGCGAACTGCAAGCCAACATCGACTCGCAAGCGGACAACTTGCGCGAAAACAAGGAGGACATCGACGCGCGGAGTGTCTTTGTGGGCAATGTCGACTACGGCGCAAGTCCCGAGGAGATCCAGGCGCATTTCCAGAGCTGTGGTTCCATCAACCGCGTCACGATCCTGCTGGACAAGTTTACCGGACATCCAAAGGGGTACGCGTATGTGGAGTTTTCGGAGCCCAATCTCGTCACGCCGGCGCTGGTGCTCAACGATAGCACGTTCCGCGGTCGTGCGATCAAGGTATGAAGAGCGAGTGATATGTGGAGGTGAATGGATGGATACTGACAAGATGATACAGGTTGTGCCCAAACGGACAAACTTGCCTGGTATGACTCGAGGTGCTGGTCGTGGCGGTGGAGGCGGACGTGGAGGGCCTCGCGGTGGTGGACGTGGTGGCTTTGGAGGAGGCTATGGCGGACCGCCAGGCGGAGGCTACGGTGGTCGTGGAGGCGGCGGCTACGGCCAGCAGCCATTCGCACCACGCGGAGGCGGGTGAGTTCACATGAAGAAGAGCCGCTGCATTGAACCTTTACTGATCGATGTACAGCTACCGTGGCGGATACCGTCCTCGCGGCCGTGGCTACAACCCATACTGAGAGCGCAAGCTTTCGATCGATTCTACATCTGGAGAGCAGTCTTGGCTTTGACTTGTTCCGACGGGATCTTGCTCTCGATCCGACCTGCTTTCCCATCCACTGGACCACATACCCAAGCGCGCGAACAGCATGCGGTTGACTTTGTTACTTTTTCGAGGAGGTGGAGCAGAAGTGTAAGATGGAAGAGGAGAGGCGAAAAAGTAGAATGATCTTTGCAAAAGTCAAAATATTGGGCGTCCATCAAGAAAGAAGCCACAAAAGTGATCTCGTTGAAGATATTGAGATGGAGCAAGAGCCATTCTATCGAACTTAAAAGAGGTGAAACTATGTTGTGGTCGTGGAGACTTAAAGAGACAAAAGGAACTCGTTCCGTGTGATATCGATCTTCGTGCGTCCGGTGTGAAGCGTTGTTGCACAGGTGAAGGGACCGCTGCGGCATCGGCCACAATCGTTCATACATCCGCGAGAGAAGGATATGGAAGTTTGATCCGATCACTAAAAGAGACGGCCAGGAACGCCGCTCCACGTCTCTCCGATCCGATCCGACCGACTCACATTCGAGCGGAACCATTGGCACAAGTGGTTCCGGAGGGCGCAAATTTGCAGAGCTCAACTCTTCCACCTCCGCGAAACTCTGCTTTCAGGCGTTTTCCCGACTGGCATCTTGATAGCTGAGGAGCCAAGGGATAAGGAGACCGAGCCACGAGGACCGTACAGCTCTTACCTCCTGTCGCCGTGGATGTCCGCAAGTTCGAGGCATCATACTGCAGCCTTTCCTCCCGCTCGCGAAGACTGCAGGAGGAGTTACGATGTATCTCCGAGTGGTCTCTGAGTACGATACCACGAGCAGAAATACTCGCTCTTGCGCTTGCACGGGAAATGGCTTCCTTTCTTGCCGTGTATGAGCCGCTTGGACGAGACCTTTCACGAACGCAGAACAGGAGAAGCTTGCGACGGGTGGGAGCACTCATTGTAGTGCCCGTCCGCATGTTGAGACTGGCAAGCGTGGCGTCGGAGGAAGCGGGAATGAGGAGCAAGAGCGAAGCCGACAAGCTGCCGGCCAGTACCACGGCTGTATCTTCGCTTTCATGCGGTCGATTGGTACCGCTCTTTACACTCGACCTTATCGACCGGCAGTATCGTAACAAAGCGACCACCAACACGCGACGCCAAAGGCTCGCAAGGCTGACATCTAACAAAAGCACAAGGCTGAGAAGAGGCGGCGGACGATCGAGCTCCGATTGGAAGAATATGGCTTTGAATGACTCGCGAGTGCCTTTCGTAAGGCTATGCTCTTTATGGCATGACGCTCTTTGATCGTTATCATAGCCTTGATCCACGTGGTGTAACGAGTCCAGGCACAGCACGGCTTCTGATCGGTGTCTAATTTGCAGCGAGAGACGGCGCATCATGGCGTTGAGTGCCATTGACGTGCACTGCCCCAGCCTTGTCACGACGGTGCATCAAGTCCAGGCAGAGCTGGTCTTTAGCATCGTCTAAGCATCGACAAGAGGTGGCTCCTCATTGCCTTGAATGCCGTCGATATGCACTACCTCTTCTGCCCACTAGACGGTGCAGAGAGGGAGTATAAGTATGCACATCTTCTCCGCTCATCGACTTATCCTTCGCAAGACATCAGCACGGGTTTCTAGCATCTTTCCATCCCACTTCAATCTGCAGACTCCACTTCCACATCAATCAAGATGCACTTCACAACCACTGTGCTGGCGGCGGTACTCCTCAGCTACCACCAGACGCTGGGCTCCGCGCTCCCAGCAGCGCCCAACCCAGCCGCATCCGTCCTCGACGAAGCAATCGCCACGGCAGAGGCTCAAGCCTCGAACGTCGCCGCGTTCATCCAAGGCGTTTCCGCAGGCTTGAAACCCACCACCCAACCCGCCAAACCCACCCAAACTCCGCAACCCAAACCAAAACCCATGTGCGACTACTTATTCACCAGCGTCCATCAATACGGCGGCGGAAGTCCCTACCAAGCGGCCATCGACCGCCGCATCATCTGCTTCCAGATCAACGACGCGGCGACCGGCAAGACACGTTACGACAAGGACCTGAATTGGGATAATGAGTACGCCTTCAGCGTGGGTCGCGCGGACCACGAGGGTACTCACAATATGTGGGCGAGAGGCGCGTATGAGGGTTTGACGGACTCGTGGCCGGCTTGCGCTGTGTCGTTTGATGGGGGCGAGTTTGTCAAGGGCACGGGAGGGCAGGATACAGATATCGATTCGGGGATTGTGTCGGTCACTACACCGAAGTGTACTGCGAGGCACGAGTGTTAGATCGCGAGCTGGTTGAGCCCTGGTATCTGAAGACGCAGTCGAAGATGGGATGTCGTGACGATCCGCAAGATCAGATCATCATGGCTTGCCCTACAGCTTTGGGAATATACTCTGTGCTCCACAACGTCGGCATGCTTTCGATCCTGACATGGTTTTCGTCGTCTTGTGATCGACGGCTCACAGTTGAGGCCCCATCTGACAACCCTGGCCCACTCCGAGCACATTTCCGAAAGCGGTATGTGTGGCATTGCCCGCATCGGTGATGCCTAGAGCCCTCTTCTTCACCGGTCGTGGTTTTGACTTCCGAGAATGCAGGAGTCGTTGAGCGTCGATTGGTGGAGGCGAGCGGCAGATCGACAGTCGCGAGGCTGCACACTGTGAGGCGTCGGCTCACGTGTCGAATATGATGTTACCGCTTTGGGATAGTCCAGAGTGAGGGGATGGTACCTCGGATGAGTTGGCGATGTCGTTGTACTCTGGAACAGTGATTGGAACAATGCGGTGATGATAATATCGGTCGTTGGAGCTGGCTGTGTTGCAGTTGGCTCCACGCGGTAGAAGCAGTTGGCGAAGGAATCCCAAGTGACGCATCGTCTCCCATGTCAGCCTAAGACAGAAGTCCATAGGGAAGCGGCCTCAAATTCCTCTCCAAGCGAATCGCAGTGTCCGATCTGTACGCAGCATTTTCATCACGTGGCGGATGCACCAAAGAGCAGCATGGCGGTGTCACGATTTCCAGCGACTGACTGGGCTTTGTGTTCAAGCCTCTCCCGTTTGAGGCCAAGCCGACCACGTTTTTGAGCCCTGAGTCCAGGGCTGGAAGATCGACATTGCTATGTGTCCTTGAGTCTTGGCGACGACCACCTTCTGGCCATTGGTGGTATCTTGGAGGTATTGCAACAGGTCATACTTGAGCCTTGGATTAGGAGGGCAAGACGTGTGGTGGCAGGAGAAGTCTGCTTCTCTCGCGATTTGGTCTGGAGAATATGGTTTGAGTTGGTCGCTAGCCACCGTGGCTGGCTCATGACTTTGCCCTCATAGAAGTACTCATGTACTTGGAACAACGGGACGAGGCCGAGCGGCGCCAGCAGATCAGTACCGCAGCCCGCCCGCTGAACACTGCCCTTCGCTGTCGACACTGCCTGGAGAACGTCAATGATGTGCAGCGGGTCTCGCGATTGAAGATCATCCTTTGATCTTATGTCAAGGATGGTTGTCCTCTTCAAATCAATCACGACTGGCGACTTAATGATTACCGATGATTCCCTCGGTCCATGATCATGGCGGTTCTTCCTCTTGCCCAAGGTCGATCGCCATACGAGACCCTCGCGCCGACGCAGATGATGTTGAAGAAGGAGGCCACGAACGAGGACGACAACGCGGGTACTGTCGAAAAGTATGCAACTTTGGCAGGTTCGGATGAATTTCCGTTCGAAGGGCAAGGCTGATTGAGTGTGTTGTTAGGAGACCGCCACGGGTTGGCCATAAGAAGTCATGCAATTCTAGGCCCAGGAAAGATTCCAAGTTGAGAAGGGGGTCGACTGCGTCCTCGTCCAACAGAAGTGCTTCGAGATCGGCATCTCTCGACGCATCATTTCCGCCTTTTCTGGCGCCGCGTCCTCAGAGGAGTCCAGGCGGCGCGCCGGGTCCATACACTGTGCTCACCGAATGCCTTCACCGTAGTCTGCCTGAGCAGCGATCCGATTGGCAAGAGGATCTGCGATTGATGCATCATTAGTAGGTCTAACGGTGGAAGCCACACACCACTGCTCCGCCAGCTGATCATCGACAGCATGTCCTACACAAGAGACATTTTCGGCGAGCACGACGAGTACGCCATGCACATCTGGGCGATAGAATTGCCCAATCTCGCGTTCTCGTGCACCTACGTGATGCACATACTCCTGGCATTCACCGCTCTGCACAAAGCTCACCTTGAGCCTAGAGATGCCCTGATGCTCCGAGCATGCACGGTAGATCATGCGGACAAAGCTATGCTGCTCTATCGACAAGAGACTCCAGCTTGCACGGCGGAGAATGCCAACGAAAGGTTCATATTCACTTGGCTTGTGAGTCTGTTCGCGTACGCCGTTCCGCCCAGCGTGACGCCGATCGATACAATGGCGGAGTTGATCTTGCTGGTGCAAGGTATTGATGCTGTTTCGACGGAGAGCTGGTTGTTGGTGGCGCATGGGCCATTCGCTGCTATACTGACCAGAGGGTTCCAAGAGGTTGCGGTCCACGGTGTTGATGGGTGAGTTGAATTATGTCTGTCTTTGATGGGAAGCTGACCTTGCCGCAGCACAAATCCAGTAGTCCACGAAGCCGTGCCTTGTGGACTGAATCATCTCGACTTCCTGCTCGATTCACACCCGATGCAGCCAGGTGACCGACAAATATGCGTGACCGTGCTGGCCGAGCTCAAGCTTCTTTACGATTCCCTCTTATCCATACAGCGGTCTTGCAGCGTAGCATCAATCTTGTGCTTTCCTAAGCAAGGATCCGGACAATTCGCCAGTCTGGTCAAGAGGCGAGTACCGCAGGCGCTCATCCTGCTGGCTCATTATTGCGTGCTGTTGAATGTCTTGGACGATAAATGGTGGATTTGTGGATGGGCGAGACGACTGCTGCAGGACGTGCTGGGTTCCTTGGATGAGCGGTTCCAGCATTGGATTCAGTGGCCATTGGACGCAGTTTTGATGAAGTCAACCGCACCGGCGGGTATGTTTCTTTCTTAGCGATCGCTAGATAGTCATCCATTGAGCCATGGCGGCCTCTCTGATGCTGGAGAAAGGATGAGCACGATCTCCTCGCGCTGTCGCAGTATTGCCATGTCATTGACGTGTAACGACTCGAGAGCAGATGATCATGCAGTGTAGAGAAGGAGATAGCTCATACTCCGACCAGAAATACAGCGGCGCTTGTCGCGCCCCACCACGGTGAATCGTGGGAATCCCGGCGGCTGAGAGACGGCCTCGGTCATCCGTCAATAGTCGCCCCACGTGAGTTGACAGACCTTGCCGGATAGTGATACCTTACCGCACTCGTGCTTTTTCTGCTTGTTTGGAATCTTCGTCGTGCATTGTTGTTGTCGTGTGGAAAGAGAGACTCGTTCGAAGTCTTGCCCTTGGACGGAAACCGAGGGAGCGTTGACGCCACCACGAGGAAGGCTGTGCAGCATCCATCGGTCTGAACCTGAACCCCACGGCACGGCACACCTCACTCTCGACCGCAGCTCAATCATCAACACGCCCTTGCACATCAATCCACACGATCCGCCAATACCACTCGCTTCAGTTCGCCCTCCATCTCCGCATTCGCGCATCCGACTCGGCGCATGGTACATCGACAGCGACGGCCGACATCACGCGGAGAGTGAACCCCGGGCACAGGCAACATCATGGAGCTTCCTCCGCAGCCCAATCTGCGAGTCACCAGTATGCAAGAGCGTGGACTGGGCAGCGGACAGCAGGACAAGGGCTAATATCGGACACAGTCATTGCGGCAGATGGCTTGTACAAGAGAGATGTCTTTCGTGAGTGGTCTACGGGTGGAAGGAGGGACATGATGCAGGCAGACATACTGATACCCCGGCAGGCTTCCCGGACCCATTCGCAGTCGCAACCATCAGCGGCGAGCAGACGAGGACAACCGGGGTGATCAAGAAGACGCTGAACCCATACTGGAATGAGAGCTTTGATATGTAGGTGAAGTGGTTGGAGGACATCTGACGGCAAACTGCTGACAGGCAGGCAGGCGCGTGACCGAGGAGAGTATACTCGCAGTACAAATCTTTGACCAGAAGAAGTTCAAGAAAAAGGACCAGGGCTTCCTCGGAGTGGTCAACGTCCGGGTCGGCAGTGTTATTGACCTCGATGCTGGTGGTGATGGTATGTGCGGTGGGATGATCATCAGATCGCCTCTGGCTGACAACTTGCAGAAATGATTACGAGAGATCTCAGAAAATCCAACGATAACCTCGTCGTCAACGGGAAGCTGATACTCAACCTGTCCACCAACCTGCGAGCGCCAATCGCGAACGGAACATCTACCACAGGACGTCCGGCCGCCCCATCGACTGCGCCATCCACGAACGGAGCCGCCTCTGTCTCGACCCCTACGGCTGCCCAATCCGTTGCATCACTGCAAGCCGACCGACCTGTGAGCACCAGCGGCTCAGCACAGCCGAACAGAAACAGTACTGTTCCAGCTGCTCCGGCCGGCACCACACCCGCAGCGAACGGCACGAGCGCGCCGGCTAGACGAGGAAATGAGTCGGGATTCAGTGCGTTTGAAGATGCGCAAGGCAGGCTGCCACCCGGTTGGGAGCGCCGTGAGGACAACTTGGGAAGGACGTACTATGTGGATCATAACTCGAGGCAGACGACGTGGATCCGTCCTACGGCGAACTACAATGCTGGAGAACAGCGTGCTCAATTGGAACAGCAGACCAATGCGGAGCGCACCAGGCATCAGAACCGTATGCTGCCGGAGGATCGCGCTGGAGCAAATTCGCCTACACTATCCGACAGGGTGCAGGCCTCACCTCCTGCACATACTCCTGCCGCAGCACCTGGAGCTGCCGCCGCCGCCGCAGGATCCACCACGCCCAACAATGCCAGTGCAGCTCAGATGGTCGCGACCGGTGCTACTACCGCCGGTACAGGCGAACTTCCGGCTGGCTGGGAGCAGCGTCACACACCAGAAGGACGTGCCTATTTCGTGGACCACAACACGCGCACGACTACCTGGGTTGATCCGAGGCGGCAGCAGTACATAAGAATGTACGGCCAGAACGCTGCGGGTAACAGCACTATCCAGCAGCAGCCAGTCTCGCAACTCGGACCTCTTCCCAGCGGATGGGAGATGCGTTTGACCAACACTGCGCGAGTGTACTTTGTGGATCACAACACGAAGACGACGACGTGGGATGATCCTAGATTGCCATCTTCACTGGATCAGAACGTGCCGCAGTATAAGCGTGATTTCAGGAGGAAGCTCATCTACTTCCGATCGCAGCCCGCACTGAGGATCTTATCCGGACAATGCCATGTCAAGGTCAGGCGTACTCATATCTTCGAAGACTCGTATGCGGAGATCATGAGACAGAGTCCAAACGACCTCAAGAAGAGGTTGATGATCAAGTTTGATGGTGAAGACGGTCTCGATTATGGTGGCTTGTCGAGGTATGTTGATTGCCTCACGAGGATGTGTTCAGAGCTAACTCCTCCACAGAGAATTCTTCTTCCTCCTTTCCCACGAAATGTTCAACCCATTTTACTGCCTGTTCGAATACTCCGCCCACGACAACTACACCCTCCAAATCAACCCTCACTCCGGCATCAACCCCGAGCATCTCGGCTACTTCAAATTCATCGGCCGTGTTGTCGGTCTCGCCATCTTCCACCGCCGCTTCCTCGACGCCTTCTTCATCGGCGCCTTCTACAAGATGATTCTCCGCAAGAAGGTCAACCTTCTCGACATGGAGGGTGTCGATGCTGAATTCCACCGCACGCTCAGCTGGGCGATGGAGAATGACATTACGGATGTCATCTACAGCACTTTCTCCGTCGAGGATGAACGCTTCGGCGAAAAGGTCACTGTCGATCTGAAGCCCGGCGGTCGCGATATTGAAGTCGACAACGACAACAAGAAGGAGTACGTCGAGCTCATCACCGAGTGGCGCATTCAGAAACGTGTTGAAGAGCAATTCAATGCTTTCGTGGCGGGTTTCCACGAGTTGATTCCCGCGGACTTGGTGAATGTTTTCGATGAGAGAGAATTGGAGTTGTTGATTGGTGGTATTGCGGACATCGATGTCGATGATTGGAAGAAGCACACCGACTACCGCGGCTACACCGAGAGCGATCTCGTGGTGCAGAACTTCTGGAAGGTGAGTCGCACTGCATTCCTCTCCCGAATCAATCTTCAAATTACTGACATGGACGAACAGTGCATCCGCGGCTGGGACGCCGAGCAGAAGTCCCGTCTCCTTCAATTCGCCACAGGAACATCACGTATTCCCGTCAACGGCTTCAAGGACCTGCAAGGGTCGGACGGGCCGAGAAGGTTCACGATTGAAAAGTCGGGCGAGGAAACGCAGTTGCCCAAGTCGCATACTTGTTTCAATCGGTTGGATCTGCCGCCGTATAAGAGTTATGAGGCGTTGAATACGAAATTGACGTGGGCGGTGGAGGAGACGGTTGGGTTTGGGCAGGAGTAGATGTGTGTGGTGGAGGGATGGAGGGAAGGCATAGATGGATTGAGGGACGGATCATTCTTTCGAGATGTGGTTGAGTGGAGGGCATGTAGGGGATGAATGCAAGGATACGATTGAGGAGAGACTTTGTGCCATGTGAGCGCGATGAACTCTGGAGGTAGACTGTCCGGTTTCATGGGACAGCGAGCGATGGGAAGGAAAAGATTGGAATTGGCGTATGATATGCATACATTACGAATCGCTTTTTCACAAAAGATGTTGGGACCTGGTACGGATTGAGTGCTTCTTCAAGGCGTACCTGAAAGGCTGGTTCTGTACCTAGTCAAGGAGTGGTACGATGGTCGGAGGAAGGTGGAACTTGGCAGATCGAGGTGCAGAATACGAGCGGTGAGTTTCTTTAGCGGTGGTTCACTGTCAACATCCGATGTCTTCCGCCTGTTGGAGATATATCCACTCAGACCCTATTGCGATTGAACTCTCACTGCGTCCGACGATGTTGAAGAGACTCACATCAGAAGGGGGAAAAAGGGTTCAAAAGCCAGTCAGTCCCACTCCCACGAGGCAAGAACCTGGCAAGACTCCCCACCGCCTCTTTGCGGGGTTTGACGGCACATTCGGCCAAGATCCCGCCGCGATGATCTTGACGCATGACGATGATCGAGGACTCGACAGCAGAGAAAGAAGTGTGGAGGGTCCTGCGACTACGACTGCAATGACGGACAAGACGTGAGAGAGATGGAAACGGTAAATGCCTCGTCTCGTCTCGTCTCGTCTCGTCTCCTCTCCGGGACCCATGCTGGAGTCTCGCGTGGCAGACCGACTAGTTCTAGGAGTGATTTACCTCCATCCCGTTTCCTCGGCCGATGCTCTAGCGGCGACCACTGTTCTTCTCTTTCGTCGTCGTCGTCTTGCCTCTCTTTGCCTCTCTCTTCTTGCACATCTACCCACTGATCGCATATCTACGACACAGCTATACACAGAATCTCACATTCCCCTGGACCCACGGCACCACCATGTCATGACGACCTCCGCGCGAATGTCGAGTCCGAGGAACCAATCCACATCAATCCAACGACGATATACACCGACGTGAGAAGAGTTGGAGAATGGGCCTTTGCAGCGCAGGACAACATCAATCATGGCGATGGACGACTATCCCCTGAACTTCCAGGGCAGGGCAGAGCCTGTCTTCGCCGTCACCATAGCGTTGATGGCCGTCTGCACCATCGTCGTCTTCTTCCGCATGCTCTCCCGATTCGCGATTGTGAAAAAGGTGTCTCTGGAAGACTACTTCATTGTCGCAGCATGGGCGATCGCATTCGGACTGTCCTTTGCAATATGTTGGGGAACCGCCTATGGACTCGGGCGACACGAGACGGATATTCCCTTTGAATGGCAACCTCAACTTCGGCGCGCGAACTATGCGTTCAGTATATTATACCAACCGGCTCTCATGGCGACCAAGACGTCTATCCTGATCTTCTACCTCACCTTCTCCGTCGCCAACGACATTTTCCGCTGGGGATGCCTCACGACCCTCTTCGTCGTCAACGGGGGAGGCTTCGCTTTGACCATGGTCACCGTCTTCCAGTGCACGCCCGTCGGCGCCGTCTTCCAAGCCGTGACACCCGACAACGCGACCTGCACCAACATCCTGACAATCTACCTCTCCTCCGTCCCGCTCAACCTCATCACCGACCTGGCCATCTTCTTCCTCCCCATGCCCATCTTGACGAGCATGCGCTTGCCGAAAAAACAGAAGATTATCCTGGTCATCACCTTTGGATTCGGAATCTTCGTGGCCGTGGTGGATGTCGTGCGTATATCATACTTGCAATCAGCGTCGGAGATGCGCCTGGCGGAACTTCAGGACATGACGGTCGGGAGTGGAGAACTCACGAGTGCGATTGCCACGGACTCGTCGTTTTATCTCGCGTTCTCGTTCATGTGGAGCGCGATTGAGGTCACGATTGGAATTATGGTTGCGTGTGTACCCGGGTTGAAACCGCTTGTTGCAAGAGTTGCGCCGAGGATGTTGAGGGATGAGCATGATGTTGACTCGACGTTTGGCTCGTTTGCGATGGTCATTCCGGAGAAGGAACAGACTGTGCCTGAGATCCCGGACGTTGCTCATGATCAGAGTTTGGGTAAAGCGCCTGTGGAAGAGGACGCGGAGCATGGAGAGATGGATATTATGGAATTTCTCAGCGGGAGGCGAGACTTTGCGCAGCCGACATCTAAGCCGTATGAGGAGGTTGATACCCCGGACATGGGCTTGGACTTTCTCACGACTCCGGAGATGGCTCATGGACTGGAACGATCGCAGACGGCCTTGACGAATACCACTCGGAATACCGCCCCTCAGTCGCCGACCTTTTTCGATTTTGTCAACATGAAGCAACGCAAGAGTCTGGTTCACCTCACTCATCGGGAGTCGCTGTTTCCGATCGCTGTTGTTACCGTCCTCTTCTTCGTGTGGGGCTTTGAATATGGCCTTTTGGACCAGCTAAATGCCCAATTTCAAAACGTTGCCAACGTCTCTGCAGGCCAGGCCGTCGGTCTCCGCAGCGCATACTACGCTGGCTACTTCGTCGGACCTCTCACCCTAGGCCGCCTCGTGCTCTACAACTGGGGCTTCAAAGCCTGCTTCCCTATCGGCCTGTGCATATACGCTTCCGGGTGCTTGATATACTGGCCGGCGGCGGTCCTTACCTCCTGGCCCACGTTCCTCGTCACCAACTTCATCGTCGGCTTCGGCCTGTCTATGCTGGAAGTCTCCGCCAACGCCTTCATCGTCCTCTGCGGTCCCGCCTCCCACGCTGAAATCCGCCTCAACATCTCCCAAGGCATCCAAGCGGTCGGCAGCATCGTCGCACCCCTCATCGCCGACAAAGCCTTCCTCCATCGATCCCAGACCAACGCTCCATCCCTCGTCAACACTCAATGGGCATACCTCGGTCTCTCCCTCACCACCGTCATCCTCGCGGTGATATACTTCTACCTCCCTCTCCCCGAAGCCACCTCCGCCGAACTGGAAGACGCCGCCGAAACTCTTCACAACACCAATAAATCCACCCTCCACCTCCCCTTCCTCCCACAAAAGTTCCTCCCACAAAAGTACAACCCCGTTCCCATCACAGCCGCTGTCCTCGCCGCCGGCGTCGTCCTCCAATTCCTCTACGTCGGCGCGCAGGAAGTCAACGGCTCGCAATTCGCCGAATACCTCAACGCCATCGCTCCCAACCGGTCTCCCACCGACTTTGCCGCTATCGCACATTCCGCGTTCGCGCTTTCCCGATTCCTGGCCGCGGCGATGGGACTCGTCGTCAAACCAAGACTACTTCTGGTCATCTTCCTCTCCGGCGTCATCGTCTGCACAGCTCTCTGCACGAGATTGACAGGCGGCGCGGGTACGGCGATGATGGTTCTGGTCTTCTTCTTCGAGGGACCACTCTTCAGTTTGATATTTGCGCAGAGCTTACGCGGTCAGGGACGGAATACGAAATTCGCGAGTGTGGTTCTCACGGCGGCGATCTCGGGTGGAGCGGTTTTCAGTCCCGTTGCTACGGTGATTGCGGAGGCTGGACAGGGGAATGAGAGGGTTCCGTTGAGTCTGGTCGTGGCTGCGGCGGCGTTTGCGGCGGCTTGGTTGGTGGTTGTGGGAGGGAATTTCAATGGAAGAGTTCGAAAATTGGTTGATCCTGTTTTTGAGGAGGAAGGTGGGAGAGCGTTGAGGGATGGGAGCTTGAGAGGAGTTGGGAGTGAGAGTAGTGGTGGGAGTGGAGGGAGGAGATTAATGGGATTGAAGGGGTTGAAGATGAAGTTTCGGGGGAGTGCAGAGGTGGAGTATAGGGAGCGGAAGGGGAGTCCTTGTTGGACTGGAGCCGAGAGGGATTGAACAGGACGGGAGATATGGCGTCTGGGTGTATACTGGACTGGATATGGGACCCGCCACGCCTCATCGGCTGATGGCGTTGCTTTTTGGGGAGGAGGAAAGGACTTTTTGCTTTGTGCATGGCGTTGGAGGGTGTTCTTAGGGTTAGGGTTGGACATGGACATATGTTTCTTGAGCCGCAATCGTGTGTATACTGCACCGTCCGCTGGTTAGGACATATGGAGGAAGAAATCTGAATCGGACAAAATTTCATGATCCATCTATCGTTCATCTGCCTGCTTGTGAACTTTTAGATTGCTATTCCTTGGGCTTCGGTCTCATCTTTTCGAGCATGGCTCAATGCCACCTTCTGCACAAAGCAAAGCTGACACTCCCGTTCAAGATGCACATTCTCGCCAACGAACACGGCAGCTACTTGCGGCAGATTTTATGAGTGTCCTTGGGCGTGTCCAAGCCCTGCTTTAGAGCCAATCTTCCCTTCTAGCCTCTCCTCTGACATATCTTGGTCATATTCTGGTTATGCGCCTATGCGGGAGAGACCCCACCCTCGTTGTTAAGTGGCTCTGAATCCGTTAAGTCCGCCAACTCCGGGCGGAAAACAGCTTACAACGATGCCCGGAGTAGAAGCTTAAGGTAGGTTGGTATATATCTTCAACCTGTACCTTCCTCCCTTCCTTCCTTCACCCCATACAAACAACACCACAAACAACATCAACCACCAAAATGTCCGCCTCAATCCAAAACCTCGCTTCCAAAGCCACCGGCGGCGCCGTAGGTCCCACCCTCCCCGTCCGCAAACTCGGCAAGAATGGCCCGACCATCACCGCCCTCGGCTACGGCACCATGGGTCTCTCCGCCTTCTACGGCGCCCCGAAACCCGACGCCGAGCGCTTCGCTGTGCTGGACAAGGCCTTCGACCTCGGCGAACTCTTCTGGGACTCGGCCGACATGTACCAGGACTCCGAGGACCTGCTCGGCGCCTGGTTCAAGCAGAACCCGGGCAAGCGGGAGAAGATCTTCCTCGCGACCAAGTTTGCCAATTGCTCGGACGCCGAGGGCAATCGATGGGTGGATTCCACGCCCGAGTATTGTCGGAAGGCGTGTGAGAAGAGTTTGAAGAGGTTGGGGGTGGAGAGCATTGATCTTTATTATGCGCATCGGTTGGATGGGAAGACGCCGGTGGAGTTGACGGTTAGGGAGTTGAAAAAGTTGAAGGAGGAGGGGAAGATTAAGTATATCGGGCTTTCGGAGTGTGATAGTGATTCTTTGAGGAGGGCGTGCAAGGTGGAGCATATCGATGCCGTGCAGATTGAGTACTCTCCGTTCAGTCTGGATATCGAGAGTGAGCAGATTGGTCTGTTGAAGACGGCTCGTGAGTTGGGTGTTGCCATCGTGGCGTACTCGCCCATTGGACGTGGAATGCTCGGTGGACAGATTCGCAGCCCGAAGGACTTTGAGGAGGGTGATTTCCGCACGTTCGCGCCGCGCTTCTCGGAGGAGGTGAGACTTGTTGATGACTTGCGGGACAAGAGGAGTGGTGACTGACTCGTCGGCAGAACTTCCCCAAGAACCTCGAGCTCGTCGGCCGCATCACCGAGATTGCGAAGAAGAAGAATTGCACTGCCAGCCAGTTGACTCTGGCTTGGTTGATGGCTCAGGGAGACGACATCTTCCCGTGAGTTGTGACTTGATCTCTCAGTAAACCTCTTTTATACTGACAATTCTTCTCTCACAGCATCCCCGGCACCACCAACCTCTCCCGCCTCGAAGAGAATGTCAACTCCCTCAAGGTCAAGCTGTCCAAGGAGGAAGAGCAGGAGATTCGCAAGGCTTGCGAGAACGCCGTCGTCAGCGGAGCTCGCTATCCTGAAGCCTTTGCTGCGTCGTGCTTCGCCTCGACACCGCCGTTGAAGGAGTAGAGTGTTCAGACGATCATGCATGCAAGTTGCTTGATACGACAGGACGAAGGGATGCCATCGCAGAAGGGATGCCGTCGCCGAAGGGTAAGGTCAGAAGATGAGATAGTATCGACAAATACGAAACTTTGCTACTCGCAGTCACTCACGCAGTCCAGTCCTCCGTTTCTGACTTCTCAAGCTCAGCAGCAATCAAGGTATTATCCAATTCATCCTCATCGCATTTCAAGCTCACCACCATCCAGGGTATTATCCAATTCATCCTCATCGCATCCCAGCGCTCGTCCACGAACCCTTCCTCCGCCTGGTATCAAGCAATAATCTCTGACTTTTCTCCAATATCATCTCGCATCCGCGTCTTTCATCTTTGCGCCCATTCCTAATCGCTCCCATCTCTTCTCACAACATCGCAGCCAACCCAACCACAGCAGCAAGAACTCCACCGACCTCTACCACCCCAACCTTCCCAGCAGCGCCAGTCTGACTCGCAGCCGCAGCTCCACTCCCCGTCGCAGTTCCCATGCCCGCACCACCACTCGTCCCAGAAACCCTCGCGCCTCCACTCCCCGGCGCGATCACCACTCCACTCCCCGTCGCGCTCGCACCTGAAGTCGTCGCTGCTGCTGCCATGGCAGAGGACATTGCCGCCGCCGCCGCCGAGGAAGAAGACACCACACTCGCGCAGTATTGTTCCTGCAGGGATTTCGCGGCCGGGCGCTGCGGTGATTTGGGACAGTTGTCGTAGCAGGATAGTACGACGGTTTGTTGCGTGCAGAGGCAGGTTTGATCGGTGGTGGAGCAGGAGGAGAGTTGGGCGCGGGTGGTTTGGAGGCAGAGGAAGATTATGCTGTTGAGAGAGAATGTCAGTGTGGGTTGGTCGGGTGGGTGTGGGAAGGTGGATGGCTTACTTGTCGATTTGTTGACCGCAGCCGGAGGAGGTGGAGGTTGACGTTGAGGAGGCGGCTGAGGTGGAGGAGGACTGTGCGGTTGCGAAGCTGAACAGGGCGAGGAGGGAGAGGGTTGAGGCGCGCATGTTTGTGGGATATGCTGTTGTTTGGATTGATGTGTGTTGTTTACATCGGCGGTTTCGCGTGGGGTATGTATATGTTCGATTGCGAGAGGTGTATCTTTGTAACGACAGTATGGTCAAGAACGACAGACAAATTGATAGAGAAGGACTGTTCGGAACTCGGCAAAGCAAAAGATCCAAGCAGAAGGAATCCTCCGCTCGCGACGCGGGAAGCAGCGACGGGATGATAGTTCTATGCTCAACTACTCATTTCCCTTCGTCCACACGCGTTGATGCCTACCAGAAATGCAATTTACCATATTCGGATGCCCTGGGGAGAAAGCGGGGATGTGATTGGTGGGTGTATAGTGGTATTCGCTAGCGTGAATGTGCTTCTTGTATCCGACCGGCGTCGCTCTTTCGTCTGCGTCGACGAGGGAACTTTGGAACGAAGACGATTCACAAGTTTCTATGATATCGTGAGATGCCTCTCGTGACCTCGAAGGGATGACATTCATCGATCGATAGGGCTTGAGGGTGGAGGGAAACCGAACACTGAACAGCCCTTTGGCAAGGTTTATCGTCTATACGAACGGCCCGCGAGACAGCGAGATTGTGCCGAGAAAGTCTCGGAAAGTAACAAAGTGACAACAACAACAACAACACGAGCCAAGGCTGCCAGGCCGACTGTCGCGAACAACGGTCTCCGGTGCAGCCTTTCCTTGCTCCGGACGTTGTTCGAAGAGAGGTCCTTCGCAAAGCCCCCGTGTGCCTGTCCGCTCATCGACGAGATTTCGAATAGAAGGTCGCGAACTGCGACATACCAGATCCTCGCCCTGGCCATGCACGACCAGGCGAGTCGTTCAGGCACTTCCCGCCCTTCCTTGCGACCACGTCGTGAGCTTCAGCATTCGCTTGCGGTGCTGACAAGACTGCTCACGTGGACGAGAAAACAGGTGAACCGACTATGAAGAAAAGCAAACAAGCCATTAATACGCGGACGGCCACCGCACACGGTGAACCGTCGGTGAAGAGTATGTACATTGCATCCTCCGCTCACGCCCTCACGGCGGCCTGCGGAATCCCGAAACAAAAGAAAAAGAGTCTCGCCAGTCAGTCCCAACAACTCACGGCGTGACGACGAGACCAAGTGAAGATGAACCGGATCCAATTGTCGCAGCGACCACACTCCCCTCACATCCTCCTCCATCCCAGATCCAGTCGGACCTTGTGCCAGCTGCAGAGAATGCGACGAGAGAAGGCCCGGTCACGCCCGGAGGAGCTCAATGGTGGCAGAAGGAAAAGTTAGGATTGACGCACTACATCATCGACACATGAATGTCAGTCTTCGCCAGTCGAAAAAGGAATGGAAGGCATATAAAACTTAGAAGGTACTTACGCAGGCGCATCCTTTGCGGTCCACGTATTGTCCATTCACTTTCCGACAGACTGGCTTCGCAGAGCATTCATGTCCCTGAGCGGAAGCGCCAAGGGCGAGCAGGAGGGTCGAGACGATGATCGAGATCTTCATGGTTGTCTTTGTGTGTTGAAATGCTTCGGTGTTGACCTGATGTCGTTCGGTGATGGCCGTGTACGTTCGGTCTGGAAGGCGATGTGGTCCCTGGTAGTGGATCCGGTGTCGAGGCGAGACGGAGGAAAGAAAGAAAGTCGAGTGGAGCGGAAGAGTGTGCTTATATGGACGGTCAGCTTACACATGTTGGCATGGATATCGACCGGGTCCAAGCAACGTGCCCAAATGACTCAAAGCTTGATCCATGCTGCGATGACTACAACCTTGCGGGTGGCATGATATGGACTCGTAAGAGGTCCCAAGTCCCAAGGGAGGAAGTCACCGAGCAAGAGAGAGAGAAGATGATGACGCGAGCGGATGTGCTGGACACTTCGCACAGTGACCGCTGACAGATTGTATTGAACTGCAGACTGCTCTTCTCATTACCCTGATGCCACGCTTGCCGGGACATCACTGTCGCGATCGCCGTCGCTGTCGCCGCCCGCGTGATGATTGATCCATCCGAACCCAACGGTTTGCTCCGGCAGCAGAGAACGCAAAGAGAACGCAAAGAGAACGACGTATACGCTAGTCGCGAGGTGGGTGGCAGGCTACGTTGCCAGGATCAGTGCACTAGACATAGTCAGTCGCAAAGGTCAGTCTCTGCTCGTCGCAAAGGAAATGGACTGCAAGGATGGGAATGTACGTACGCAGAGGCAGCCGATAGGGTCCACGTAAAGATTCTTGGCCCTCCGACAGACGTACTGCCCCGAGCATGACACGGCAGTCTGCGGCTCGGCGGCGGGCGCGGCGGAAGCGCAGAGGGTGAGAACGAGAGTCGAGATGAGGATGGAGATCTTCATGTTGGATGGTCGTTCAGTTGGTTGGTTTGGTTCGGCGTGCGTCGATGATTGATCTCCCGCGATGTAAATGGCCGATCAGATGGGGAGGAGAATTCGGCAAGGTCAAGATGCGGAATGGAGTGGAAGACTGTGTTTAATATCCCCACGGTCGGGCTGTGCAGACCTGACGGAGTTTGACGGCTGTTCGGATGCGCCGGCCCATGTACGCAGAGGTCCTCGTATCGCAAGCACACTTAGAAGCTTGCAATGTTGTACGAGCTTACCCATACGAGAATCGACCAGGTACATGCAGAGTGTCAAACCTCCATCCATGCTTCGATAACCATGACTCTGCGAGTAGCATGGATTTAATACCACCCTGGATCTCGGAGGACCGCGGGAGATGGACGAGGCAGCGAAGGCGAACGTGGTGCAGTTGCCTGTATTCGCTGACGGCGCGGAGGAACCCGATCTCTTGAACCACAGGAGGGAGGTGATCTGAGTGCGAGAAGAAAGAAGTTGAAGATGTGAAGAGGCGTGCACCACGCACAGCAACCGCGGATGGACAGCGTTGAATTGCAGATCTCCGCCATCATACCCTCCCTGCGTCCCTCTCAATTGCCTGACATAGAATTCATCCTGTCATCGATGTCAACGAGGACTGACGGCATCACGGCGAGATGAAGTAAAGATGTAATGCATCATTTTTCGCAGCCACTATTCTCCTCGATGCCACTCCAATCGATCCGCGACCACAATTCGAGAATAGACGGCGGGAACGAATTCTCGGCGGCCATTGTCGTGCGAGCCCTCCTCGATGCCAACCAAGTCCAAGTCTGCAGTCCCGGCCCGTTGGGGAGAAGACCACTGGCGAAGTTGAAGCGACAACGACGTGTCCGCTACTCGCGAGGTGGTTTTTGACAGACTGAGACGTGAGGATTCTGGCACTACGCACAAACGACGCACAAAGGTCAGTCTGGGGCCAGTAGAAAAAGGGTGGAGCAATGGAAGGAACGTACGCATACGCAGTCATGCGGCTTTTGGATCTGCCCGTTGATCGGCTTGCATACGGTGCGACAGTCCTTCTTCTTAGCGGCGGAAGCGCCGAGAGCCAGCAAGAGGGTCGGGATGAGAAGGGTGATCTTCATTTTCGATGGACGTCTGGTGGGTTTGAGCTGATTAGGCGATGCGTGCGGATGGTTGGCTTGCCGCAGTTTGGAAGGTAGATCCGGTGTAGAGCGAAGTCGGATGAATCGAATAGAGGTTGGAGGAAGCGGAAGATGACGGTTGTGTTCGCAGACGATCGAGTAGTGCAAATCTGACCGAGTCTGAAAACTGTTCGATTTGAGGAGGAAAAGTGCTGAGAGGAGCGGGACAGGGTGCTTATATATGTCGATGGTCGGGCTGTGCAATTCTGAGACAGAGGCCGACAACTGTTCGCATGAGCTCTTGTTGGCATGGGCAACGGAGGAGCGAGCATGTTCTCCAAATTCGGCGACCATGCATCAATGGTCATGACCTTGCGGAGTGGCATGATCTGGACTCGTAAGATGCTGTGTTGCCGGAAAGTATCGCCAAAGTCTCATGGCGGGAGGCTCACTGATGATGATGCACGGCGTGTCAGATTCGGACTTCTGACCGTGAACCACGGTGTTGATCAGACCGGCTTGATGACGGCTTCCATGTGATCCACGAAAGAGGCAGACCGAAGCATGATTGCTATACAATCACTCAAGTCGTCTTCAACGCCAGTCGATCCCCACATACATACAGTGAAAGAACTGCATGCAGCAAGTAGCGGACATCATATCTGGTCAAGGATTGGCTTTGTCCGGCTTGGTCTGACTTCGCTGGGGTCGGAGTAGAAGTGTTCCTGTACGCAGTCCCAGCTCTGTTCGTCGATGACCGCGACCATGCAGAACGGCATGACCTGAACTCGCGACGACGGCCATCGAACGAACTTTTCCTGGTGGACCATGACGGGGCAGTGCAACGACTCTTTCCCACATTTGTCGTTAATCGCACACCCTCAATGTTTTACCCAGCCTCGAGGCCTCGCCCATGTTCATGGCAGGACCATGCTGTCCTTGTTGTTGTTCATGGCGGTGTAGCTGATGTTGTAGTCTGGAAGATATCTCACCGCTCTTTGTTCTGTCTCTTTCACTGCTCGTCTCTTTGCCCTTGTTGTGGTATAGCAGCCAGCTCTTCCTCACGATATGCAAGTTGTAGCCGCCTTGCGAAAGACTCTCTTAGCGACTCGTTTATCACCATCTCGATATCCCTTTGCTCCTGTATCGGTGATTCCGACGAAACGCCGAGGAACTTAGCGCGACGGCTGTCCCATGTTAGTACAGAACTCTTACCTATTTTTGGTAGTAAACAAGGGTCTCGGTAGGACGTGTGTCTACCTTAGTCTTAGTAGGTTTCCTTACCTCTTAAACCTTCTAAATCGCTCTAATTAGTATATATAGCTCTAAATCTAAGGTTATAGCTCTACCGGTTATAAAGGAAGAGGTTAGTAAGGGCTAGGACTATTATATATACTTCTAAGCTAATTATATATAAAGATTAGTAATAGCGAGCCCGACAACGATATCCTTAGCCTATTAACCGATAACGGTAACCTTAATCTACCTCCTATTATCGACACTTAATTAGTAGAAGATCCTTATCCTTCTAACCGCTCTACTATTATCGACAATATTACTACGACTACTCGATAGACTAATAGCTCGCTATTCCCTTAGCTACTAGCTATTATAGTAGTTAGAATCGATTACTACTAACCTAAGGCACTAAGAGGTAAGTATATAATTACCTAAGGGCGCGGTATCGAGCGTAGAATTATATTAAGAAATAAGTAGTAGCTATAAAGTGCATTAAGTACTACCGACGACCGGTAATGTTATTATTAGATCCTTAAAAAAAGGAAGAATCCGACTACTATATATCGCTAAGACCTAAAACTACGCTATACCGTAAACTATATTTAGTACTATTTACCCTATAACATTTTCCTCCCCTACTTATTATATGTCTATACTATAGACATAACAAGCACTACTTAATAGCGACTAAGTTCCTTAATGTCGTCGTTACGAAGATCTAGCTTATTAAGCTAGTTCTTAGCGAGCTAGTCCTCTTCCTTACTACCGAACTATAGGTATTACTAGTAAACCTACTCTATAGTCGGCGCGTATCCGTCGGCAACGCGACCGGAGGTACTAAAAACAGGCAGATCCTTAGTATTAGTCTTAGCTAAGGGGTTACGAGCCTTACTCTCCTCGACTATATTGCCCTTAGTATTAATAGTTACCTTTAAACCCTTACTATTATTACGGTCGTTAATTTCCTAGGCTATTTCCTTAACCTATAGCTTACTCTTATTCTTAGCTAGGACGGCTATACGCTCGGTACTATAAGGGACTAGCGCCCTTTCTATAATACGTAGCGCAACCCCGTACTTTGTCTTAGTAGCCTATATCCTTTTCTACGCTTACCGCGAGGTTTTAGGCTACTTCCTTATCGAACTTACTATATCTAATATAGACTCTAAACTCTCGTATATACATTGTTTACCCGTAACATTAAGTTCGATCTACTCGATATAACTCCTTCTATAAGCGATATAACGGACAACGGCGTAAATCCTTCGGGATCCGGTAACGTTAATCCGGAGGAGCCGAGTACACCCGATCTATAAACGTTCCTCTAGCAACTATATATACGTTAATATATAATGTAGGTAGAGCTAGAACATTAGCGGAACGCTATTAATCGGGCGGAAGCCGAGCGGAATATACCGTAGCCGGTAGCCGAAACTAGAGGAGCCCTAGTAGATCTAGCGGCCCCTTCTATAAACGACCTAATTTGAGCACTAACTTAGGCGATCTCCGGTCGACCGGCCGCGGGCGACGACTTAAAACCCTCGGGCCCTAAGGGTTAGAAGCCGGTAGCCTAGGACGGGAAGTCGAGTACTTTCCGAGACTATCTACTACGGCTAAGAAGCTCCTTTCGAGTACGTACCGGCCTTAAACTAACGCTCCCCGACCTATACTACTAGGACGCTATCTACGATACCCTCCCTTATAAGGAGAGATCTCGTATACGTTATTTCTAGGAGTCGGGAGGAGCGAACGAAGTACGGGACCCCGAGGCTTTCTTTACGCGACTCGAAGAGGTCTTCGGCGATAGTAGAGAGGCCTTAAACGTACTAGAAGAGCTTATAAACCTCCGGCATAAACTTAGTTAGCTATAGTACGACTACTAGCTAAGATTTAACGATCTCCTACTTAGTACCGGCGGAGCGAGCTAGAAAGACGAGGTCTAGATTAGATACCTAAAACATACCTTTTCGAACCCCGTAAAGATATATACTACCTCTATCGTAAACATTAAGGACTATAACGATTATACAGAGGAGGTCGAGCGGGTAATAACTAATCTAGAGGCTACTAACTAGTTTAAGGCTACTAACAAAAAGTAGAAAGAGAAGAACAAGGACACCGTTTCTTCTATACCGGTAACCGCGCGCCCTTAGGGTAGGAGTACCTCGAGAGTACGGGTAGACGCCGATAGAGATACTATTATAACCCCGGCCTAGACGAGCGGGAATTGCTTAAGAAGCTAAGGAAGTCGGAATAGTTACGCTAGAAGGAAGTAGAGAGTAAAGTAGGTCGATAACGTAGAAAGAGAGCGACGCCGATAGAAGAGACTCTACTTCCGCTATAGAGCGGACGGACACCGTATACGCGAATGTCCCTACGCCGTAGTAACGCTACCCGCTAGAATAAACGCGGTCCGCGCAGGACCGGTTCTAGAGGACGATAAAGAGGAGTCGGATTCTATAGAGACGGGAAAAGACTAACTCCTTCCCGAAGTGCTAGGGTAGGAGACGGTGTAGCCGTAGTAATAATAGTAGGCTAGGAGGCGTTTAAGAGTAAGATAAACGGTACCCTAATCTATAGCGACGTAGTCCTAGAAGAAACCTTCGGGACCTTCGCCCTAATCGACGAAGGATATTAATGCTACGCTACTATTAACGGAGACCTAGCTAAAGGCCTCGGGCTTAGCTTAGTTAGTAATAAGAAGAGAGGCGTTAAGGGCGCTACTACGTCCGGGCGTAACTCGTAGATTAAGGGAGTCGTCGCGTTCCGGATAGGAGTAAGCGGATATACCTAGTTAGTATATACTTACGTCGTGCCTAACTTAGCCTTCCCTCTAATCCTTAGGAACCCCTAGAAGGCGCATAATAAGATCCGGACTATACTAGAGGAACACCGGTTCTACTATAGTATCGCTAACAAATAGGTAGAAGAAGGGAGGAACTATAAGGAGATTAAGGACTCCGGTAGCTTTGTAGCGGCTACTATAGCTTTAGTCGAGGACGTTAAGAAGACCCTTTAGGATACTAAGAGGTTTACAACCCTCGCTATAGCGACGGTTTGGGATATCTAGAAATCCTTAGAAGTAAAGGAGCCCCTAATAGATAAGTAGCTTAAGAGTAGGCTCCCCCTAGAGCTTTACGATATACTACTACTATTTAGGACGCGGGAGGCCGACAAGCTCGCTCCTTATAGAGGGGATCTAGACTATAAGATCGCTCTCCGGCCGAATACCGATAGTTTACTACCCTAATTACCTTAGGGCCCCTTATACGGCATATCTAAGGACGAACTCCTAGTCCTAAGAAAAGTTATTAATGCCCTACTAAAAAAGGGATATATCCGGCTAAGTTCCTCGGAGGCTATAGCACCAGTGCTTTTCGCTCGTAAACCGGGAGGGGGACTACGTTTCTACTATAACTATCGAGCGCTAAACGCTCTAACGAAGTATAATAGGTACCTACTCCCGTTAGTTCCGGAGACCTTAAGGAACCTTACGGGCTTACGATAGCTTACGAAGGTCGACGTTATAGCCGCCTTCTATTATATTCGTATAGCGGCCGGCGAAGAGTATAAGACAGCCTTCCGCACTAGATTTAGTCTATTCGAGTAGTTAGTATGCCCGTTCGGTCTATCCGGGGCACTAGCTACTTTCTAGCGGTTTATTAACAATTTGTTGCGGGAATATCTAGACGACTTTATATTAGTATATAGTAATAATATAATTATCTACTCCGATAGTACGCTCGAGGATTACTACTAGAAGGTTCGTATAGTCCTCCGGGCCCTTTAGGATAGGGGCCTATACCTAGACCTAGGAAAGTGCGCTTTCGTATAGAAGACTGTTAAGTACCTAGGGTTTATCGTTTATGCCGACGGAAAAGGCGTAGGACCCGACCCTAAGAAGATTTAAGTAGTAGAAGACTAGAAGGTACTACGGACGTAGGAGGAGGTTCGAAGGTTCCTAGGTTTTACTAACTACTATAGGATGTTTATCCCTAACTACTCTAAGATCGCCGCTCCCTTAACCGCGCTTACCGGGAAGGGAACGCCGTTCTCCTAGGGAGAGCTTAAGGAGAAAGCATTCGAGACGTTAAAGGGGAAGTATTATAGGGCTCTAGTACTTATATACTAGGACCCGGGGCTTCTTACGTTCCTAGAGATAGATTGTAGCGGGTTCGCGGTTAGAGGCGCGCTCCTATAGGAAGCGAACGGGGTCCTAAAGCTAGTAGGCTTCTTTTTACGGAAGCTTAATAAGGCCGAGATTAACTACGACATTTACGACAAGGAGATGTTAGCAGTAGTATCCTACCTAAAATTCTAGGCACCCGAGCTAAAGACGTATAGTCCCTTTACTATTTAGACGGACTATAAGAACCTAGAGTACTTTATAACGAAGAGGCAGCTAAGTAAGAGGCAGATTCGATAGTTTAAGACCGTTACTTTATTCTAGTTTAAACTCGTATACCGACCGGGGACCGAAGCGATTATGCCGGACGTACTTTCTTATAGGGAGTAGGATACTCTAGGCGAGGACGATAAGATATTACGGTTTAGGAGGTTCCTAGAACCTAATCTAGCCCCGGATTAGCCGGCGGCCGGAGGGGAAAGGGAGGTAGTAGCTAACAACCTATCGGCTACGTCGACGGCCGAACAGACTGCACCTTCACGCGGTGGCCGTTGTAAGTACCTTCCTCGGAAGGGAAACTAAGACAGTCTGGAAGAAACCTCCTCGAAAACCTCTCGAAATCCACCTAAAATCCTTCTCGAAATCCGCCTCGAAATACAAGCTATAACAGAACAACAGTACGATTCGAACGAACAGCCCTCTACGCTACAAACGAGAAGGAGAAGAAGAAGAAGAAGCAGTCTACTCTGCCCTATACGCGCACCTCCTCGAAATCCGAACCGAAGCACTTTAAAGAGCTAGAACAGTCGGTAGAATCCACAACTCTGCGATCAACCTACGTAGCTATATGCGTTTGGAAGCGGCATACAGTTCTACAAAGGCATATTAAGGATAAGAGAAGGCAGCGAGTTAGACAGCTGCTTTTACACTGCTTTTGCACTGCTTTTGCACGGCATTTTGTACGGCATTCTGCACTGCTCTTGCACTGCTTTTGCACGGCATTTTGCACTACTTTTGCACTGCATTTCGAATTTGCAGCGTGCGTGCGTGCAAAGCGGAAGGATCCGCTGAAAATTCTGCAAAAAGCTTGGCGCGAAAATTCTGCAGCCCTAGGCTGCAACACTCGTTTAATTTCCTTTGTTCTGTATTTGTTTAAAGTCCTTTAGCACTGCCTTAGGCACGGGGTTTTCCCCTAAGGTTAAAGAATACAGAAGATTTTGATTGTAAATAGATCTACTGCCTTGCCTTTAGGGCAAGGCCGTCCTACATAGTTATAGACTCCAAAAGGACGTAAATGGAATAAACAAACAAACAAACAAACAAATATCGGCTACGTCTATCTAACTCTACTACCTATAAGCTATACTAATGTAGCTAGTAGCTTTAGAGCCGAATTCCGATAGTAAGGACGCGGCTATAGCGGGACCCTTTTAGGACAGCGAGTTAAATAAACTATAGGGTCCGACTTTAAAAAAGGACACCTAGTATTAGACGGTAATCCGCGCCGTTAAGGACGGATCCCGGGCTATTCTACCGGATCTAAAGGTTAAAATCCAGATTAGGGATTATAGTATCGACGAGAAGGGCCGCTTAAGGCATCGCGGCAGGTTGTAGGTTCCTAGAGCGGCGGTTACGTCGGAGGCCGAATATAAGTCGGCGGACACTAAGATTCTATAAAACGATAAACTCCGTACTAAGATTATTTAGTCCGTACATAACTCCCCGGTCTACGGCTACCCCGGGCGGGACTCTACGGCCTTTATACTAGGGAGAAACTTCTACTAGCCCCTATAGGTACGTTATATTAGGAGGTTTTTAAGAAACTACGATTACTACGGAAGGAACAAGGTATAGAGAGAGTACAAACACGGACTCCTACGCCCTCTACCGGTTCCCGATCGCTTCTTTTAGGAGATCTCTATAGATTTTATAACCGACCTCCCTAAGTCTAAGGGGAACCGTTACCTATAGGTTATTAAAGACCGTTTAAGTAAGTCCGTCGTTTTAGAGGCGATGCCTAGTATAAAAGCGGAGGAGTACGCCGAGAGATTCCTAGACTACTAGGTAAGATATTATAGGCTGCCGAGCGCGATTACGAGCGATAGGGGGACGAACTAGACGAGCACATTCTAGAAAACACTCTACCGGTTAGTCGGAGTATAGTAGCGACTAAGCTTAGCTTACTACCCTTAAACCGACGGAGGCCTAGAGAGACTAAACTAGGACGTCTAAGCCTATCTAAGGAACTATATTAATTACGAGTAGTCCGACTAGAAACGCTAGCTCTCTACGGCCTAATTAGCGCTAAACGCCTGTTACTATTCGGGGTTAGGAATAAGCCCCTTCTTTATAGTTTACGGATACGAAGCCCCGTCTCCCGTACCCTTAGAGCCGGACAGCGAGGAGCCCTCTACGCTAGCTATAGCCTAGAGAGCCTCGAAGTTCGTAGAGAAAATAAAGGGAATTATAGACCTATACTAGGCAAGTATAGCGGACGCTACCTAAAAGTAGGAGGAGGCCGCTAATAGGAAGCGTACTACGGCGCTAATGTACCGGAAGGGCGACAAGGTGTAGCTAGATTTAAGGAATTATCGTACTAATCGCCCTAAGGAAAGCCTAGATTATAAGAATACGAAGTATACGGCTAATAAGGTCTTGTCGCCGGTTTCTATACGTTTAGCTAGGATCCCCGGCAACATTTATCCGGTCTTCTATTTAGATCTACTAAGACTAGCGAGCGACGACCCTCTCCTAGGCTAGGTCTCCGACGATTACTAGCCGGATCTAGTATTAATTAAGTCGTACGAGGAATAGGATGTAGAAGAACTACTATATATAAGGATAGTACTAAAGAATAGAGGAGGGGGAAGGGAGGTCCTAGTTAAATAGACCGGCTACTACGATCTAACGTAGGAGCCCTTAGACAACCTAGTAGATACTGTCGCTATAGATAACTTCGAGCAAAAATTTAGAAATGCTAAAGTTAATAATAGGCTAAAAGAGAAGTACATTAAGAAGAGGAAAAAGAGAGCGGTTACTAAGAAGAAGTAACTAGATATATAAGGAGAACGAGAGGTTACGTAAGAATTTTCATTTTATAAATTGCTTTTTAGAGTAGTAATCGCACTACTATATTCTATACCGGGAACCGACCGAGAACGAGCGGAAGTAGCTATCTACGAGGAGCGACGCCTACCTAATACGAGAGTAGTAGGAACGCTACTAGGACTAATAAGCGGTTAGCGGGTTATACCGAACGGAGACCGGCGAAGTACTTACGTTTGTCCTTACTACGCGACAACCTCCTCTATAGAGCGAGTAATCTCCGAGGCTACTAGACTATTTCGAGTAGTTAGCGGGGCTTTTTGATTAGAGATAATAAGAGAACCTACGTAGAGAGCAAACCTACTACCTATAGTAGCTTTAGGGCTTTCTAAGCCTTAAAAGTAGCACCTAAACTATTATAAGCATTATTACTATAGTCTAATTAGCCGACGGTTTTCGAGCGGAGGCCGGCGATACTTACGCTACCTACTAAGTACCTATACGGGTCTAGAGGGCGTAGGCGATATAGGCGAATTAAGGACTAGGCGGTTAGCGGCGACCTTTGCGCGGAGCCCGGCTATAACTTATAGTTTAGCGCAATTCTTACGCTTAGCGTAATAGCTTATATACGCGCGAGATCGGCCTGTCTAGGTTTATTAGCGGGGTCCGGCGGAAAATAGGCGGGATATATTTTATACTACCGGTAGGACGTAGTCGATTCTACTTTTAGCGTATAGCTCGTAATAGATAACGGTACGCGGCTAGTTCTAAGCGGGAGCCGCTAGAGGAGGAGCGGGGGCGGGCGCCGGCGGGTTGTTAGCGGCTAGCGGGAAGGTAAGGGCGGGACCCGGGTTATTATTCTAAGGATTATTATTATTACCGAAAAGGGATATTATCTACGACTCCGTTAGAAAAGTACCGGGGTCCTAGATAAAAGCGAAGGACTCGAACCCTTAACCTTTAGGTTAAAAACTTACCTTAACGATTTAGTAATACTAGCGGTAGAAAAGAGGGGGGGGGTAGGGTATTTATACGTAGCCCCGGGCTCTAAGGGCGTGTTTTCCGTATATTGTTACTTTCTCGACAATACTAGAAAGGTAAAGAGATAGAGTAAAGTATAGCGGGCTTATTATATCGGGATCCGATAGTTTTCGCCCGGACATACGATAATACTAGGAAAAGAGCGGACAATAGGAGTAAATTTTAGCTAATTAGACGATTGTAGTAGGTCTAAAGGAGGAGGGTAAATAGTCCGCTACTTTTATGTCGGTTACCGACGACTTTTCCGCGCACCGAGAGGAGGGGGGTATTATAAGGGACTAGCGCCCTTTCTATAATACGTAGCGCAACCCCGTACTTTGTCTTAGTAGCCTACATCCTTTTCTACGCTTACCGCGAGGTTTTAGGCTACTTCCTTATCGAACTTGCTATATCTAATATAGACTCTAAACTCTCGTATATATATTGTTTACCCGTAATAGGTACGCTCCGTATCGCTCGCGCTTACCTTCTCGTACTTACTACTACCGAAGTAGCTATTATTAAATCTAAAGGCTTCTTGCTCTTACGGACGGACGTAGTCGGCTATAGTAAGGAAGACGCGAGCGACTAATATAGCGCGAGTCTTAGTAACGTACTCCTTATAGTAGAATTTAGACTTAGAGAAGAGAGTATCTTAGTTAGCCTTAATACCGGCATCGAGGTAGGTAGCGGCACCGAGAATAGCGTTTAATAGAGCACTCTATATACGGATAACTACCGAGGTAGGGAAGGGCGTAGTCGGTATGCCGTAGTTGTTAGGCTTACTAGACGGAGTCTTAAACCTAGGCATACGTATAGAGTAGGAATAGGCTAGCTCGGCGACGGTACTAGCTAAGGCATTCTCGATAGTACTACCGGGCTTTCCGGCGACAAACTATAGTAGAGCAGTTATACGTAGCTTAGTTGCTAGTCCGGTAGATCTATACGGAAGTAGTAGATAAGAGATGCGAGCAACACCGGCCTTTACTAGCTAAAGATGCTAGTTAGTCTTAAATTCCCGAAGATCCTCCGTAGTAATTATCTTATTAGTAATTATTAGAACTATCGTATTACGTAGACTAAGCTTAAAGCGAGCATCCTTCGTAGTAGCCTCCTTATCTATACCCTTAGCGACTTTAGAGTCGATAAGTGCCTACGTACGCTCCTCTATATTAGCATACTACTTCTTCTAGTATAGGTATATACCGGGGATAATTAGGGTATAGTTCTCCTTATCTTTATTAGTAAGGGAAACTAAACCTTAAATTATTATTACTATTAACTTATTACCCTCGAGCATATCGATAGGGTTATAATCTATATACTTAAAAGTAGTTTGTTTGTTTGTTTGTTTGTTTGTTTGTTCCATTTACGTCCTTTTGGAGTCTATGACTATGTAGGACGGCCTTGCAAGCAAGGCAGTAGATCTATTTACAATCAAATTCTTTTAGTATTCTTTGACCTTAGGGGAAACCCCGTGCCTACGGCAATGCCAAAGGACTTTAAACAAATGCAAGACAAAGGAAATCGAACGAGTGTCGTTGTTGTCTGTTGTCTGCAGCCCAAGGCTGCAGAATTTTCGCGCCAAGCTTTTGCAGAATTTTCAGCGGATCCTTCCGCTTCGCACACACGCTACGAATTCGAAAGAGAAAAGCAGCTGTCCAACTCGCTGCCTTCTCTTGTCCTTAATATGCCTTTGTGGAACTATATGCTGCCTTCTAGCGCATATAGCTACGTAGGTTGATCGCAGAGTTGTAGATTCCACCGAGTTCTAGCTCTTTAAAGTGCATGTATGCTTCCTTCGAGGGCGACGAAGTCTCTAGAGAAGGGACATGCGATTTCGATTCGGATTTCGAGGAGGTGCGCGTATAGGGCAGAGTGGACTCCTTCTTTCTTCTTCTCGTAGCGTAGAGGGCTATTCGTTCGAATCGTACTGTTGTTCTGTTGTAGCTCGTGTTTCGAGGCGGATTTCGAGGTGTTTCGAGGCGGATTTTGAGGCGGATTTTGAGATGTTTCGAGGCGGATTTCGAGAAGGATTTCGGGCGGATTCGAGAGGTTTTCGAGGAGGTTTCTTCCAGACTGTCTTAGTTTCCCTTCCAAGGAAGGTACTTACGACGGCCACCGCGTGAAGGTGCAGTCTGTTCGGCCGTCACTTAAAAGTAGTAAACGCCCCCGGAAGCGTAAGCTTAGCGTAGTACGGGTATAAGTAGAGGTTTATTACCTTATCTAGTCGAAGAAGGTAGTATAATACGTAGTACATTAGGTCTTAGCGCATACTCTACTACATTAGCGAGTAGAAGTAGTTACGTAACTAGCTAATGTCGTTAGTACCGGGAGGTATAAGGAAATAATAGTAATATATCTTAAACTCGCTCTTAAAGATATATAGAAGGTCGAAGTTCTTCTACTAGCCGAAGATATTAATAGCGATCGTGCCGTCTAGCTAGAACTAATCGTAGACTCCGGGCAGCATAGCTTTAGCGGCTATAGAGAAATCGTCGTTTATTATATAAACCTCGAACACTAATTTGTTAGGGATCTTACGGTATATAAGGTAGGCGTCGCGGGGATAAGGGGACCGAGTAAACTTCTTAACATTAGCGTAGGCATTATTAGTTAATAAGAAAGCCGTAATGCGATTACCGGTGTTATTCGCGTAGTCGATAATGCGCTATATAGCGGTGTCGTAGCTAAGTACGTTAACGTAATATCTAGCCTTTCTAAGAAGCTAATACTAATGCGCGAAGTAGATGTAGTAACCGTCGCTTAGGTAGGTAGTAGTAAGAGCTATAACCGTATTAACTTTAGTACGAGTAGCTACGGTAATTGTAGCCTTGTCCTTAAGGCGAGTAAGCTTCTTAATTTTTTTTCGATAACCGCCTTTAAGGCGGCTTTCCGAACAGTACTATCTAAAAGGTTAGTAGTTACGGATATATTCGGGCGGAAGTATATATAGTTATCCTTAATTCTAGCCTTTATAGCCGTAGTCTTAATACCGCGGTTGCGACGACCTAGCTTATCCTTAAAGTCGTCGTTGCTAGCATTATCCGTATTATCTTCCTTAGCGTTGTCGCCGCGCGTAGCTATAAGCGTAGTAGTAGTAGTACGGGCACCTACGCGTAGCCGTATACTCGGCCGAGCACTCGCCGCATCCTTACTAAGAGGACGCGCTTCTTAGTTATCGATATCTTAGAGGGCCTCGGCTAAGAGCTCGTCTTCCTTAACTTATCGTACCGCGCTAGCATCGAACTTATTCGTAAATTTAGCGCTAGAGCGCGTACGGCCGCGGTTAGGTAATAAAGTGCGAGTAGGCTTAGGGCTATTAACCGGGCTCTTAGGGTAGTCGATAGTAAGGGCGGTAGTAGGGTAGAATCTAATAAGCGCACCTTATATATTAATACGGTATTAAGAGTAGAAGAGTAGGTTCGCCTTTATCTTATTACTACGGCTATTAATAGCCTTTTCTAATTCTTCTAATTCCGAGCGCGTAATTACGCGTATAGTAGTGTCCGGATCGTTCTTAACATTCTAAACTACTAGCTTAATATCGCTAACGGTAATTTCGGTCGTACGGGTAGTACGGGTCTTACTAATGTTAGTAATTATAGTACGAGTAAGCGCGTTAATTGTTTGCTCTACTTTCTTCGAGGAGTTAATAAGTACGCTTATGTACTTATTAAAGTCGTTAGAGCGCACTTTGTTAATTATAAAGTATAGATATATAACTATACTCGGGGCATCCTCGATTTAAAGATTTGTACTTAGCGTACGGCGATACTAGTCGTTACGCTTTACCGAGTCGCGAGAAATCTAAAGATTAGCGGAGTAGTTCTTAACTTTACTATCGAGCAGATTAAAGCGATTAACCTTAACTAGGTAGTAGACCGCTAGCTCCTTATCGAACAGTATACGTATATTATTAGTAGTTGTCTTTATAGCTACGCCGAAAGCCTTAAGCTTCTTAGCTATATCTATATAGAACTAGAGTACTTCTTCCTTATCGAAGTTAGCTACGTAGGCACGAATTTTATTAATGCTACTAAAGGTATTACCGTTATATTAGATAGGAGTAAGTAGTACGCCTTATAGTATAAGCGCGAGCGCCTATAAAGTCGAGTCGGCTATCGATACCGGTTATAAAGGGGGGTAGTAAACGAGGATGTTAATAAGGGGGTTATAGTCGTAAAAAGTAACTCGAGAAAATGTATAAGAACTACCGGTAGGAGAAAATAAGGCTAGCCGGCTACTCTAGATTAAGGCGGAAAGTAGTAGTTAATATATACCTACTATAAGTGTCGATATTAAGTGCGAGTAGTTGCGCTTTAGTACGCACATTAAAGAGCGTAGTTAGTTTAATAGTTCGCTATTTCTAGATAGTCGAGCTAGTGCTAGTTACTACCTTAATGCGGCTATTTTCCCTCGATTACCCCCGGGTATAGCCCGGGGCAATACCGGGACGGGGTAGCGGTAATACGGTAGTAGCTACGTTATCGTACTAACCTTACCTTAGTAGTCTAGCCTCTACTAGCTTAGATAGAACAATAATGTACTTATCTATTAAAATAGTAGCTAAGATAGCTATTCGATCGCTAAATTACTTCGGTACTACCTCCTAAATACGACGGTTCTATCGCGATCTACGGGAGCACTTATAGCCTAGACCTAACTCTCTACGGCGCATCTACTTATACTAGTAAATCGACGTCCGCCCTCTACGCCGATTCGTAAACTACCGGTTACTAGAACTCGGCGGCATCTAGCACCTCTAAATTTACTACGACAGCGCCGTTTAGACCTAGGTCTATCGACGTCTCGACCGTTTTCCGTATACCTCTACCGCTAGAATTACTACTATTACTACCGGCTTTACTGCCTCCTACTATTAGTAGAGGTAAATAGCTATATTATAATTTCCGTCTCGACCTTCGTACCTTCCGTACTTTTAAGGAAAGAGCGAGCACTACCTATCTTTCTAGCTTCCTTATTCTCTTCTACGATATCCTCCTTCGACCGTATACGCTACATAGCCTTAATCGCCCGTACGATTAAATCTACCGGTATCGCTATTATACCGATTAAAGGACCTAGGTCTATCGTAGAATTCGAGCTACGATTCCTAAGCCTTTATAATTGTAAGCTCTCCGGAAGCCCGCTACTACATCCGAAAAGAGGCACTTATACGTACTTATAAGATTAAAGGACACGGCATCGACATCCGCACTTCCATTGCACACCCAATATTGACCCGATTATCACCAAACACACACTATTCGAAAGCCCTTATTAAGGCCGTTCTAACGAACCCGCATTTACCCCGCTGCCCTTAAAACCTACGCCGCTACTGGAGTTCAAAGATTTACCTTGTTGCCCCCTTTAGGGTGCAAATTTGGACCCTAAACTCCGGGATTTGTCCCCTACCTCCGAAACCTTATTCCGACCTTACCTCCCCTACACTCGAAATATTCCCTGTTTAGGGCATTACATAAGGAAGGTTCACAACCTGTACTACAACACTTTAACACACTACAACACAACTAATACGCTGCCGATTCGGACGCTATATAGCCCGTTTGAAAGCCCTCGACGAGAGCTTTTATTCTAGCTATTAAACGCCTAATTTGGTCGAATTTTAAAAGAGCTAAAGGCCAAACAAGAGCAGTGTTCCTAGGATACACAAATATACACATACACTTAGTTCTCTCTACACTAGAGTTACCTATTGTCCTACGCCGCCGAGAGAGGAAGCTAAAGGAGCAGTGTAGTTTAGTAAGGACGAATTTGCACCTCTAGGGATTAGAGTAGTAGTACTAGCTATATAGCTAGATACTCTATATAGAGTATAGGCCTACCTTTCCCTAGAGACAAAGGTTGTCCCGAACCTACTACGGCTACCCGCAGAACGCCTCTAAAGCCTGCTATAAAGACGCACGTTACTATAGGCTAGAGTACTTCCTAGAAGCAGAGGTATATTTATATATCTCTTCTCTCCTCTTTAAAGTATACCTTCTCCTATACTCCTACTTTATATAGTAGGGAGAAGAGTGCCCTAGTGTCGCAAGTAGGCTAGGACCCGAACGCGATTAGAAATAGAGACGAATAAGCAGCCCTCTTAGCGTAAGACTGCTAAGCCTCTTTTTAAACAACAAACAACAACAACAAGACAATGTCTACCGAGACGGAAATAACAGACGCAAGCACAGCCCCTTAGACTCCAAAAGCTACGGCTAGAGGGGACGAGGAAGTTACGTTTAAGTCTCTTAAAACCCTGCCGTTGCCGAAGGAACTACTAAAAAGAACCGGCATTCCTTTCCTACCTAGGAAAAGGCAAAACCCCTTCGAATTTAGTAGCTCCCCGACTCGTAGCCCTTCTCTCGGAAAGAAACAAACACTCTCTCGTACGCCCGCGAACGAGAAGATCCTATAAGCCCGACAGCTACTAGTTAAAGCGGCAGGGGATCTAGGCAGGATTCTAGAAGAACAAACCCGGGTTCTCGACCTTCTCGAAGTCTTTCGGCACTTTACCGAGCATACAGACTTTAAGATAACGTCCTAAATCCTCGCAAAGCAAGTCTCGAACCTAGAAACGATAATAAAGAAACTAGCAGCATAGGCGAAGAAGCCTACTTTCGCAGACGTTATTAAGGGAGATAGCGGATCCGCTACCTCTACCTCTACCTCCTCGACAATAAAGACAACACAACAACAACAACAACAACAATAATAGTAGACGACCGTCTCCCGGAGGGCTAGTAAGCCGAAAGAACAAGTAGAACCGATACCTCTTATCCTTGTACTAAAGGATAAAGAGAAGGAACTCGACTAGATCGTAACCCGAGACAAAATTAACGATGCTCTTAAAGGCGAAGACCAAGAGCTAGCTATCTTTGCGATAAAGAAATTAGTTCGGGGTAATATTGTCCTAAACTTTGCAACAGAGAAAGCCCGCTAACGAACGATTAATAGCCTTACTAAGGTTACCGATATCGTAGGCGAGGTATAGGTAATAGAGGACTCTCTCTAGCATAAGGTCGTAGTCTACGGCGTCTCGACCGCGAACTTTAATATGCTAACAGGCCTATAGGATATTTAACGAGAAATTAAGACCTTTAATAGAGGTCTTAAACTCGCAGGCACCCTGATTTAGCTAACAAACGAAGAGAGAAGAAGGACTCTTACTAGGGCGACAGTTCTAGTAGGTTTTGCTACCGAGGAGGAGGCAAAAAGGGCTATTTAAAACCGTCTATACGTAGGCGTAGACAGCCTAAGAGTTAAGAAGGCGAAGGATCGTATACAACAGAAAGGGAGGCCCCTAGAACGTTCTACATGTTAGAACACTCTCTACGGATTTTCTACGTTAATCTTAACCGATCTATCGAGGCTATAGAGTCTACCTTAGACGTCGCGGTTAAGCAGAAAGCCGACCTTCTACTAGTCTAGGAACCGTAGACTATAGAAGACCCGATAACAGGCTACAAAGAGACAAGATCTATCGCACACCGGGATTACAACTAGCTATTCCTAACGACTACGGATTCGACGATCCGGCTAAGAACAATGCTATATATTAGCACAAGACTTAACGTTAATATCTCTCCTATTTTATTAGACGACAGCGACATACTTTCCTTTGTTATTTTAGACAAGAAGGGCAACAAGATCCAGATAGTTAATCTCTACAACGAGAAGGACCTTCGGGATACCGAGAACCCGCAAAACCGACGAACAACAGAGAGAAGCCTCTACTCTCTACGCAACACGTTCCTTCCAAACACTCTACTAGTAGGAGACTTTAACCTTAGACACCCGTCCTAGGATCCGAGGGGAAAGGATACTACTAGTACCCGCGAATTTATAGAGTAGATAGAAGACTAGGGCTTTACTCTACGTAATACGATAGGTGTCGGGACCTTCTATAGGCCGCACCTAGACGCAGAGTCGGTCCTAGACCTTACGTTTATAAGAGGATCCTTATCTACGAAAGAAATCGACTAGAGAACGATTCCGATAGGCTTAGACTATAAGGCTATATCTATAGACCTTATTAGCGCGCAAGATCGAGCCTAACAGAAGAAAGTAGTTCTAGATATAGCTTCCGCGGATTAGGAACTGTTTACAGATCTCCTAATAAGCAAGGCGACGTCTATTAACTATACGAACTCCCTCGACGACATCGTAGACTCCTTTACCTCGTATATTACCGAATCGATGCGGGGAGCAATCCTAGAGAAAGTAGTACACGCCTGCGCAAAACCTTAGTGGAATAGAGAGCTACGTACGCTACGCCGTATAATGTCTAGAACATATAGACAGACCTTTACCTACGGACGTACGCCGACGCTAGACGAGAAAGAGGCGTATACGAAAGCGAGAAACGAGTACTTCTAAGCTATCAAAACAGCTAAGAAGAACTACTAGAACGCTTTCCTTGAAAAAGAAGACTCGAAATCTATCTTTAAAGCTATGTCCTATACTAGGAATAGCAGCCGAAGACAGATACCTACGATAAACAACGAAGATTCTTTCGAGGGGAAATGTAAGGCCTTCTCCGAAGCCTTATTTCCGCGCCCTCCTGCCGAGGAACCTCTACCTAGCCGTTAGGAAGCGTATACAGCCGGGGATTAGGGCTAGACTACGCTAACCGAAGAGGAACTCGCTGCCGCCTATAGTACGAAGATAGTAAAAGGAAAAACGCCGGGCCTAGACGGTATTACGCAAGCTATTATTAGTAAAGCGTACAGCGCTATTCCTATTACCTTTCTACGTATATACAGTAGGCTACTCGACGAAGGACACTACCCCCGATGCTAGAAAGTTGCGACAGGCGCAGTTCTAGCAAAGCCGGGAAAACTAGACTATTCGGTCCCTAAGGCCTACTGAGTTATCTCTCTCCTAAACTACCTTAGTAAGATTAGCGAGAGAATACTCGCAAAACGCCTAGGGATTATCGCAGAGACGAAGCCCCTTCTATACGACTCGCAGTTAGGAGGGCGAAAGAAGAAATCGGCTATCGATACAGTGCTTCTCTTAACAAACGAAATCGAGGAGAATCGAAGAAAGAAAAAGAAGACTTCGGTTATCTTCCTCGACGTAAGAGGAGCATACAACTACGTTGCAAAGAACCGACTATTAAGAATAATAATCCAGTTAAGGCTTCCGCATAGCCTTATACGTTAGGTTTAGTCGTTTATAAGCAATAGACGCCTACGAATAGCATTCGACGGACAGATACAGGAATTCTAGGACGTAGAAATCGGCGTTCTGCAAGGCAGCCCGATGTCTCCTATCCTCTTTCTTATCTATACGCGCGACATATTCTTCTCGCTATAAGGAGTTACTCCTAGTTCCTACGTCGACGACATTAGACTATCTACCTCGTCTACGTCCCTTAAGAAGAACTCTAAGGTACTAGAACGTAAGGCAAGAAGGCTAATAGACCTAGGAAAGAAGAACTCGATTGCTTTCGACCTAGCAAAGACAGACCTAGTACACTTCTTAAAAGGGAAAGGGTCCGATTGCCCGGTAATTCTTCTAAACGGCGATATTGTTCGCCCGGTAAAGAAAGCGATAAGGTAGCTTAGGATTTAGCTAGACGCCGGTCTTACCTTTAAGGAGCATATTACAATAAGATCGGCATAAGCACAAGCGGCATTCTATCAATTAGAAAGACTAGCAAATACCAAACGCGGTCTATCTTCTATATCGTTAAGAAAGATCTACCTAGCCTGCGTTACTACAATAGTAGACTACGGGGCCCCGGTTTGGTAGCGGTCGAAAAAGAGTATAAAACCTCTAGTATCTCTATAAAGTAAAGCTTGTAGAAAGATCCTAGGCGTTTTCCGTACCGCCCTAAACGTCCCGTCCGAAGTAGAGTTAAATCTCTTCCCCCCGGATCTACGCCTAGAGAGACAGTTAATTTTATACTCTCTACGCGTAGCAAAGCTACCCGAAAACTACCCTATAAGACTCGCTATCTAAAGCGCGCCTTCGGATACGCGAGAAGTCCGACACGAGGACTCGAGAGAGATACTTCCGCAAAAACGACAGAGAACATAAATACAACTACTCTGTTATCGACTCCGATAATACAAGCATTTCGTAGAACACGAGAGGGCTAACTACGCAAAAGACGATCTCTTTAGCGTCTAGAAAACCCGATACGAAATAGTAAGACAACGGGAGATTAATAAGGTACCTAGGAATACAAATAGCTACCTTAGTCGATTTCTATAGAGCTCGCTAGGAAAACATAGAATAGGAGGAAGACGCGCTTTAACTAGTGCCTTCTATACTATCCTATTAGGACACGGATACCTAAAGTCCTATCTCTATCGCTTTAGACACGCAACGACGCTAGACTGCCCTTGCGGACGACGAGAAATAGCAGAACACCTCGTATGTAGCTGCCCTATCTACGATGTATTTAGGCTACTACCGCTACGACAAGCACAATCTCTACTAGAAATAGTAGAAGATAAGGAACTCCGGAAACACCTTACTACCTTTCTCTCGGATACAAAGATTGCTTCTAGGTCCTGGCACCTAGCAAGAGGCGAAGACGAGACCGTCTAGCCCACACTCCTTTTACTTTTCCTTATTTGTCTTTCTTTAAAGTCCTTCGATACTAGCTAGCTACTATCCTAGGCACGGGTCTTTCCCTAAGGTTAAGAGATACGAGAGAACAACGATTGTACATAGATAGACTGCTGTCGCAAGACAGCCGTCCTACATAGTCATAGACTCCTACAGGACGTAAATGGAACAAACAAAACAAACAAACAATAGCGCCTAACGGTAAACCTTATAGAATGTCTCGAACTCGATTATAACTACGCTAATACTAGGCTCGGCCTACGGAGAAACGAGTTAGCGCGCTAGTAATAGAGTCGTCTTTTATAAAGAGTAACGCCTACGTTAAGGAATTCCTAGAGTCGCTTATCGATTACGATCGAGAATGCTTAGCTCTAAGCGCTAGTAGCGCCGCGCTCCTCTTCTAATTTAAAGAGACCGCGAGGGCGCTCGCGCTCTCGGAGATCCTCGACCGAGTAGAGTAGTTTAATAAGTAGAATTATCGCTACTCGGACACCGCCGCTAGTTGCGATATATACGTAGAAGAGAGGTATTCGTATAAAGTAAGGAAGCCTATAAGGGACTAGTAGCTACTTCGTAATAATACGACGCGCTTTTATTAATTAAGGCTTCCGTACTATAATTACTAGCGTATTTACGAAGGACGTTTACGAGCAAATTTACGTACATAATTACGAGCGAGTAGCTATTATTATTGCCTCCTACCGGCGGACATCTTTTAAAGGCTAGTACTACCGGATAGGCCTAGTTATTTGCTAGACTATTTAGAAAAAGGGGTCTAGTAAACATTTATAAAGGATAGGACATTACCTAGGTATCTCTACTAGCTACGACTAATCTACTATTGTTTAGAGCGTACTAAACATACGTTCTCTACCCTAAAGGGGAGGGAGTTATAATTTACGAAGCTTAGTCGCCCTTTCGGACATTTAGGAGCTAGGCTACCTTTTTCTAGACAATTATATATATTCTACTATAATTACGAGACTACTAATGCGAGCACCTACGTACGTAATAATTACCGACATAACAATTACCGACATAACAATTATAGGCCTTTCCTAATAATTACGAGCTCTTCTAATAATTATAAGTATAAGTACGCACACAATTTACGAACAAGCAAGGGACCCGCTTTCTACCTACTCGCCTTACTTAATAGCCTTAATCTTCTCTATACCTCCGACTTCCCTATAACATCTACTATATCTTCTTTCTTTCCTATCTCCTTATACCCCCCCCCCTCGACATACTTACTAACCGAGCGCATTAGCGTAAAATAATACCGAGCGCGCCGAGCGTATATAACATATATACTAACCGAGCGCATTAGCGCAAAAATAGCTTCGAAACGATACGAGCGCACCGAGCGTATATAATATACCTTAATAACGAGCGCAACTACGTATACTACTACCGATATAGACAACATCCTAACTCGCCTCCGGAGCGTACCCTTAACAAATAATAAAGAAATGCGTATAGCCTTCTCGACTACGTAGAACACTAGAGAGCTAGGAAAACTCGAGAGTCTCCTTAAGAGTATACTAGGAACGGACTACGAGCGAGTAGTGTTAGACATCGTTAATACCTTAGAATTAGGATTAGAAAAAGTAGTAGAGTTTATAGTAGGTATATAGGATTTCGTACGGATAAACCGGGTCCCTATTACCTTAGGAACCGGGAAGATTACTAGATAGGACAGTATTATAGCTACTTATCCGAGGCTAGTATAGGCAGCTACGGATAGTAGGAAGACCCGCAACCGTAAGAAGGCTATTTACGAGGCCCTTACAAAAGAATAGGGACAGGAGGTAATAGATATAAACCCGGAACTAAGGTAATACGTATACAAATCCGAGAATATAGTAAAACAGATTCGAAGGCTGCCTTTAAAGTATAGTACGTAGTCCGATAAGGGTACGATAGTAGCTATACTTATTTTACGAGAATATATTCGTTAGTATAGTTAGGGCGTAGGATAGGGTTATTCGGATCCGAGAGGGACTAAGTACACTACTAAGGACTTCGCTATAGTCGCTAAAGTAGGAGGAATCGATCGCCCTATATAGGAGTAGATTAACATCGTACGTAATACGTATAACCGGCGTATAGATAGTTATAGGTAGATAGTGCCCTATAAGCCTAAGGGAAAGGAGAAGGAAATTACGTCTAGATCTAACACTTAGAAGCAGATCGAAGCACCTCCCGCTATAAGTACGCGGTCTAAAACTAAGGAAAAGCTAGCTAATCTCGGTAGTCTTCCTATACGCGGTACCCCTTCCGAGAGTAGCTCCGTTCGCCCCTAAACACTATACTCCGGCAGATCTATTTCTAGCCCTAGTCTCGGAGGGAGTATCTACTCGACTCCTATTGTTCGTACTACGGGAAGGGCTCGCTTAGTAAGTTAGGTAGTAACTAAAACATAGATCGCTCTCGGCATCCCTATTACGGAACCTACGAATATAACCTATAATTATAAGGACGCCTTACCTTAAATTATCGCTACAATTAATAGCCTAAGGAAGCTTCTACTTTTGCAACGTCTTACTACCCCGAACTAGCTATTTCGATGCCTATAGCTACTATATCCGGACAGTACGAAGCTAAAGGATAAGTATACGTTCCTATGCTATAATTATACGAGGGACCTACTTCGATACTTCGGAATTAAGATAAAGACCGGGAATATAATAGCAAAGAACAATACGCTCTTTAGACTTACTACCCTTAAGTACGATACGTATAAGCTTAGCTAGCTAAAGACAGGTTCCGAGACGTATAAGATATAGTTTAAGGATGCTCGTCCGTCTCGACTATCAGACTTCCTTAGGCCGTACCGCTTCGATAATAACGTCCTACGTAGAGAACTCGGCTAGCTTAACTTTAACGGCTTCTTTAATAAGGCTCGCTAAGCGATATACTTAACGCCCGGTTAGGAGCACGAGTTTAAGAGAAATAGTACGCTTAACATTCCCCTCTTCGCGTAGATCGGATAGGACAAGGCCCTTTATAAGATTATTAATAAGGAAATAGATATGTACTTATAGCATTAGCGCGAAATTAATAGCTAGCCTAACTATAGATAGCTTCGTACGATGTACTACTCTTAGATCTAGTAGCTTATCCGCTAGGACATTTTATACTAGCTGCTATATGTTCTTCTACGAGGTAACTATAAGTACCGGCTAGTGTCGTACCTATACTACGCTAAAAGCACTAAGAAGGGCGACAATACTACCTTTAAGTACATCGACCTTACGGTTAGCCGTATAGTCGAGGAGAATCGCGGTATTAACTAGATTTAAGGTACGGTCTCCTTAATAGACGAGGGTAAGAAGGACTATACGGTACTCGTTAAGAGGATGTACGAGAAGGAGATCTTTTAGGAATAGTACTAGTAGATAAAGGCTAATAACTACGTAGACGGAGCAGTATAGAAGATTAATACTACGGTACTACCGCAACAGTTCCTAGATCGCTATAAGCTCGAGTAGGAACACGTTCCTTATAAGGCATTTAATATTCGTATTACGGTTCCGTATCTGCTATATAGTATCGATACTAAGGTAGAGACCGAACGTCGAACGTGTTACGGATCGGATTCCGTTGCAAATAAGCCTGGGCGTAGATCTCAGCACGCCCCGCGGATATCTCATCCCGGCTTGGCGCTAAGATCGAAAACCTTCCGTCTCGACTTTTCGAAGACTTCCTTCCGTTCTTTACGCTTTATCAACTAGATATTGACTAATCAATGCTCTCATTCCATCAATCCTAACAGTATAAAGCGTCAACAACTATCGACAACGCGCTCCGCCGTGAAAATCGATGGATTAAGCCCTCCCTCGATAACCGTCGTTCTATCGACACTACCAAACCTTCTACGAACCTTCGACCAGCCACCTACGTATACGCGTTTCTATACACGCAGCCATACTAGGCCCCTCTCGACCGCGTTCTGCGTTCGACAATCGCACGGCCTTAGAGGACGAACTCGCGCGCGCCCAAGCCACGGTCTAAGAAGAGCTTCAACGCCGACACAACACCCTCCAAGACCAGACTAGTACCCTCTAAGAACGCCTTATCCTCGCCGGTATCACTTAGGATATACCTAGCACCCCCCAGCAGCTCCGAGATAAGCTCGTTGCCTCGTGCGGCGATGAAGAGTCGGTATAGACGACGGTCTACCAATACCTCCTCGGTTACTAGTCCGTCGCGACTGAGGTTAAGCGCCTCCGCTGCGTCTACGGAGACGAGGGCGCGCAACTATATAAGGAGCACTAAGAACTAAAGCTAAGGCTAGCTTAAGTCGAGAACGAGAACGTCGAGGGCCACTTGGTGATCTTAGACCTCCGTTTAGAGCGTAATAACCTCCGCGCCGAGTGTAACGACCTTCAATCACGACTCCGAGCTACCAGCTCTCGTCCCTTGCCAACTCAACTACCACTACCGCCACGCTCGCGTAGCCCCTTTGGTGATCCTTACGCAACGTTCGGCTCCACCGTTTCCCTAAGGACTACTACCTTCGGTGCCTCCGCTATAGCTCCTCAGCTCGCGACTAGTTATCACCGCGACAATAAGTCCGAGAAGCTTAAAGTCGACAAGTATGACGGTTCGCGCGACAAACTCACCCCGTTTCTTTAAGCCCTTATCCGCAAATTCGCTATTAACGCCGACCGGTACCCGACTGTTAAGTTAAGGCTGGTATACGCCACTGGCCGCCTTAAGGGCAAGGCTAAGAAGATAATGAGTCCGCTTTATCGTAGTAATAAAGTTACCGGTGCTATCGTCTTCTCGGAGTCTATTAACACCCTCCCTAAGTTCTACAAACATCTCCGCCGTGCCTTCGGCGACACTAATAAGACTAGCACGGCTCGCCTTAAACTCTAGAAGCTCTAGTAGGGCGCTAAACCTTTCAGCTCCTTCCTAGCCGATTTCAACCGACTTATAGCGATCTTAGACTACAACGACGTAGCTAAGCTAGACTTCCTTGTCGAGAAGATCAGCGCTGAATTGAAGGATGCGATAACCTTCTAGCAAGTTGTCCTAACAGAGTACCTAGCCTTGTGCGACGAGCTGTCCGCTTAGGACGACAAGATCCGCTATCGCCAAAACTAGGCTAATGGCAAGGGATTCAACAAGAGCATCTTTTAGGCGTATAAGTCCAAAGCGGCTGCTTCTAATCGCCGTCCCCTTACAGCTCCTACGACTACCGCGACTAACGCCCCTCGTTCTAACTCCACCGGACGGTTTACTACCAGCAATAGTGGCGACGCGATAGACCTCTCCGCCGTTCGCGGACCCCTTACCGAAGCCGAACGTAAGCGCCGCCGCGACAACAACCTCTGCAACTACTGTGCCTCTGACAAGCACTACCGAGCCAAGTGCCCTATCGCCCTAAAGACCGCTGCCACACGCGTGGCTACTATAGACGCCGAGGTCATCAGCGATACTAGCAGTGAGGCCGGTGGCGTCCGAATCACCGAAGTGCCGGAAAACGAGTAAACCTTGGTCATCGTCGCGATTAAGGGCTACGTCCACCGACACCCCCATCTCCTTCTGTTCTATTTTAGCATCAGCGTTCCAGCGATTTACTCCAGCATCAAGATACCCATTAAAGACGACAGCATCAGCCTTCTAGCGGCTACGATATTCCTCGGCATTTACACCCACCACAGCTCTCGACGAGCAACACCACGAACACCCACAGCCAGTACAAAAACTCTAGCAAGAGCAGCAACAATCACACCCTCCGCATTAGTTCAGCGGCGTTAAAGGGACAATTAGTGCCAGACGAGGATCACTTGGTCCTACCGTGTACATTATCGTCTTCAAACTCCGTAGCTATCGAATCCGAATGCATAGTTAACTGCGGCTGCACTAGCTTCTTATTTATAGACTCTAATTATACGCACCTTTACGAGTTCCCTACCTTTCTACTCCCCTTACCGCGATACCTCGAGTCGTTTGACGGTACCCTAGTCGACAACGTTACGCACGTTGCGAAGGCGACGCTTAACGTTCACGGTTACTAAGAACACATCTTCTTCTTCCTTACTAAGCTCGGCTACTACCCTGTTATTCTCGGCATGCTATGGCTAAAACGTCACAACCCTTAGAACTATTGGCAGTCTAACACTATAATATTCAACTCCGACTACTGCCTCGCCAACTGCAACCGAGATCACGCTCTCGTTCGTGTATGCGGCACCCCTACTAAAGCACCCACAATCTCCGCGGAGACACTACGACCAAGCTAAGCCAAGATGACACCGCTGCCGATGTTAGCCCTCGAGTCTACTATGCGCCGCTATAGTAAGCTGCGCGCGACGGCTGGGACCTTTGTGCCCGCACCGACCGCGAACGATGCGATACTAAGTCCAAGACCAACACCTCGCAGCGTCGCTGACGAGCTCCTTAGACCAAGTCAAGCCTCGATGAAGACTGACATTAAATGCAGTTCTCAGCCTTCTTATTGGCCGACGGCTGATCCTCGGAAACCTCGCTAATCGTCTCAACTCCCCAGCGCGCAGCCGATTCCTGCTAAGAAACCTTCAGCCAATCACAGCGTTAAGAACTACCCTTAGTCTTGCCAGTCTCGTCCCCTCGCCGTGGCCACCATCCGCCGTGCGCGGGCTATAGGCCTTTGTAGCACGAATGCCGCCGCCTTTAATTATGCCTCTCGACAGAAGCACAGCCGTGTCTTCGCTGCCTCACTCCGCGACGTAGAGCAAGCGATATCGCTCAAGAAGGGCGTAGACCCGCTTACTAAGCTTCCACCTCACCTTCACGATATAGCCGATGCCTTTAGCAAGACCGACGCTTCCAAGCTTCCGCCGCACCGAGCATACGACCACCGAATCGAATTAACTAGAGAACCCTCGCATAGACCTCTATATAGCATGTCACAGGAAGAGCTAGAGGTCCTCCGAGACTACCTGAAAGATCAGTTAGATAAGGGACAAATCCGGCCCTCGTCGAGCCCGGCCTCTTCGCCAGTGCTGTTCGTAAAGAAGCCTAGTGGTGGACTACGCTTCTGCGTAGATTACCGCAAGCTTAACGCGATTACTAAGAAGAACCGGTACCCTATACCTCTCATTCAGGAAACGCTGTTACGCCTTAGTTAGGCTGTTATCTTTACGAAGATCGACATCATCTTAGCATTCAACCGCCTTCGTATCGCGATAGGTGATGAATAGAAGACTGCGTTTAATACACGCTACGGGCTGTACGAATACCTAATTATGCCCTTTAGCCTGACTAACGCCCCCTCGTCCTTTTAGAACTACATTAATAACTGTCTCTCGCCATACCTCGACGTCTTCTGTACTGCATACCTCGATGATGTGCTTATCTACTCTAACTCTCGTACGGAACATAACGTACACGTCCGGAAGGTCCTAGAAGCCCTTCGTGCGGCTGGCCTATAGGCCGATATTACCAAGTCCGAATTCGAGGTTACCTCCGTAAAATACTTAGGCCTCGTAGTTACTACCGATAGTATACGCATAGATCCTGAGAAGGTGGAGACCGTGCAAGAATAGCCTGTTCTACGCAATGTTAAGGACGTCTAAGCCTTTATCGGATTCGCCAACTTCTACCGCCGCTTTATTAAGGACTTCTCGCGCATCGCACGACTACTTACTAAGCTTACTAAGAAGCGTGTCGATAGGCAGTTGCGGTTAGCCTACGTCCCCTTCGCGTAGACGACCCAAGCTCAGGATTTATTCGACCGCTTGAAGCTCGCGTTTACTACGGATCTAGTCCTCGCTCTGTACGACCCTTCCCTTTAGATTATAGTAGAAACCGACGCCTCCGATTATGTCGTCGCCGGCGTTATATCACAGCTTTACGGCGACGTCTGGCGACCAGTCGCGTTCTTCAGTAGTAAGATATCACCCGCAGAGTACAATTACGAGATATACGACAAGGAACTAATGGCTATTATTAAGTGCTTCGAGTCGTGGAGGCCTAAATTAGAAGGCCGCACGTACGACGACACCTAACCGATTCGTGTTATCACTAACTACAAGAACCTGGAATACTACATGTCCACCAAGCTCCTCAACCGCCGCTAAGCGCGCTAGTCGGAATTCCTTAGTCGATTCAACTTCGAGATCTCCTATCGCCCTAGTGTATAGGGCACCAAACCGGACTTACTAACACGCCGTTTAGCTAATTTACCTAATAACCCTAACGACCCGAGAACCCTCTTACAGCAGCGTGTAATAATCAAGCCCAGCAACGTCTCCGAACCGATCCTTCGCTCACTGCGAGTTTATAGCGTTCGCACTACGCACCCTAAGCTCGCTACCCTTACTATTGCCTCCGAGAGCCGTGAGCTCATCGACCTCGATGACCTTCGTTCTAGGATCGCCGACGCCTCTACGACAGACGCCGGAATTCAAGAGCTGCGAGCGTACGTTCGAGACGGCACCGTGCCGAGCAAGAGTTAGAACAATAAAGGCGTAGGTTAGAACAATAAGGCCACATCGCTCTGGATATCCCCGTCCGACTGTCAATTTAATAAAGACGGAACTATGCTTTACCGCGGGCGCTTGTACGTGCCACTAGTCGGTGACCTTCGCACTAAGACCCTCAGGATTAACCATAACCTCCCTGCCGCCGGACATCCCGGTCGGAACCATATATTCGAGCTGCTGTTACGCAACTACTTCTGGACGACTATGCGCGAGGACACTGAGCGTTATGTCGCCCACTGCTATACCTACTTGCGCACGAAGGCCTCGCGTCAATCCAAGGCCGGCCTTCTAAAGCCCCTGCTATTGCCAACTTAGCGCTGGCAGCACTTGACAGTGGACTTCGTAACTGGACTACTAATAAGTCGCATTAGGCAATTCGACTACGACGCTATTATAGTTGTAGTAGACAGGCTGACTAAGATGCGTCACTTTATTCCCCTTGTTAACGGCGATAGAGGGCTCGATGCTGAGCACACCGCCGACGCGTTCCTCGACTACGTGTGGAAGCTCTATAGCCTACCGGACACTATCACCTCCGATAGAGGTCCCCAATTCGTGTCGTCCTTCTAGAAGTCGCTATGTCAGCGACTCAAGATCGGTGCTCGCATGTCGACTGCGCGGCACCTACAGACTAATAGTCAGACCGAGCGCTTTAACTCTTCTATAGAAGCTTACCTCCGAGCGTTTGTGAACTACTACGGGGATAACTAGTCAGACTGGCTGTTAATAGCCGAATTCGCCGCCAACAACCAAGTCTCGGACTCTATCGGAATGTCACCGTTCATAGCCTGTTACGGATACAACCCTCGTATGTTAGCTGAGCCCGCTCTATCGGACGACACCTCCGCCGCACTAGTTATTAATAAGCTCGCATCCGAGTGGACTCGGTCCCTCGATACAACGCTTTAACAGGCCGTCGACGCTCTTCGCTAGTTACAGGAGTTAATAGAGCGCACCGCTAACTACCACCGGCGACCTGCCCTAGCATACAAGATCGGTGACGAAGTGTTCCTGTCGCTTTAGGGCCTTCGTACTAAACGCAACCCTAAGTTCGAAGATCGTCGCGCCGGCCCCTTTAAGATAGTTAAGCAAGTGTTACCGTACGTATACGAGCTGGAGCTTCCGCGTTCTATAAGGATCCACCCCGTCTTCTATGTCGGCCTACTTATGCTATTGTCCGACAAAGAGCCCATGCTAGGCCATATTACCGCCGCGCTACCTCCGGTCCGCGTCGACAACGAAGATTAGTACTACGTCGCGGGGATCGTAGACTCTCGCAACACTCGAGGAGGCTTCAGATATAAGGTGCTATGGGTCGGCTACACCGAGGCGACTTGGGAGCTAGTCGAGAACGTTGCTAACGCACCGGAACGCGTCGCCGAATTCCACGCTCGTTATCCCTCGAAGCCGCGACCAACACTAAGTAAGGTCGACGTCCCCGCTGCCGCCTCCGCTGCCGCCCCCGCAACCCCACGAAGATCGACGCGGTCCGCGATGATTCACGCGATCCGATTAGCTGAGACTACGGCGCCGTGGTCGTCGCCTTTTGAGGGGAGGGGTGGTGTTACGGATCGGATTCCGTTGCAGATAAGCCTGGGCGTAGATCTCAGCACGCCCCGCGGATATCTCATCCCGGCTTGGCGCTAAGATCGAAAACCTTCCGTCTCGACTTTTCGAAGACTTCCTTCCGTTCTTTACGCTTTATCAACTAGATATTGACTAATCAATGCTCTCATTCCATCAATCCTAACAGAACGATTCTTCCCTAGTTCGTAGCTATGTATATGGATAGCTCTCTCGAATGTGCCGAAGCTAGTAACTAGGAGATGCTACGCAAAGCTTATATAGACCTAACCGCCCCCGATAAGACACCCTCCGGGCTTATTAACAAGTACGGTAAAATTCCTTACGCCTTCCCTACGGCTATGTCTTTAACACCTAACAACTATATCGCTACTATACTTGTTACTTACGAGAAGTAGGAGAGCCCTAGAGTCGTCGTCGAATTAGAGAGGCTTATACGCCTTAATGTTGTCAATCTAAGGGTATAGATTAAGAAGTAGCGAGATGCGACTATAGCCCGAGTAAAGGTAAACTATAAGGACATTAAGTACGCGGAGAGGAATACGTTCGGTAACCGATCGTACTATAACGCTAAGGACAAGCATCCGACCGACTTCTAGAAGCACTAGCCTCTACTAGCTAAAGTCGCGCCTAACGATATAGACGATAGGGAACGTAAGCTACTTAGGTAGGGAGATATAGATATCGTAGTACCCTAGGAAGTCCCCGACTTACTTATCGGCAAGGATAGTAAGCGCGTACCTAGACGCGACATATAGTAGGAGGATAGTACTTAGCGATAGGTTTATAGCCTTTACTAGACTAAAATCCGCATCGGGTCTAGGAAACCTTTAGTACGAACAGGACATAAGGAGCGGCTGTTTTCTATACTAGCGCTTGTTTTAAGGTTCTTTTTTTCTTTTTGTTGTTTCTTTTGTTTTAGCTATAATATATGCGATAGACATACGTAGTAGGTACAAAACCCGAGGATAGGGACAGTCTACGTTAGTAATAAGTTAAAAAGGACGACGCTAGTACTAGATCTAGAGGGTTTTTATGCTTTAAGCGTACATAATAGTATAGTTTAGGTTCTTATAGTGTCTAGGTTAGACACTATAGGAGGGGGACAAATGTAGTAGGGAATATCGCACTATTACGTATAGTCTATATCTAGCTTTAGCTTCGTATGTAGGTCGGAGGATTAGATAGACACCGACCTAGGAGGACCTCCGGAAGGACCTTCGACACGAACACGAGGCCTAATAGTATAGAGCACTTAATACTACCTCTTTTGCCCCCCTACCTTTTACTCTAATTATATAGTTTACCGCCCTTTTTGCCCCCTATGCTACCCTATACGTCCGTACTACTACTATCCGCGGGAGATCGGAACCTTTAGAAGTTCCCCCCTTATAGTAGGTACGTTAATCGGAGGATTTACGGGCACTTAAGGTTACTATATAGACTAAGTCTAAGATCGAAAGATCTTAAGATCCCGTATACGTTAATTAAGCTTATTAATCGCGGTACTCGGTTTATGCTCTTATTGCCGCTATAGACTAAATAGGGAATACGAGCTACGCTCTACTATAGGTACCGGCTTCTATATTTCTTATGCCCTAACAAGACTAGCCGTAACGCTGTCTTCTACATCGCCGCTAAGTTCCTTAAATCTAGCTTTACCCTTAATCTTAGTAAAAACCGCCTTATAGATAGTACTAAAGTTAGCATACGTAGTAGGATTACGGAGGTTAATACCGAGGCGACTATAAATAGAGCGAGAAACTCGGGCTAGAAGTCCCTTAAAAAACATCTTTATGCAAGAGACATTATCGAGCTAGTTTAGTTATAGACATCTAGCAATCGCTTTAAAGTGTCTATAGAATGTAAGAAGCTCCTCGTTACTAGTAGTCTCGCAACGACTAGACTATCGAGCTACTAGCTGTTCGAGAAACGACCGGTCCTTAGTTCTAGCCGTAGAGTTAAACTAGCGCTAAGTAAGAAGGGCCTCTGTTTTAAACGTAGACTAGTCGCTATTAATAAAGGCGTCGAATAACTTAAACTACGAACGTAGCGTAGGGACATAGTACTTAATAGTCTTACGGATCTTTTTACGATCCGGTAGTTTAGATAGGTCGTAGTAGTCCTTAAAGAGGTCTTCGATATTCTCGAAGAAGGTAGTTATATCGGTACCGTTAAAGAGGGGAGCGTCGGTGCTTCCGGGCATTAGTATTAAAGGGGCAAGACGAACGAATAGTACTACGGTGTTACGTCTTCCGGCGGCTATAGGCTTACGTATATAGTCGGCTATGTTACTACTCTCGAAGGTAACCTCTAGCCTATCGGTAGAGTCCGAGAGTACAACGTCGCCCTTCGGTTTACGTATAACCTAGTTAGGGCTAATCCCTTTAGTAAGCCTAGTCGAATCTAGACCGTCTTAGCTAGGTATAGTCGGATTAGCGCCTTAAGAAGACTCCGAGTTATCCTTACTTAAGGAAGGGCTAGTTTTAGTACGAGCGGTAGAAGAAGCCGTAGCCTTAGTAGGGTCGCTAGTATTGCCTAAAGATATAGCGATTAGTATCGGTAAGGTTAAAAACAAGAGGGGGGTATAAACTACGAAATAAGGGAGCTAAGGTATCGTTAACTAATTAGTACAGAAGGCGATAATTCCTCGAAGTATCGGGTATACATAAGGAGGTATTTAAGTACGAATGCTCGGTTCTATAAGATTCTTTAATATAGTCGGTACGTTCCCTACTCGGAGGGTAATCTACGAACCGTAATATTAAGAGCCGGCTCTAAATAGCGATATCCTTACTAAGTTAGGCCCTTAGACTACTCGATCCTTAATAGTAAACGAGGTTTTATAGATCGAGTAGTAATCTTACTAGTAAAGCGTATAGCGATAAGAGATCGCCGGAAAGTGTCGGAGGAGTATAGGAATCGACGATTATAGTCGCCGGTTCCTTAGAGAAGAAGTGTTATATCGATCGCGAGGCATCTAGTTTTTAGGGTTTTTAGTATGCCTACGCTCTAGGTATCTAGTAATTCTAGTTAGATTTTATCTGGTTTCTTCGTATCTTCGAGGTATACTATTAATCCGTAATTCCTATAATTCTTAAGCCGTATATAAACTACGCTACGAGTAGACGTACATTTAGGTTTTCTAGTAATAGTAATAATATATAAACCGTGCTATAGATTCGGCACGCATTTAGGTTTCCTTAATTCCTTAATCTCGAGTAGACTATACTACATAAACATCGACATCCGCACTTCCATTGCACACCCAATATTGACCCGATCATCACCAAACACGCACTATTCGAAAGCCCTTATCAAGGCCGTTCTAACGAACCCGCATTCACCCCGCTGCCCTCAAAACCTACGCCGCTACTAGAGTTTAAAGATTTACCTTGTTGCCCCCTTTGGGGTGCAAATTTGGACCTGAACTCCGGGATTTGGCCCCCACCTCCGAAACCTTATTCCGACCTTACCTCCCCTATACTCGAAATATTCCCTGTTTAGGGCATTGCATAAGGAAGGTTTATAACCTGTACTATAATACAACACTACAACACTTTAACACACTATAACACAACTGATACGCCGCCGATTCGGACGCCGTGTAGCCCGTTTGAAAGCCCTCGACGAGAGCTTTTATTCTAGCTATCAAACGCCTGATTTAGTCGAATTTTGAAAGAGCTAAAGGCCAAACAAGAGCAGTGTTCCTAGGATATACAAACATATATATACACTTAGTTCTCTCTATACTAGAGTTACCTGTTGTCCTACGCCGCCGAGAGAGGAAGCTAAAGGAGCAGTATAGTTTAGTAAGGACGAATTTGCACCTTTAGGGATTAGAGTAGTAGTACTAGCTGTATAGCTAGATACTCTATATAGAGTATAGGCCTACCTTTCCCTAGAGATAAAGGTTATCCCGAACCTGCTACGGCTACCCGTAGAACGCCTCTAAAGCCTGCTATAAAGACGTACGTTGCTGCAGGCTAGAGTACTTCCTAGAAGCAGAGGTATATTTATATATCTCTTCTCTCCTCTTTAAAGTATACCTTCTCCTATACTCCTACTTTGTATAGTAGGGAGAAGAGTGCCCTAGTGTCGTAAGTAGGCTAGGACCCGAACGCGATTAGAAATAGAGACGAACAAGTAGCCCTCTCGGCGTAAGACTGCTAAGCCTCCTTTTAAATAACAAACAATAACAACAACAACAAGACAATGTCTACTAAGACGGAAATAACAGACGCAGGCTCAGCCCCTTAGACTCTAAAAGCTACGGCTAGAGGGGACGAGGAAGTTACGTTTAAGTCTCTTAAAACCCTGCCGTTGCCGAAGGAACTACTAAAAAGAACCGGCATTCCTTTCCTACCTAGGAAAAGGCAAAACCCCTTCGAATTTAGTAGCTCCCCGACTCGTAGCCCTTCTCTCGGAAAGAAACAAACACTCTCTCGTACGCCCGCGAACGAGAAGATCCTACAAGCCCGACAGCTACTAGTTAAAGCGGCGGGGGATCTAGGCGGGATTCTAGAAGAACAAACCCGGGTTCTCGACCTTCTCGAAGTCTTTCGGCACTTTACCGAGCATACAGACTTTAGGACAACGTCCCAAATCCTCGCAAAGCAAGTCTCGAACCTAGAAACGACAATAAAGAAACTAGTAGCATAAGCGAAGAAGCCTACTTTCGCAGACGTTGTTAAGGGAGATAGCGGATCCGCTACCTCTACCTCTACCTCCTCGACAACAAAGACAACACAACAACAACAACAACAACAATAGTGGACGACCGTCTCCCGGAGGGCTAGCAAGCCGAAAGAACAAGCAGAACCGATGCCTCTTATCCTTGTACTAAAGGATAAAGAGAAGGAACTCGACTAGATCGCAACCCGAGACAAAATTAACGACGCTCTTAAAGGCGAAGACCAAGAGCTAGCTGTCCTTGCGATAAAGAAATTAGTTCGGGGTAACATTATCCTAAACTTTGCAACAGAGAAAGCCCGCTAACGAACGATCGATAGCCTTACTAAGGTTACCGATATCGTAGGCGAGGCACAGGTAATAGAGGACTCTCTCTGGCACAAGGTCGTAGTCTACGGCGTCTCGACCGCGAACTTTAATACGCTAACGGGCCTATAGGATATTTAACGAGAAATTAAGACCTTTAATAGAGGTCTTAAACTCGCAGGCACCCCGATTTAGCTAACAAACGAAGAGAGAAGAAGGACTCTTACTAGGGCGATAGTTCTAGTAGGTTTTGCTACCGAGGAGGAGGCAAAAAGGGCTATTTAAAACCGTCTATACGTAGGCGTAGACAGCCTAAGAGTCAAGAAGGCGAAGGATCGTATACAACAGAAAGGGAGGCCCCTAGAACGTTCTACATATTAGAACACTCTCTACGGATTTTCTACGTTAATCTTAACTGATCTATCGAGGCTATAGAGTCTACCTTAGACGTCGCGGTTAAGCAGAAAGCCGACCTTCTACTAGTCTAGGAACCGTAGACTATAGAAGACCCGATAATAGGCTACAAAGAGACAAGATCTATCGCACACCGGGACTACAACCAGCTATTCCCAACGACTACGGATTCGACGATCCGGCTAAGAACAATGCTATATATTAGCACAAGACTTAACGTTAATATCTCTCCTATTTTATTAGACGACAGCGACATACTTTCCTTTGTTATTTCAGACAAGAAGGGCAACAAGATCTAGATAGTTAATCTCTATAACGAGAAGGACCTTCGGGATACCGAGAACCCGCAAAACCGACGAACAATAGAGAGAAGCCTCTACTCTCTACGCAACACGTTCCTTCTAAACACTCTACTAGTAGGAGACTTTAACCTTAGACACCCGTCCTAGGATCCGAGGGGAAAGGATACTACTAGTACCCGCGAATTTATAGAGTAGATAGAAGACCAGGGCTTTACTCTACGTAATACGATAGGTGTCGGGACCTTCTATAGGCCGCACCTAGACGTAGAGTCGGTCCTAGACCTTACGTTTACAAGAGGATCCTTATCTACGAAAGAAATCGACTAGAGAACGATTCCGATAGGCTTAGACTATAAGGCTATATCTATAGACCTTATTAGCGCGCAAGATCGAGCCTAACAGAAGAAAGTAGTTCTAGATATAGCTTCCGCGGATTAGGAACTGTTTACAGATCTCCTAATAAGCAAGGCGACGTCTATTAACTATACGAACTCCCTCGACGACATCGCAGACTCCTTTACCTCGTATATTACCGAATCGATACGGGGAGCAATCCTAGAGAAAGTAGTACACGCCTGCGCAAAACCTTGGTGGAATAGAGAGCTACGTACGCTACGCCGTACAATGTCTAGAACATATAGATAGACCTTTACCTACGGACGTACGCCGACGCTAGACGAGAAAGAGGCGTATACGAAAGCGAGAAACGAGTACTTCCAAGCTATCAAAACAGCTAAGAAGAACTACTAGAACGCTTTCTTCGAAAAAGAAGACTCGAAATCTATCTTTAAAGCTATGTCCTATACTAGGAATAGCAGCCGAAGACAGATACCTACGATAAACAACGAAGATTCTTTCGAGGGGAAATGTAAGGCCTTCTCCGAAGCCTTATTTCCGCGCCCTCCTGCCGAGGAACCTCTACCTAGCCGTTAGGAAGCGTATACAGCCGGGGATTAGGGCTAGACTACGCTAACCGAAGAGGAACTCGCTGCCGCCTATAGTACGAAGATAGTAAAAGGAAAAACGCCGGGCCTAGACGGTATTACGCAAGCTATTATTAGTAAAGCGTACAGCGCTATTCCTATTACCTTTCTACGTATATACAGTAGGCTACTCGACGAAGGACACTACCCCCGATGCTAGAAAGTTGCGACAGGCGCAGTTCTAGCAAAGCCGGGAAAACTAGACTATTCGGTCCCTAAGGCCTACCGAGTTATCTCTCTCCTAAACTACCTTAGTAAGATTAGCGAGAGAATACTCGCAAAACGCCTAGGGATTATCGCAGAGACGAAGCCCCTTCTACACGACTCGTAGTTAGGAGGGCGAAAGAAGAGATCGGCTATCGATACGGTGCTTCTCTTAACGAACGAAATCGAGGAGAATCGAAGAAAGAAAAAGAAGACTTCGGTTATCTTCCTCGACGTAAGAGGAGCATACAACTACGTTGCAAAGAACCGACTGTTAAGAATAATAATCTAGTTAAGGCTTCCGCATAGCCTTATACGTTAGGTTTAGTCGTTTATAAGTAATAGACGCCTACGAATAGCATTCGACGGATAGATACAGGAATTCTAGGATGTAGAAATCGGCGTTCCGCAAGGCAGCCCGATGTCTCCTATCCTCTTTCTTATCTATACGCGCGACATATTCTTCTCGCTATAAGGAGTTACTCCTAGTTCCTACGTCGACGACATTAGACTATCTACCTCGTCTACGTCCCTTAAGAAGAACTCTAAGGTACTAGAACGTAAGGTAAGAAGGCTAATAGACCTAGGAAAGAAGAACTCGATTGCTTTCGACCTAGCAAAGACAGACCTAGTACACTTCTTGAAAGGGAAAGGGTCCGATTGCCCGGTAATTCTTCTAAACGGCGATATTGTTCGCCCGGCAAAGAAAGCGATAAGGTAGCTTGGGATTTAGCTAGACGCCGGTCTTACCTTTAAGGAGCATATTACAATAAGATCGGCACAAGCATAAGCGGCATTCTATCGATTAGAAAGACTAGTAAATACCAAACGCGGTCTATCTTCTATATCGTTAAGAAAGATCTACCTAGCCTGCGTTACTACAATAGTAGACTACGGGGCCCCGGTTTGGTAGCGGTCGAAAAAGAGTATAAAACCTCTAGTATCTCTACAAAGTAAAGCTTGTAGAAAGATCCTAGGCGTTTTCCGTACCGCCCTAAACGTCCTGTCCGAAGTAGAGTTAAATCTCTTCCCCCCGGATCTACGCCTAGAGAGACAGTCAATTTTATACTCTCTACGCGTAGCAAAGCTACCCGAAAACTACCCTGTAAGACTCGCTATCTAAAGCGCGCCTTCGGATACGCGAGAAGTCCGACACGAGGACTCGAGAGAGATACTTCCGCAAAAACGACAGAGAACACAAATACAACTACTCTGTTATCGACTCCGACAATACAAGCATTTCGTAGAACACGAGAGGGCTAACTACGCAAAAGACGATCTCTTTAGCGTCTAGAAAACCCGATACGAAATAGCAAGACAACGGGAGATTAATAAGGTACCTAGGAATATAAATAGCTACCTTAGTCGATTTCTATAGAGCTCGCTAGGAAAATATAGAATAGGAGGAAGACGCGCTTTAACTAGTGCCTTCTATACTATCCTATTAGGACACGGATACCTAAAGTCCTATCTCTATCGCTTTAGACACGCAACGACGCTAGACTACCCTTGCGGACGACGAGAAACAGTAGAACACCTCGTATATAGCTGCCCTATCTACGATGTATTTAGGCTACTACCGCTACGACAAGTACAATCTCTACTAGAAATAGTAGAAGATAAGGAACTCCGGAAACACCTTACTACCTTTCTCTCGGATACAAAGATTGCTTCTAGGTCCTGGCACCTAGCAAGAGGCGAAGACGAGACCGTCTAGCCTACACTCCTTTTACTTTTCCTTATTTGTCTTTCTTTAAAGTCCTTCGATACTAGCTAGCTACTATCCTAGGCACGGGTCTTTCCCTAAGGTCAAGAGATACGAGAGAACAACGATTGTACATAGATAGACTGCTGTCGCGAGACAGCCGTCCTACATAGTCATAGACTCCTACAGGACGTAAATGGAACAAACAAACAAACAAACAACAAACAAACAAACAAACAAACTAGATCCTCGAGATATAGAGCCGCCTTAATCTACTAGAAGCGGTAACTCGATATACTACTCTCTCTTATAATAGTATGCTCTAGCTACTAGGAGTTAAACTTCTAGAAAGTCCTTCTTATCGGCTATCTAAATCGCTAATATATAGATAACTAGGCTAACCTATACCTTTATCTTAGTAGCTATAACTAGCTTAAAGGTATTGCTATATATACGAGTGCTACTAGTCTAATTCTACTTCGGTTTAGAAGTAGTATAAAGATTAGTATATTTAGCTATATATTCGTAAACTAGCTTATTAAAGAACGCACTAAAGAACGCCTTTAGAACGTCCTTATTACTACCTCTAACTACCGGCATAGGCTTTATAATACGGTCGTATGCCTTACCGAGTAGTAGCCTAAACATATCGCTATAAGCCTTAATATCTACCGGCTCGTATAGTCTATAATCCGCTATATCTACGACGACAACCTTACTACTACCTTCCGGCTCTTCGAGAGGCACTTGTACCGGCCGCTTATAAATGTCTACGTCCTTTAATCTACTAGTATTATCGAAATTACTACGCTCTTTAATATCCTTAAATACCTTATCGAACGCCTTCTTATCCGACGACTTAGCCTTATTACTACTAGCCTTATTAGGGTTATAATATACTATATTATCTATATTGTAAGAGCTAGAAGATTAGGTAACTATGCAATTGTTAAGGGTAATTAATAAGCTAATAAGAGAAGGGCTCTAAGGGCGGTAATCGACGATTTAGAGCAAAAGAGGTATATATAATAGTAGGAGGAATAAGGGCAACACACGCGGGAAGTAGTGGGCAGAGCCCTAACTCTGCTATACTAATCTTAGTGTAGTGCTGGATTTAGTGCCCGTTTAATCCCAGAACTCGCATGAACGATTCCCCACCGGTTGAGTTTTTAAAGGGATCGCATGTAACAGCTGCTTATTGAAAGTTGTATCATGCAGCAGCACGAACGTGCCACCCTTGCCAGATCAGAGCCAATGCGAGTTCTCGAGCAATTGCCGACTTGTGCTAGGACAGGATATATAGACTTTATCGACTTTCGGATCATTTCTGCATGAAGCTAGACATGGATTGCAGACGATGTAACCTCGTGAGATTGAGCGGAGTGCTGCTGGCCGAGAACTCAATCGATGCCCTGGTCGGGAAGCCGTGGTTCTTGCTCACGAAGAGATCCTCAAGCTACCCTTGGCTCGGAAGCGACGGTCTCTCCGTCAGAGACTCTCCGTCAAAGGCCGAGAGTGTTTCCTGTACGGAGAATGCGGATCGTTACGAAGAGCCTCATGCACACAGGAAGCAGCTTGCCGCCGGAGCTGTCAAAATGAGCCATCCGAGACATGTGCCTATCCCTTAGAAGTGCCCTGCACGACGTGCACGATGTCCACTGTATCATTGCACTGCGGCACGGCGTGTCAGATGAGAGAGTTCCCTCGAGTGCTGACCAAGCCATCGGCCGAGCTCCCTTTGCGGATTCACACAAGGGGAGACCTGACACATTGATGCCGTCCAGCATCTCAACTCTCCCCAAACACAACTCTCGTACTGGAAGCCGTCTCCAGAGCACCATTGTCCACATCCCACCCCTTCTCCCTCAACGACTTCTCGTATCGCTCAAAGAACTCCTTTGCCCGACTCAAAGACCTCTCAAGCGCTGCGAGCTTCTCCTCAAAACCGTCCTGACCGGCCGCAGAATCGTCCTGAGCGTGGAACAACGCCTGCCACCACGCGATCAGCAAATCCTTTGGCTCAGCACCTTTTTTGAGGATGATGTTGAAACGAGGAACATCTTTCGTTGAGCGACGATCGTGCCAGAGGATGTAGCGGCTGGAGTTGTAGAGCGAGAGTATCTGAGAGAGGGTTTGTTGTTGGATGTGTGAGGCTTTGGTGGAGGTCTGAGATTCAGACACAGCCTCCAATAGCCTCAAGAAGGGCGTTCCGATGTCGCAGTAGCCCATGATGTCCCTTGTAGAAGTCCTGAGTACGCCATCCCACTCAAATATGTGCTCCACTGATGAAATCTCCTTGATCGAAGGGACAGTCTGCTGACGTTGCAGATGATGGAATACAAGAGTCGCACGCTGTCGATTCAATGTCCGCATCTTTACCGCACGTACAGCTCTCCGATTCGTCTCCAAGTGAATGGACAGCAGCCCAATCAAAGCGGTCCATGTGGCAAGCGGCGTCGTGATCCAGGAGATGACAAGACTTCCCGCCAGCATGCCCATGAGCGAGATGACCGTCTCCTGAGATGAGTCCTTGGCGTTCAGCTCTCCTAGGTTGCCCCACCGTGCGAAATGGGCGGAAAGACTGGCTTTGGAGCTCCCTGCTGCGACGCCGCAGAGTGAGCGTAGGATACTGCTGAAGCTGAGGATGACGATTCGGATCGGCTTGGGGAAGATGGGAGATAAAACGTCCAGAATGAAAGCACTGTCATTCAGCACATCCGCCATCAAGCGGTACATCTTGCACTCCGGTTCAAGGGATGTGCCGAAGCGGTGAGCGAAGAGGATAGTTGCGAGCCGCCCGACGGATTCTTGAAGAACAGAAAGCAGGAGAGCAGCGGTTGGAGAAGCCTTGGTGTCGCCGACGCCGATGCTGGAAAGCACGGCTCTGGAGGACAGCATGGCTGCTATACTGGAGGAGAAGGCTTGGAGGGAGTCCTGGAAAGGTCAGTTTCGGGCGGTGAGAGCGGGCGGAAGAGGATGGAGGATACATATATCTGGTATCTGCAGACGTCAGCTGGCGTTTTGGATATGATTCGCGAGCGCGGCTTACTCTGTATAATCTTCTGTGACGCTGTGCGGGAAGCCGGCTGGGAGAAAGACGTCCATTCCCTGCTGGAGATAGGACCTCTCATCGCCTTTCTTGGGAGGCTTCGAGACGATCAGTATGCTTCTGTGAACTCTCCTGCCAAAGCATATACTCACAATAACATCCACTCTGCTCATCCCTTTGGCGTCTCCGCCAGCGGAGCTCTGCACGTAGACATTGCTGACATTGTCCGCATTGTCATACTCGGTGATCTGTATCGGTGTCGACTCCATTGCTGCGCTGGTTGTCTCTGCAGACAAAAGGAGTCGTCCGTGTCAGACGACATGTTGAAAGTTGACAACAAGCATGTTTGGAGACGACAGGGAAGTGCTGTTGATATGCAACGAGCACGTGACCTGTATGCTTGTTGCGATTAAGCTTCGAGAAGCCGCGATGATGCGCTCATGCCGGCGTTCCGGGAACATCCAACCTCTCCTGTTGTTTCGACGCTGAACTCGACTTCTCTGCTGCCAATATCCGCACGATCGCGACAGGATTATCGCGGAGCCATCGACGACGAAGAGTGACGGAAAGAGTACTCCCACTACGGTGACAACGCAGCGGTCATGAATTTGGAACTCATCCCGGGCATCTTGCCTCCATCGAGGGAGACCTGGCAGACCATTGCGTGGGCATGGCAATTCCTCCCCCTTGTACGAGACACAATTCAGTTCATAGCAATGCAATACTAACTCGGCATGATCAGTTCTCCGTTGTCAATTGGATGACCGACTACTTCCCCATGGGCAAGACATCTGTCGAATCCCGCTGGAACCTTCCCGGGAAATGGGCATGGTACGACAATCTCAAATTTCACCTTTAACCACAGCTAACAACCTCTAGGCTCTTCATGGAAATCCCTGGTTTCATAACAGTACTCTACTGCATGTTCGCCATTCCCGCCCGCGAGAACCTTCCCGGACTTCCTTGGGCCAACTGGACCATGGCCGGCGTCTACACAATCCACTACATCTACCGCGCCATCATCTCCCCTCTTTTCCTCAACCCGTCCATGTCGCCTATCCATCCTTTTGTCTTCGTCAGCGCTTTCGCCTGGCAAGTCACGAATGGCCTCTCCATCGGCGGGTGGGTGGGCGGCTACGGTCCTCGCACCGTCTACGATTGGTCCGGAAAGCTGTACACCATCGAAGTCGGCCTCGTGATCTGGGGCTGGTCGTTCCTGGGAAACATCTTCCACGACGACGATCTGCGGGAGATTCGCCGCGCGGCGTTGCGCAGACAAAAGGAACAGGCGGCCAAGGACGGTAAGCCGCTCGCTGGCGTGGACAAGTTGTATATGATGCCGAAGAACGGATTGTTTCACTTTGTGCTGTTTCCGCACTATTTGTGTGAGTGGATGGAGTGGGTCGGATTCTGGATGATTGGAGGCTGGGATTGCGTGCCTGCGAGGAGCTTTTTGTTGAATGAGATTGCGACGATGCTGCCTAGAGCGGTTGCGGGGAAGAGATGGTACGTGGAGAAGTTTGGCAAGGAGGCGGTGGGAAATCGGAAGGCGATTATTCCGGGGTTGATTTGAGAGGGTGGATTGGAACGGTATTTGAGTGGCGGATCAGTGTGATGTGGGAAATGAAGGTGTCGGTGTCTTCGAGAAGTTATTTCGATGACGACGTCCACTCGAGCATGGAAGGATATCAGGACTGGAGTTTACAGAGTGACTGACTTCGGGACGATAGGCAAGTTTTGACCACAGCTATGGTAGTCTTGCAAAATTAATGATGATCATTAATGTCTCGTCGAGCTCAGTGCTCCTATACATTCACGTCCGCTGACGTTTCGTCACATTCAAGCAGCCAGCATTCGCACAGCGAGTTCTCAGCATTAAGACCTCCACCTACTCCATGCCCCAGTCAAACTCCATCCCCTCATGATCCATCGTCTGCGCACTCCCCAAAACCCCCAAATCACCCTCACCAAGCGTGCCGAGCAGTGTCAGAAACGGATCTTCTTCCGCCTCCTCCACACTGCTCGTATCTCCCGCCCCGCTTCCCCTCCCAGTGCTTCCGCTTTGCTGTAAGCTAAAGTCGTTCGAGAAATGGAAGTCGTTGAAGTGATGGTCCGCGAAGTCATTTGTATTAGAACTCCCGGTCTGGACGTTGGGTAAGGAGTGAGAATGATGCTGCACAAGTGCGGTGGCGTAGTCGACGTTCTCCGTCGACGCCGAGGAGTAGGACAAATTCGAGATTGCTGGGCGGTCGTAGGAAGAAGGGTGCGATTCGATGGACGCCCGGATCGTTGAGCGTGGCGAAGGGTATGGCAGAGTATTCGTCGACGCGGAGCGGGTTTTCTTGGCTGTGTGGAGGATGTGAGAAGACGGGTAGGAGGCGGTGGTGGGTCGTTGATTGGCTTCGTCTGAGTATCGATCGCTGTCGCGGCGGGAGCTTGTTTCGAAGGGCGTTCCGTCTGCGATCATAATGTCGAAGAACGTGACATATGACCCATCGATTGGTGCACCGCGGTAACGGTCGAAGAAGTCCTCCATTTGGAAGACTGGGGTATAGCGAGTTGAACTCGAGGAAAGGTTTTTGACGAGCTCTGCGTGGCTGGAGTAAACGAGTTGCAGAGTGTCTCTTTGGTGCTGCACGCCTGCCCAGATGGCGCGGAGTTCGAGAAGTTGATCCATAGATCTTGAAAGGTAGTCGGCGGATTTGTAGTATGATTCATTTGGGTGATAGGACATGTAGTGGACGCCGTGGATGTGAATGGTTCCTGCTGTGGCGATGCAGTAGCCAACGAACGATGGCCAGTCGAGGAGAGCTGAGTTACGACCCATCTGAACGAGTTCGGCGATGGCATTGGCGTGATGAAAGCAGATGTTTGTTGCTTCGATTTGCCAGGATTGATTCTGTCCCGTGCCGTTCAGTTCTGCGAGGTCGATGGGGAGGAAAGGTCGGTAGATGAGGCAGTGGACGAGGTGATATATTAACTTGCTCAGTACGATACTGGAGCCGTCGGGAGAGGTGAGGAGATTATTGATCGAGGCGAAGACATCTTGCGTTGCGGCGGACCAGCCGTCGAGAGCTGCTCGGATTCGCGACAGGGTAGATTGGGCGTTCCAAGGAAAGTGGGAGTCGCCTTTGACACCCCCTGCGAGGATGTAGCAGTTGGTGACGCCGAGTATCCTCACGATTTCCACGAGCATCCTTCCAATTCCTTGAGCGGCGCCCAATGCTCCTTGTATGTGTTAGCATGCATCTTCATTGTCCAAGTTTTCATCACATACCGGAAGAGTGCGACATACTCGACCTGCTCGAGAAGAAATCGCCATCTATCACGTTCTGCGACCCGAGCGGTCTCCACGCTGGCAAGCGTAAATGAATGGACTCATCTCCAATCAATGCCGGTCTCTTCGACCCAGTCACCTGAAATCGGTCCATCGCATAGCAGGTCCAGAACAGCTTCCTTCTCCCTTCCCTCTCCGACGAAGCTATCCTCAAATCCTCTGGCAGCTCAATATGCAGATTCAACGCGTACGCCATACTAATGGCGTGGTTCAACACCATCTGCGACTTCTTGCCTTTGCCATTTTGATAGTACGCCGTGGCCAAAAGGAGCAAAGCCTGCAGATTCTCGACGTTCGGCTCGTCGACATCGATTTGTGAGCGTGAGCGATCGGCGTGCAGCTGACTGAACTGGATGGCTGCTTGATATCCGCCGAAGAGATGAGGCACGACGCGGCTGGTGACTGCGTGGAGAGCGTTGACAAGGAACACCGGAAGGCGGCCATCTCGGAATCGGGCACGAGTGGCGCTCTCATCAAGGACATAGAACGGCTTGTTGTGGAGGCGGGCGAAGTAGGTGTCGAGGAGGGCGTTCGTGAATGCAATCTGTTCTTGTTGTGGAGGTGCGGTTTCCTGGACCCAGGAGCGAATGTTCGCGGATTCTGACAATGCAGGCTGAGGAGCGGTATTTCGTCGTTCGAATTTGAATTCTGCATTCGGACCTGTTTCATAGCCTTCATTGGCAGACCCGGCGGACTCTGCTTCCGGTGATGATGATTTTTGCTCCTCTTTCAGTCGAGCTTCCAATCCATTCACTCGTTTCAGAAGAGCCTCCAGAACGTCGGTTTTTGGTCCACGTTTCTTCGGTATTGCGTCTGAACCTCGCGGTCAGCCGTTGTCGTTTGAATTGTCGAGAAATTACTGACCATAGATGCAAGCACAATTGAAGACCTGACAGGCCTCACAGCTCGGCTTCATTCGATTGCATTTGATCTGAACAGTTTTAGCTTCTGTGTGGTTACTTCTCATTCCTCTCATGACCCACCTTCCGCTTCCGACAGCTCTTGCAATTCATGGTCTCCTTTGAATCCTTGCTCAATTTCCTCACTGGGAGACGATTGATCGGCCTTTGCATCGCGAGCTGAACATCGCCAGTGCCTGGCTGAGCACCGGCCATCGTGGTCATGAAGCTGGCGAGTCTCTTCTAGCAAGCAGCATGCCGTATACACAATTGCCAGTGCGTCGGTAGGATGTGGTATGACGTGAAAGGATATAAGAGCAGAACAGCGGATCGGCAATGAGAGAGAATGGAAGGAAGCAGAGGGCCAGAGAGAGGACCACGCGCGGGAGCTTTGACGCCAGTAGATCATCAAAAGAACGTCGCAACTTGGAGCTGGGTGTGGAGCCGAGCCATCTAACCCAAACTAACCGCATGTCGGTCCCTGGAAAGAGGAGGAGCTACCGCGACCACCGAGAAGAAGAAGCCAGGGAGAGCGAGAAAGCTCCACCCTTGCTGTCCATGTGCAGACCATGAGATCAACCAAATTCGGGATCCTAGCAGGATACGAGGGCGGGGTACATGGCATGCTGGTCGAAAAGGGTCTTCCTGTCGGTCACGCGGTTCACGCAACATGGAACATTACATTGCGTTCCTGAAAACGGCTCGGAGTTTGACCCCACTGGAGACCAGAAAGAGGCGTATTGCTTCCCTTCAAGCCACCAAGTCTTGCTTCGTGCGTATTCTGTGTGGGGAAGAGGGTCGTGATGACATCGCAGCAGCATGCTTATATGCTCATGCTTACCTCCTTCTTTCGGCCAGGAGGCAGCGAATGGACGAATCTCAATTACAAACGAGTCGATGACCTCGCAGTGCGGCTTCCCTCTCGCTTGCGTCGGCCGCCGAAGACCTCTCCACGATTCACCGCTTGTTCCTGAGTACCATCGAAATCTTCTGGAACAAATCCGGTCCATGATGATCCATGCGAAAGGAAGCGAAGGAAAGAAAAATGCGGGGGAAGAGTCTGAGTTCGGAGCGATTCCGAGGGGAGCGGACCAAGATCTAGCAATGATCAATATGTGCGAGGTAGTCTAATCCCGGCTCGTGCTCATCAGACGAATCGAAATGACCCATTGCTTGGGACTCCGGCAGAGACTTGATGTCATGCGGTGCGTGGTGTTGCGCCCGATCGAGGAGCTCGTCTATGCGTACCCTGGTGTGGAGGAAGAAGTCCGTCGGGTGAGATTGACGAAGAAATGATGGCGGCGGGTATTTCTATACACACGTTCGTGTGCTGGAGTCGAACCGCGATATTGCCGCTTTTCCCCACATGCCTGATCTCCTACACCGCAAGTTCCAACAATGTCCAAGTCTCAACAATGAACATGAGACATCTCTGGGCTCATGAGGTTCTACTACAGGTTCTCGAGTCATCGCTCCATCATCAACACGGTGCAACAATGGTCCATGGTCCAGCCTAATCTCCGGCTAAATACCTTGCAAGCGCGAAGCCACATGATTAAAAGAAGCCTACGAGGTTCGGTCAGGGCGCAAAGTCTATGCAAGCGCGACGATCTGGGGTCGGATGCCTCGTGTTCGGCGGCCGCTCCGGTGGGGGACTACCGGTCTTCCGAATGGGTTGCCTGAACGACTTCACGAGGTTCGGAAGTCGAAATTGTCTCCAATGTGCCACGGCAATCGACTGATGCAAACGTGGGTATGCCGGAAGAAGCCCGAGATTGAACAGGCTGCGATTCGTTCGACAGGTGGTGAGAAGTGTTGTCAGAGGAGAGCGAAGCAGTAACAAGTATGTACTCGCGGCACCAAGAGCGTCCGGTGTGCGTACGAAGGGCAAAGCAGTCCAATCCGGACAAACAACCAGAAGACGAGCGCGATGAATGTCAATCAGCCACATTCCTTCCTTTCGACAGCATGAAAACCTCCTCTTACTCAAGCAATCACACATCCACCCATTCTCTGCACGACCTCAATCGGTACTCTTACCCCACAAACCTGCCTCAGCGTCTCCGCCACGAATCGACACTGTACATCCACCGCATCGAAAGTCTTCCATCCCAGATGCTCTGCAATCTCTGCCGCCTCTGACGTTCCCTTTCCTTCCAAGTTAAGCAATACCCCTCGAGCCCTATCATCCCTTGTCGTACCCTTCACTCCCACCTCGGCGAGAAGCGTCAGCACCGGCGCAATGCACTTCGCCTGTCGGGCCGGCAAAGCGGTGATGACAACGACGGGTTCCTCGATGCGACTCAGCTCTTCCAGTCCACCAATCCTCTTGGTCATCACATTCTCAATGCCACTCGTAGCTTCGAATCCGATCGTGTAGATTGTAGCAACTCCCAGAATTCCCAACGCGTAGAGCGCTTCCGCAGCGGAGGACTCGTTGTTGGCGAGGACGATGGCGGAGCGAGAAGTGTAAGCGGAGGGAACAAATGCGGATGTCAGGGTGCTAAGGATGGCGCGGTAGGTCAGGTTGTCGGCGAGGAGGGGTTCGGCACCGGAAGTGGACAGCACGGTAATGGCATCGACCTTGCCGATTGAAGATGCGGCGGCGGAGAGAGTCGGGAGGCAAGGAGTCTGTTTGACGGAGAGCGAAGGTGTGATCGTGCAGCCGCCGAAGTTTGGTCGGCCGAGGGAGGCTGATAGGTTGGCTGGCGATGTAGTGTGGAGGGTGTACGGGAGGGAGAGCTCGTTCAAGCACTGCGTGTAGAAGTTGGCCGTGTGGTGGTGTTTATAGGAGGAGGCGTAGATGTTAAGGGCTGAGAGGTGGGAGGTAGCGCACAAGGTGGAGTTGATCTAGAAGGTTGCGGTCAGTGAAAGATTATGCGATAATCTGGGATGCCTCCATACCTGAGCAGCGTTCATCTCGCCTGGAGCTGCGTTGCCTTTCAGCAGCGGATGGGTGATCGGAGTTAAGACTTTGTTTATCGTCCGGGAAGGTTGTCCAACAGCGCCCACATTCACCCCACAGAACAATGCTTGCGGGTAGTCCCTCTGCACCATCGACCGGAAGCTCTCCAGCTCGTAATTCTCATCATGCGTCTTCGTACCCGCCACCATCTTGACGACATCTCCGTACACCGCGCCAAGTCTGAACAGCCTCTCAGCCACAGGCGAACTCCACATGAAAGCTCCTGAAAGATCATACCACGAAGAGATGATCTTAGTGTTTCCCTTCTCTGCAGCCAACTTCCGACGGATCACCTCCGGCATCGAGCCCTCGATTTCGATGTACTCACATCCCCACTGGATCGCCTTGCGGAGGTAAGAGTAGCACAGCTCCGGATTATCGGTTGGGAAGCGGCCATTCCCGTTGGTGGGGCGAATCGTGAAGACGAGGGGAAGGTCAGTCCGCTGCCTCAACAACATCACCTGCTCGCCTACGAACTCCAGACTCGGGATGAAATCGTACTGGCCGTCGCCTGTCGTGTCACGGAGCAAGTCCACTCGCAGCTCGATTGCGTCCGCGCCGATGGAGACGATGTCCAGATCGGGGAGGGCCCGGCGAACGTCCGGTAAGGCAAGTGAGAGCATGGTCGAGCGTTGCTTGCGGCTGATCTCGTCGTGAGGTTTGGCTTGTCCTAGAGTAAAACCCAAGAACCTCACCAGCTCCTTGCGACTTGTCGCTGGGTCGTTTTGGGAGTATAAGAACTCATAGTCGCAAGCTTGAATTAGCTTTCCATCCCTCTCTCCCTCATCAATGCAGTGCGTTGCGAGAACAACCCGGTCAAGTCCCTTGACATCTCGCACGTTGCAACCCTCAACCCCAATGACCGCCACCTCTCCCAACGATCCCATAGCACTCTCCTCGTCCACGAAGCGACAAGTATATCCCAGAACATCGGCGATCAGGCGCGCGATCCACTCCTGGCCGTGGTCAAACATGACAAGCAGTCGCGGAAGCTGGTGACCTGACACCCGCAAGGCTTTCAAAGCAGTGAGACTCTCGATACCCACGGCCATGTTGATATCGTCGAAGCCTGGTGGTAGGAAGTTGGTGTTGTAGTTGTAGTTCTAAGCCTTCGCGACTGCCTGTCACCTGATGGAGATATCGCTCGCGCCGTGCCCTGCACGAGTGGGTTAGCACCCATCTCTTAGGCTCGTCATGGTTGGAATGCTGGACCGCTGCTCACCTAGGTGGGTGCTATGGGATCGTCGGGTCTGCTGGGCACTCGATCGTCCGAGCTCAACACACATTGCTGGTAGGACTGAAAAGTCTCAAGTTCCACGAAAGATGTGGAACGCGAAGCTGTCCTTCAAGGGATAAGGATGGTTGATAAGAAGCTGTTGGTGAGAGGAAGAAGGAGGGAAGTAATTCTTCCGATATCTGAGGCGAACGATTCGTCCGTTTGATGGTCAGCAGGGATGTGCTGCTCCGTCAGACGCTTGCGTGACGAGATCTCGATTGGTGGTAGAGGTGTCGATGTGTTGTTGAAGAGAAGAACGAGGCTCGTCAACTTTTCTAGCAGCGATGAGGTAACACGCGCAGAGTCGCAATCAACCCTTACCACCGTGATGAAAGAGCTAGGCCGAGCCGGACGGCGGCGAGTGAGGAGTGGGGTGAGTTACCAGCCGGATAAAGTTCGTGTGCACCGGATGAATCGACTCCACGAATCGTGGGGGAGACCTGGAGATAAGGTTTGACCTGCAGACGGACGGTCGGGGTCCTCCACTTCCATCTCTCGGCACAACTTGATCCTCCAGCCTCATCATGGGGAGTCTGTTCGACATCGAGAACGCGCCGTTGAGGACGCTACTCGCTGCCATTCGGGATAATGTACGCCGACGTGTAGCGTAAACTGCATAGCCTTCCCTGATCGCCGATGATAGAGAGCTCAACAGACGGTATATGGGAGAATGATTGTCCAGAGGATAGGTGTTGGAATCGTCATTGGTGGAAGATGGTCAATGCTATCGCTGGAAGGCACTGGGATGATGACTGCCTGCAAGGCTGGCTTTTGTGCATGGTATTATAACTTCGAACGTGATTGCACGCCTCGAAACGCAAGATCTCAAGGAGCCGCCGCCATAATTGAGGCAAAGAGAATCGACGGGTCTCTTCTTTAACACACGCACGAGGACGAGGAAAGACTTCTCGATGAGATGTTCAAGTTTTGCTAACAGCATCGACGAGCCACACACTCTGCTGTCCATTGGAGATGTCGTTGTTGTCTTGCCGCCTGCTGTGGCCGTAAACCAGCACAGGCGCTGAGGAAAACGGTACAATGGACGCCCAGACACGCTCGAGGCATGACATCCTTCGCCAAGTACTCCGTTTGCTGTCTAGGTTTCGAGAAACCTACCGCTTTGAGATTCGCTAGACACTTTGTTTAACGATCCCTGTTAGCTCAACAGGCCGACGAAGAGTCACGGGCATCCTTTGGCATCCCGTAGGGCAGAGCCGGCGTTCAAGGACAGAAGAGCGGCAGGTAAATCGCATTGGAGCAGATATATCTCCTCCGCTTATCGATGTCCGTGTCTGCCGTGGGTTTATCCAATCGCTCCTCCACGCCGCAGCCTGACCTGATGCCCGGTCGCCTGCCCTGCCATCAAGATCTTCTTGCGCAGCTCGTCTAGGCCTGTCTTGTCCAGAGTACGGCTCAAAGCTACACGAAGGTGAAGAGAGAGGCTCTGGATGGGCTGGGTGGGAGCAGGTCCGAGGAGTGAGGAGCGAGATGCGGTATTCGAGCGAGGTGGTTCGGTAAGGTCGATCTCGTGCGCGAATCAAGGTAGTGCTACGAAGGGAATGTGCTCCGCAGCGTAAGGCCATGTGTCCCGCACATGGACGACAGGCGGCGACTGGAGATGCAAGGAGACCTGTCATGCGCTGAGCGCAAAGTGAGCTCTCCCGCACTGCAAGAGGGATTCAAGAAGGATGAAGTCGACAGGGTCGAGCGGCAGGTCGTTGCCTCCTTTCCCTCTTAAGCTGTGCGCAGGCGGCGGGATCAGCGAATATGTATACCTCCGCATCTGCCGTTCTCCGACTCGAGCTCAACCGTCCTCACCGAGGAAGAACAAGCAATAATACCAACGCACGACACGGTAGCTGCGCATATGCGAGGTACATACGCGTGTCCCGAAATCGCACTTCCGTCCAGCTTCCCCAACACGAAAGGTGGCTGAACTCAAAATCTTTCAGTGCAAAGCCGCCAAGCGCTGATCAGATGGCGATCTCATCTCATCGTGGTCATCGCAGGACTCGCCGCTCGCGGTGCCCTCGCAGACGTTGCCACACGGACGGATATGAACTTTGTTGATGAGTGTATGCTGTGGATTGCTTGTTCGGTGGGCATATGAGGGCGTTGTTCGGAAATCGCTGCGTGTACAAGCTGCCCAATTGAGAAGAGTGGAGTGGGCTGGAGATTCTGGACTCCACTGCCGGGCCGGAGGATATTTTGCGCGCTACGGAGATTCGGATAGTGCGGCTGATTTTACAGGGGCAAGGTGGTGTCTGTAATCTCGATTAGGAGAGGGAGGGCAGGGTTAGAGGCCAGAGCGGAGATGGGCAGGTCGAGAAGAGGAGGAAGAAGAAGCAAGAGATGCAGCGAGCTGTTCGTCAAATGCGAATACGTGAAGAATACAGCATTCGGCATTCACTGCCGAAGAGACCGTTGTCTGGTTGAGATGACAACCACCGTTCCTCTCTATGCCATGTGGGAAAATGCTGTGCATGGCGTATGCAGAACCGATGATTTCCCGCGCTCAGAATAATCCGTTTACTGTACATGGGCTGTTCACTATGAAACGGTCAAGAAACAGGCGGATCCATGCGGCCGGTTCCCGCAGGATGACGGGAAGAAAAGTCGCATCTTCTGTCGCACTGCAGATGCGGAGTCTCATGCTGTGTCTCTCCGCGTCTTCTCCACTTCAACGTGCGACCGGCGTGGTTTGCACAAATTAGGTGGGGTCTCGATCGACAGCTGGTGGGACTTGTAGTATATCTTTTAGTTCCGACAGGTGTTATTTCGAGCACACGGAGACGAGAGTGAGTGCATCTGGCTTCAGATGCGGATGCCACGGAGATTGACGCCTGTTTGCAGAACTATTGCGTGCGGGCGAGGGCTGGACTTGATGGACCCCTGGCTACGGCTACCGCTCGCGAGCTCGGACACTGGGCCCGCCTGTCGCCCGCCAACGAAGCCAGCACAAATGATATGCATGGGGTTTCGCAGTTTGCAAGGGCATAGCGAGGATGGAAATAAGACTGACTCCACAGCATCCTTGAGTTTGTGAGGTCCAGACTCTTATCACTCGCTTCTTCTCAGCGCCGCGTGCAATTCATCTCGCTCCAGCTCATCAGCAACACGAACATCCGACCAGTCTCCTGATCAGCCTCCCTCGCATCTTCGTCACCTGAATGATCCACGAGATGAGCAGTGAAATGACTTTCGATCAGGCGTTGCCAATAGTCCGCCACGAAGGCTTCGCGCTCACATTGTGAACTTTGTTCTTCGTCTGCCGCTCGCGAATAAAAGCGGGAAGTCTCTCGTGTTCAATCATATCTGCGCCTCGAGCCGTTGGCGGGTACCTGCGGTGGTCGTCTAGGATGGACCACGCTACGGCAGGAACAGGCTTGGGACGGCTAGGACAAGGTTGACCGACGACGCCACTCTCACTTGTCATGCAGGTACCAACCAATCAGCCCGCTGGAATCCTCCAGATTAACTTTAAGCCCACTGCTTCTATCGAAATTGCGCGGACGAGTCGACAGGGGCAAACCCATCGACCAACTCCTCCGCTGTTTGTTCCCGTTGCCTGTCCAGCCCAGACGGCCAGAGAGATGGGCGCTACCCATGCCGTCCTCATCTCCCACCCATATAGATACTTCCATACCCTGCCCGGCGACGTTTGCTCCTCTTCTCTCTCCCTTCTTCATCGGATTCCTCACTCTTCGCAGCACTCTCACTCTCATTTTTCGTCTCTCGGGACTCTTACGCTCTTTAGCACTACCACATTCACTTCTACGCGTGTTGCCTCTTCTCCGGAACTCCTTTCCCGATCCCCGAACCACCCAATCCAATCAAAATGTACTCCAAGATCGCTTTCGCTGCTGCCCTCGCGGCCGGCGTTTCCGCCCTTCCCAACCAAGCTCCGGGCTACGTCGCGCAGTCCTCTTCCGCACCAGCTGCGCCAGCGTACTACTACGCTACTTCTTCCTCCGCCGCGCCCGTCGCTCCGGCATACGTCGCCTCCTCTTCCGTTCCGGAATACTACGCTACCTCTTCTGAGGCTCAGGCGAGCTCCACCTCCGAGGCGCAGGCGACCTACCCATCGGTCTATTCCACCTCCAGCGAGGCTTCGGCTTCGGCCACTGAATCGACCTCTACCACTTGCACAGAGACCGAGACTGAGGCTACCAAGTCCGCGACTGAGAGCGCTTCCACCTCCGCGACCGAGAGCACTTCGACCGCTGGCCCGACTTACCCAGCAGTGTACTCTTCGTCATCCAGCCAGGGCGTGTCCAGCGCTGTTGTCACTGCACCTGCCCAGGCCAGCACCTACGTTTACGATGTGCCAGTGACCTACTCTTCCGGCGGCGAGCTCTACACCTCGACCATCAAGAAGATCTCCACCGTCTTGATCACCAAGACCGTCTACGTCGATCAACCCACCGAGACCTCATCGTCCGTTGTTGAGACCGCACCATCTTACAACACCGAGACAAAGACCTCCACCCAGACCAACTTCGTGACCGTCTACCCATCCTCCACCGCCGAGGTCTGCGTTCCCACGACCGTCACCGTCACCGAGATTGTGAAGGTCTACGTCACTGCGCCAGCATCTGGCTCCTCGACCGCTCCTGCTGATGCCCACCCCACTCAGCCCGCCAACACCCCGGTCGCCCCTGGCCAGTACCCAAGCATGACGATCCCCGCTGGATACAACGCCACTTCTTCCGGCTTCGTGACTTACACCAAGACCGCGACTGATGACTGCGAGGAGGCCTACTCGACCTCGACCGCTGAGGCGACCTACCAATCGACTGCCGCTGCGTACCCATCGTCCTCGACTGGTTCGGCTGAATACCCTCCATTCTACGCTACCTCTTCCGTTTCCTCCTCCACCGCTGAGGCGACATACCCAGCCTCGTCCTCCACCACCGAGGCCGCCTCATACCCACCATACTACGCCACCTCCGGCCCTGCCACGACAACGGAGGCGGTCAGCACCGCGTACGTGCAGCCTGTGCCTGCTTCGTACCCGTCTGCCGCTTAGAGTGTGGTAGCTTGTGAAGGAGGATAGGGAGGGAAGGGAAAGCAATTCATTTTGGGATACACTGCACGGCAAGCACGACTTTGATGACAAGCCTGCTCTGATATTTGTACAGCGAGGGAAAGAGCGACGAGATATCCTTTTACTTTTTTTCTTACACTTTCATATAACTTCTTCTACATTACTACTTCACCTCTGGTTGTTGTTGATCGTGGACGCTTCGTGTATGTGTTGATATGTAATGAAAAACAATTGCTTGACTCCTTCCTCACATGATCCAAAGTCTACAACATGCCTTTTGAACAGTATTGATAAACCGTACTCCAACCACACCAGTCAGACTCCCTATCCCGTCTACTCACTCTCCACCCATTGGACGCATCCTCTAATTTGACTCAATTTCATTCCCCTGTTCCACTAAAATCGTGACCGCTAACGATAGTCGAACTATCGATTCTGAGTTCTCGTGTAATTGCTTGTCCGAGGGTCTAGCCAACGGCTGCAACGATCACGCTCGCGCATCAACGGCTGGATCACACTCTCGCGCGAGGATGAGGCAGCGATGGTGGTGTGATTACTGCTTTTGACATAGCACCACACTGTTGGCGGTGCAGGAGGTCGTGAGCGGGCAACCTCAGGCACCGTTCTGGCTTTCGAGAAACGTGGGAGGTCGACCGACGGGACTTCTTGCCGACACGCACTTCCACGATCTGCGCTCCACTACTGCGTCTACATCGTATATCGGCACGTCATGGGCAATGAGAATAGAGCCACGCACTACAGTCTATGGCAAAGTCTCCGCTCGGAGATGATAGCCAGGGTTGTGGCTCAAGCAAGCGTCCTCCAAGACTCCGATCAGATATGAAAGCCGCACCTTTTGCTGGATTCAGATCGTCGCCGGCTGTTCCGGGGATGAAAACTGACGTCTTGGCTTACATTCTACATTGTAGTTCCAGTGGAGCTTCTGCTGTGGCAGGTGCATTGATGAGGAAGATTCTGGCTTGGAGGTGTGAGGGGCTTGATGGGTGGTATGAGGTCCGCAAGAGTAGGTGGTATGAGGTCCGCAAGAGTAGAGGAAGAAGACCTTGAAGGAGGAAGCGAGAAAGAGCACGGAGAAGCTGGAGAAGCAGGATAAGAGCAAACATATCGATCCAGAGGAGGTGCTGAATGGAGGAGCAGACTTCGTGCAGATGAGGTGTCTACACGTGCATGCTCTACTGGGAGTGTGTAAGAGTGGACAAGCGTCGCATCGTCTTCGACAGGACAAGCTACGTGTCGCTGAGCGAACTGCACTTCGACTTGAGCTGTGCGGGAGGACGACTATCATGAGGGCGATATTAACATGAAACGTCGTCCGCCCTTTGTGGTACCTTTCCAACGCAAGTGAGTTTCTGCAAGTCTTGCTGACCGAAAGCATCACGGGGAAAGTGGACATCCGTTCACAGCTCAGATGCTCGGAATTTGAGAGGGCGAATGCAACATATCAGACGTTTGACAGATTGCCATGAAGGGCGTTCGTTTTACTCTCAGTATGAAACACTTGCATGGTCGAGATTGATGTCTCAACTTAGACCATGCTGAATCTACACGGCTTGAAATGAACGCATTCGAGGTTTGCACTGAGCATGACGAGACCTATACTCTTCGGACTATTGAAGTTGCTGACACGATGAGCAAGGAGACGGTCGAAACATTGCATTCCATCTCTAGATGTCATAACATCATCAGTAAAACCTCTCATTCTTTTCCTCTCCACCTTCGCTAGCGAATGTTCTCTCAAACAGTGAGCCATTAGAACTCATTGATCCCCGTCATATCCGCAACCTCATTTGCCGGCCGATCGACCACATCGACGCCCCTCCGCTTTCCACGCAATCTACCCAGGCGGCGTAACACACTCCGCCGTCAACACAATCGGCTCACATCCCAAGCCCGCCACAAACGGCCCATTCGCCAAAAGTAGCAAATTGCCATAAGCGCCATCTGTGCAGAACTGCAAATCGTGGATCGCCCCATTGCTGAACGGATGCTGGCAATACAGCTCAAAGCCCTCGCGCAACGAACATTCGACCGGCACGAATCTGTTCGGTTCAGGCGCACTGTGCGGAAGCCCAGCGTCGACCGGACCGTTGCCCGCCGACATGCCCGTGAGCCAGGGGGGGTCATAATTGCTCGGATCCACGAGCGTGGTTCCCTTGAGTGCGGATCGCGTTGCTTGATCGGGATTGTCGGTGGCGTAGACGTATAGCGGGATGTTCTGCAGGTAGGAGGCGTCGCCGAACATCAGGCGGAAGCGGCCGTCACCGCCACATGTTGGAGCGGAGGCGGCGGGCTTTGTGGTCGTAGCGGGCTGACTGGGCGCTGGACAAATGTACTTGTATTGTCTGTCTACGGCGTCGGCGACTTTGCCTTGTTCTGCGATGAACAGAGCGTTCCCCACCACGGACCCGTAGCTGACGGTTTGGAGTTGGTTAATATGCGGGAAGACTGGGTCGAAGCAGCTCAGAGTTCCATCTGATGCGAATTGACAATTCAGTTCGGGGGAGCCGTTGTCCGGATCAGCTGTGTGAACTGTGCGGATGGCTATGCCTTGCCCGACCCAGAATCCACCGGTTGGAGCCTCGTGCCTTCGATGCGGTATCTTGTGGCGTCCGAAACAGCGGTCACGGAGTGAACAATAGCTCCGTCTTGATCGTTGAGGTGCGCGAGATACTCACCACTGTCGTCGAATACCATTAGGAGGAAGTCCGCGCAGGTTGGCATGTTGCCTGCTGTAGTTTTAGTGGCCACAGCTTCAAAAAATGCCGTCGTCGTCGCTGGTGCCGTAGTTTCTACCGCTGCAGAAGATGCCGTCGTCGTTGAAGTCCCAGTGTCTACCGCTGCAAAAGAAGCCGTCCTGATTGTAGTCGATGCTATCCCACTATTGCCTCCAGCGCAGACAAACTTGTAACTCTTGGCCTTGAACTGATAGAACAAGTCATCTCCAATCCACAGAATGTCGCCATAAGGCTGTGCGTATGTGACGACTTCGAGGAGGTTGATCGCTGGGTTGTTCGGAGCGAAACAGCTCAATGTGTCACCGGTGCGGAAAGAACACGACAGCTCATAAGTGGGCTGCGAGGGATCTGCCTGGGTGAACATGTAGATCGATGACCCGGGGCCGCCGGCATAGGTCCAGACTTTGCCCATAGAGGCGTCGATGAGTCTTGTGCCATCGAGCCGGTATTCCGTCGCATCCGAGAAGGAGGCGGCTTTTGACAGGACGAGACTTGGTTCTTCAAGGTTTTCATGCACAAGATAATGTCCGCTTTCGTCGGTTTTCTGTAGCGCAAAAGTCGCGCAGGTTGGTACGACGGCTCCTGGTGCAGTACTTACCGCAGTCGTGGTATCCGTGGAGCTGAAAGTACTGGTCGAAGAGAAAACTCTTCGCCACTAACACCGGTCGAGGATTGGCTAAGGAGAGATGTCGTTGCAGATTCCGTTGAGCTTGTGACACTGCCGGTCGCGGACTGGCTGGCGGAGCCGGTGATGGCAGTGGTGCTCTGAGAGGGTTCCAATTGACCAGTCGAAGCTGTCATGCTGATGCCCGTGGAAATCGCTGTCACATTTCGTATCGTAGCAGACATCGCTGAACCCGTGGCAGAGCTTCCACCTGAAGCATCGTCTATAACTGCAGCATGCACCAAAATTGGAACGTATCCATCCGGAAAACCGCTGCCCAGCTGACCTTCCGGTCCGACCGCGAGGCCATGGAATCCGTCGCAAGTGCAGGCAAACACACCAGAGGCCATTCTGCATTCGCAAATACTGGATCCCTCCGCCTGACTCTCACTCTCTGACACGAATAGAATCTGTGCTCCGGACGAAGCCTGTCTCTTCTAACCGAGTGAAGCTTGTTTGACGATGGCATATAGGTGGCGTCCTTTGACGACGAGTTGGCCGGCAGGATTTATGGTCAAAGGAGAAGCTTCCGTGTTGCTGTCGTCAAAGGTAAAGGCGTATATCGGGCCTTTGTCAGATACTGCACCGTTGCCCAGCGCTTCGTTGTTGGAGTTGGAAGCATTCAGCACGAAAGACTTCGGGGCCGGGGTTGGAGACGCTGGTTGTGGTTGTGCTTGAGACTGTCGTGGCGGTGCTCAACTTTGTAGTCGTTGGGATTGATCTGGTGGTTGTCGTTGGGACGGATCTGGTATTTATGGAGATGGAGGCTGGTCTAGTAGTAGGAGAGCTGTCCCTGTGCTCGTCGAGCTTGATCTCATCGTGGTCGAGTTGGGTCTTGGAGTGGAGGTGCTTTCTCTTGTCGTGGCCGAATCTGGTCTCACAATGGAGGTACTGGATCTTGTGGTAGTGCCCAATCTTGGCGAAGTAGTGCTTGATCTTGCAGTCGTGCTGCTTGTACGAACTGTAGTGGTGCTTGTGCGGCTCGGAGTGTTATTCAGTCGCCCTGTAGTAGTGCTTGTCCGCCGACTTGTGTTGCTTGCCGGTCGAGTTGTAGTAGTAGTCCGCCTCGTCGTTATAGTAGTCCGTCTCGTCGTCGTAGTAGCCCGTCTCGTCGTTGTAGTCGCCCGTCTCGAAGTCGTCGTGCTCGTCCTGGCTACAGCACAGCTCACATCATAGTACCTCTTCGTCGCCTGGCTGTTCGCCTGATATACCTGGCTGACAGTAAAAGCGTAGAGACCGCAGGATTGCACCCCATTACTGGCTGTGGTGACAGCATAGCTCTTGCACCTGGTATTTTGCTTGCAGAGTGTAGATGCTCGTGCAGCATTGCAGGACGCTATCGTTTGTAATGGCCTGCAGTTGGTTCGATCAGTGCCGGCGACACCGCATCTCTGGGTTTGACGCTTCGGGAGATTTATATCGTGGATCAATGGGGAGCGGGAGTCGAGGTCAGGCAAGATTGCTGCATCGACCACAGGACCGGCGGGTAGAACTGCCGTAAGGACGGAAAAGAAGCGCATCGTTGACGATGGAACGCAACGTACAAGATGGGTGGGTGTGGGAAATAGATCGCAACTGTGGGACGGGTGGATCGTGGCATGCCTTTATGGTCAACTCGTGCCGTATTGGGGTGCATATCCTGCATCGCGGGAGCAAGCCTCCAACAATGCACGTGGCTGTTTTCCGCGTGTGTCCGGAGTTGCCTGACCAGCCAGATTTGGGGCATTCTCCCGCGAAGTCTTCCCTCTCAGACCGCTCCAGATCTCTTCGGATACACGTACCGGAGGAGGCTCAGGTGAATCCATGCAGCCAAGCCGTAGGCTTTTAGATCGTAACTCTACCTCCCTCAGCCCGACAGAAGTCAAGCGGGCTGAGGCTCTTTCCCCGCGCCAACGCATCGCTTCCAGCTGCTCGAGTGCGAAAGACTGAAGGCGAGTTTGAGATCAGAACGCTCCCTCGTCTTTCCATTCCATTGACCCAAAGTACAGCGCCGACGAGTCAGTTGCAACGCGGCCAACAAGACGTTCCAGTCGCCGGATGTTGTGCAATACTAGCACAGCAGCAGAGGCAGTAACATCGCGCAGCGAGTACCATTACCATCACCTGATGACTTTGACTTTTAACAAGTGCATCGACGACTCAACGTGCCATGCTTACAGGCCATATGGTGCATGCAGCCCTACAACATCAGCTGAGCTGTACCATGCCCAAAGTCGCCGGAGAGCTGGACGCTCAGCCGCGTAGCCAATCCCACACACGCACTCGACTAGCTTCTCCTAGCCGCGAGATCTGTGGCTGGCTGAAGAGCACGCCTTGACCTGAGATCTCGCCTGAACCTGGGCTGGCTCAGCTGAGATCTTGCTTTGACGACACTTCCAGTGTGCTGAGCGATGGTATCACGACTGCCCACCACCACGCAGCTGACTCTGCACCGGATGAATTGTAGGCAAAACGTGATGTTGCCTCCCATGCCACAACTACAAGAACGGTGCTGTGTCGATGCGTGGTGCCCAAAGATCGTGTTACAAGCGAGGTAGGTGTGTTCGTGGCCACGATGCGTGATTCGGAGCCGTCTCGCTAGTGAACACGATCTCTATGTTCAATATCTTCTTTTATGCTTGTCGTAAATGCAGTCAAACCCCGGGTATCAAATGCGAGCGTCCATGCATCCCTATTTCACCCACCATCTCTTGACCTGGTTTCCTCATGCTAATCCCACGCCTTTCATCCCTCTCATCTTCCACCCTTCCCAGCTATTCAACTTTGGCCTGACATCCAGATAAAAGCTCAACGGCCCAGCTCCGCCTTTTCCTTTGTAGAAGTCAATCACATACTCCACCTTCTTCCCACACCGATCCACCACCCAGTCATGTCGATCAAACGGCTCCGAGTACCCCAACAGTCCATTCCACCTCGCTCTCGGTGTCAATTTCTTACTATCGCCGGCAAAAGACACCAACTTCGGTCCACCGCACTTCTCGCTTCCCCAACCTGCTTCCCATTTCTTTATCTCCGACCACGCGCGCTCGTTCACGGCGTTGTGGATCGGCACGACGGAGGACATGTCTGATGGGTCCGCTTCGTGGCCTTTGCGCTGCATGGCGGAGAAGAACTGGGATTGGGAAGGGTAGACCCAGTTTCCGGTTGAGGCGTCATGGCCGGTGTCGGACTCGGAGTTGGAGGGTGGAAGGGCGGCACGTTCGGCGGAGTTGAGGGTCGAGGGATCGGTGATGGCGCGGGGGATTGTGCTGATTTCGCGGTCGGTGGGGAGGGTTTTGCGTGTTGAGGGTTTCGGTGGAGGTGCCCGAGTTGATAAGGGCTGCCATGAGGATGTGTCGAGAGACCAGCGGGCTGGTGGGAGGTTTGAGGGTGCGGGAGATTTAATCTTTGGCGGTGTTTCTGAGGAGCCTTTTGCTTTGGCGGCTTCGAGCCAGATTTCTCGTGTTCGCGGATCGACAGGGCATTTCTCAGCCTCCGAGGAGTCTTCGGGTCGCATGTTGAACAAATGCAGTGAAGAGAGAGAGAGAGAGAGAGAAGAGAACGAGTTGAAAGAAAGTCGTTGATGATGAAGTCGAAGCTGCATAAAAAGTTGAGACGATCCTCGTGATAGCTTGGACCCTTGTGCATAATTCTTCCACGTCTCTGCATAATAATTAAGATCTCGACTGGAACAATTCAACAACCTTACTGTCCCTCTCCGCTCCACCGCCACCCCATACCCCCTCAACCAGCATGGCTTCCTCCTCCTCCGCCGACGACATCACCCGGGCCAGCACTTTCGCTCCCGTCAACATCGCCGTCATCAAGTACTGGGGCAAACGCGACACGAAACTCAACCTCCCCACCAATGCCTCCCTCTCCGTGACTCTCTCCCAGGACGACCTCCGCACCCACACCACCGCCTCGTGCTCGCCCTCCTTCACCTCCGACTCCCTCACCCTCAACTCTCAACCCCAAGACATCTCCGGCGCCCGCACACAAGCCTGCCTCCGCGAGCTCCGCTCCCTCCGCGCCGACTTGGAATCCTCCGATCCGTCGCTCCCCAAACTCTCCACCCAACACCTCAAAATCGTCTCGGAGAACAACTTCCCCACCGCCGCTGGTCTCGCTTCTTCCGCCGCGGGCTTCGCCGCCCTCGTCCGCGCCATCGCAAACCTCTACGCCCTGCCCTCTTCGCCCACCGACCTCTCCCGCATCGCTCGTCAAGGCTCCGGCTCGGCATGTCGCAGTCTGATGGGTGGCTACGTCGCCTGGCAAAAAGGCGAGCAGGCGGATGGATCGGACAGTTTCGCCTACGAAGTCAGTCCAGCATCCCACTGGCCGGATATGCGTGCCATTATCCTCGTTGCGTCGGCGGAGAAGAAGGACGTCTCCAGCACAGCGGGCATGCAACAGACTGTGGCTACTTCAGCACTCTTCGCACATCGCGCGGAAGAAGTCGTGCCAAAGAGGATGAAGGCTATGGAGAAGGCGATTCACAACCGAGACTTTGAAGCGTTTGCGGTGTTGTCGATGAAGGATAGTAACAACTTCCATGCGACGTGTCTGGATACACAACCGCCGATTTTCTACATGAACGATACGAGTCGAGCGGCGGTGAGGATGGTCGAGGCTATCAACGCGCTGCATCCAGAGGGCAAGACGTATGCGGCGTATACATTCGATGCGGGTCCGAATGCGGTGGTCTATTATCTGGCTCAAGATGAGGATATGGTTGCTGGTGTGTTCAAGGGGCTGTTGGGCGAGAAGACTGGGTGGGATAGTCCGAGAGGGAAGAAGATTCAGGTCAAGGAAGGTGCGCTGGCAGGCACGGAGGTTGCGGGTGAGAAGTTGAAAGAGGGCATTTCGAGAGTGATTTTGACGAGTGTGGGTGATGGGCCGAGGAAGACGGAGGAGCATCTTTGTTGATGATGTTGAGCATGATGGGCGATTCGAGGGTGCATCGGGATGGAGTTGTTGAAGCATTGGACATGAGCATGGTTGAATGGCATGATACGCGGCAGTTATTGGATCAACGACGGCGTGTGTCTTGTCGCTCATTCGAAGGCAAGGTAACCAGGCGGTATACGTTTTGCGACAGAGACTTTCACGGCGAGAGTAGGAAGATGCATACACAAACGAGCACAGATGCACCTGCCCAGCTTGTGGACTCGAACAAGCACATACCAGATCCGTCCAGCACATACCAGATCCGTCCAGCTTTTGTCTGCATTCCTGCCTCTCAATTGCGACACGTTCTCCTCGAGCTGTACTTTGGCAACCTGCGATGGCAAGCGGCAATCGATCCAAGGCGCGACGACAAACCGAACGCGCCGTGCCTTATGGATGTGCGAATCAGAGAGAATTCTAGCGTTCCACTCAATGCTTCTAGAGTGGACTCGTCGTCGTCTCGCCTCCGTTGTATTCCACAGCCTTGGCCAAATTAGCACGCTGCTTCCATCTGAAAGACCGAGCCGAATCTATCCTCTTGCACTGCAGCCAGATCAACAGGAACATCACTTCCAGTAAACTCTGTCCACTTATCTGCACCGCTTGGATGATCATATAGCCCTCTACTTTACCTTGACTCGTCGATCTGATGTCCATCAATGAGCTTACCCAATGTATTGACCGTGATCGATATATCAACCGTACCACGCACGAAACATGTTCAATTGAATCCAGAAGTGAGAAAGGAGAGACGTCGTTGTGAAGCGCAAAAAGACATTTCCATTTCATTCCCTTTCGGGAGAATGCAGCGCCACACTTTCATCTGCTCACCAGCCACAGGCCACAGCCGTCAACTCCACGCGACGATCGTAACGATTGTTTCGGCTCCGGGCTTGGTTTGGTTTCACGCCAGCATCAACCCTGCAGGAAACGGACGAGACACAACGAGACCGCGACAGACGACAAAGACTCTCAGGGATCAACGCGCTGGACGACGCTGGACCTGGACTGCTGATCGGAGGAGAGAATAGAAGGAGGATATCCAGACTTGACCAGATCAATTCAACTCCACGAATGCACCTCCCCTCTTCTTCGACACGCTTCCCACTCAGCTGAGATCGCGTGCGTGCTTCCCGAGGCTGCTCGCAGACTTCCGTTGACCTCACTTTCGAAACACTGGACCACACCGAACGCACGGAGCACAAAGTGTCCCTCTTCCGCTGGACGATGAGGTCTGCTTGCTGGCCCAACTTCGACTTCACCTCCGCCGCCGCCGCCATCACCTCGACCACCGCCCAACTCCTCCCAATGCGCGTCTCGCACCGACTCGGGTAGTCTCACCACAAGACCCGCAATGCCGACTTCACTCCCTTCACCGCCGATTGTCGCCTCCACCGCCGCCTCTCGCGCATCGCACCGAGCCTCCACATCCGTCCGACATGCGACTCCCAAACAGACCACCGGTAGTGTCGGAGCTGGATCCGCAGGACTGCGCAGCTCAAAAGTGCGAGGGAGCTCGGATAAGGAGAACGGACCGCAGGGAGGCAAAGTGAGCGCTGGCAATGGAGCACGCCGTCAGAGTGTGGTGCCGCGAGACGGCTTTGGACGAGAGAAGATGCCCAGCAAGGATGGCACGGCACAGAGGCACGCCAAAGAGGTGGAAGGGCTGAAGGACTACCAACTGGGACATTGTCTTGGCCGCGGCGCATTCGGCAGTGTGTACTGCGCTTTGAACTGGTCTACTGGTGAGACCGTCGCGATCAAGCAGGTGCGCTTGTCGGATATGCCTCGGACGGAGCTGAATGTCATCATGCAAGAGATTGATTTGCTCAAGAATCTGCATCACGCGAACATTGTCAAATACCACGGCTTCGTCAAGACGCCGGACAGTCTGTACATTATCCTGGAATACTGCGAGCAGGGAAGCTTGCATCAGATTTGCAAGAATTTTGGAAAGTTCCCCGAGAACTTGGTCGCGCTCTACATTGCACAAGTCCTGCAGGGTCTACTCTTCTTGCATGAGCAAGGTGTTATACATCGAGACATCAAAGGAGCGAATATTTTGACGACAAAGGAAGGTCTGGTGAAGCTGGCGGATTTCGGTGTTGCGACCAAACAGCAGGGGTTGAGTGAAGGCAGCGTGGTGGGAACACCGTACTGGATGGCGCCGGAGGTGATTGAGCTCTCTGGTGCGACGACCGCTTCCGACATTTGGTCGCTTGGTTGCACGGTCATTGAACTGCTCGACGGGAGGCCTCCATACCACCAATTTGCGCCAATGCCAGCGCTATTTCGAATTGTCAACGACGACCATCCGCCTCTTCCGGAAGGAGCCAGTCCGACAGTCCGGGACTTCTTGATGCAGTGCTTTCAGAAGGATCCCAATTTGAGAGTCTCCGCGAAGAAATTGCTCAAACATCCTTGGATCGCCAGCGCGAGGAAGACTGCAGACGTGAGGAAGCCTCGTACCGAGTACGACGAAGCTGTCAAGAGCGTACAGCAGTGGAATGAAGCGTTGAAGGCGAGTCCTCCGCCGGCTACTACGAAATCTGCAACACGAAACCATGCGTCCGCCGCATCCTCGCGACCACCTCCTTCCAAAGCTCTCGCCAACTCACGCACCGGCTCCAAACCTTCTGCAAGCGGAACAATTGGCAAATCGGCAGGGCGGCGGACGTCGCTTGCGCCAGCCAGCAAGACTCCCAATGCATCGAATCAACCTCCCGCCAAACCCGCCTTTCGTCTCGGGCAGCGAAGACCTCACGCCGCGGAATCTTTCCAGTCTCCTATCGACAATGAAAGGCAAGATAACTGGGATTCGGACTTTGAATCGCTCTCGTCAGGGGTCTCTGGCCTTCAGATCCCAGATCGACTTCGCCCGCAAGACAACTTCGCTGGCCTCTTCAGTTCAGAGAAGCTGAAGCAATATGCCAACCTCGACGCGGTATCTGAGATGGACGGGAAAGTCGAAGCGTGGGATGAAGAATTCGAAGGCGATCTCACGGTCCGGTCGTCGATGAAGATCACTGCCGGAGATGCTCTGCAGACCGTGCGTCTATTCTTACCAAAAGATACGACGAATGAAGAGATCAAGCATCAGTCTCCTGGCAGACTGGCAGCACGCACTCGTCGAAGTTCTGCAGATGGACAATTACGCAACACCAGCAGTGATTTCCAGCCGAAGACGCAGATACTGAAGCCTGCATCGATTCCGAACATGAGACGGCCCAATGTGCCAGAACCCAGGCTCTCGCCTGCGCCAATCAGCAGGATTAATTTCTGCGAGGATGAGGAAGACGAGGATTACTCGGACTTGATCCCGAACGATGAGGATGCTTTCATCAAAAAGATTGCCGACTTCTCGCCCAGCCGGCGATTGAACGCAGGTGGCGTACACAACGTGCAAGCTTTGATCGCCGGTGGCTCTCTTCGTAGGACGCGGACACGCACGCCGACACATGTGGTGCATGATGCGGCGGCCATGAAGCGGACGAGGAGCTCAATGGAGATTCAAAAGTATGCCGAGGATGAACACGACGAAGACTTCACCGAGCTGTTGTTTGACGAGGAGCCGGTCCTCTCGCAAGCGGTATCTCGCTCGCCCAAATCTGCTGTTTCGATGGGTAGTGAGTTTGCGGGCTCGGAACGTGGAACGCTGAAGCTGAACAATTCTTCTTCGTGGGGTGGCGAGGATGAAGATGAGGACGACGACCCGTTCGCTGCGCTGGAGGAGGAGCTGGACGAAGTGGACCTGGAGTCAAATGTCGCCAGAGACAAACATGCTCGCTTGTGCGCAGTGGTCGAAGGCTTGGTATGCGAGCTGAAACTCGGGCAACCGGAGGACGTCTTGACGGATATCGTCCAGCAACTCTTGCAGATCCTCGCCGAGTCTCCCGACGTCAAAAGCGTGATTGTCAGCAGCCACGGGATGCTGCCGATTCTGGAGATCCTCGAAACAGCCAACCGCCCGCACATCATATTCCGCCTCCTCCGCATTGTCAATCTCATCTTGGAGAGGAACATTGAGGTTCAGGAAAACCTCTGCTTCGTGGGCGGAATTCCAATCATCACCAAGTTCGCCCACAAAAAGTACAGCTCCGATATACGCCTCGAGGCTGCTGCGTTCGTACGAGCCATGTACCAGGGCGGTGTCAGTCTGCAGATGTTCGTCAGCTGCGGTGGACTGAACGTGTTGGTGGAGTTCCTCGAGGAAGACTATGACAGCGATGCCGGGCGAGAGTTGGTTCTGGTCGGTGTTAACGGTATCTGGTCGGTGTTTGAAATGCAAGGCCCGACGCCGAAGAACGACTTTTGCCGGATATTGTCTCGATCGTCCGTTCTTTATCCACTGTCTCTCGTGCTCAATCGGGTCCTGGACGAGCGTAACGAGAACCTGGAAGACGAAGATGCGGCGACTGTTTCGGAAGTGATTGAGGGACGCATCGTGAACATTTTTCTTCTTTTCTCGCAGGCTGAGAATCACGTCAAGGAACTGGTCGCCGAACGCATGGTGCTCAAGCGGGTTCTGAAGGATCTCCGTCGTATGTCACCTCAACATCAGATCACGATGCTGAAGTTTATCAAGAACCTCAGCATGCTTGCCACCACTCTGGATGCTCTACAAAACAGCAACGCCATTGAGGTCTTGACGGATCTGCTCAACTCTATCCTTTCTTCTCCGGCTTCCTCGCAGGGAGCCTACTTCCGCGACATCTCCAACCAGGTCCTCAACACCATGTTCAATCTTTGCCGTCTTTCCAAACCGCGGCAGGAGGATGCGGCGCTTTCTGGAGTCATACCACTTCTGCAGCGCATTGTTCAGACGGAGCGGCCTTTGAAGGAATTCGCACTCCCGATTCTGTGTGATATGGCTCATTCCGGAAAAGTAGGGAGGAAGATACTATGGCAGAACAAAGGACTACAATTCTACGTCAGTCTGCTGGCGGAGCCATACTGGGCTGTCACTGCGTTGGATGCGATTTTCGTCTGGGCACTCGAAGAGACCGCCAAGGTGGAGGAATTCCTCATCTTGGACGACGAAGACGTTCGCGCGAATGCGGGCAGGGGCAAGTCCACATCGACGAGTTTCGCCTCGGCGATGGTTTCCTGCTTCAATACTGCCAAGGCCGATGCTTTTGAAAATCTCCTGGAACCTCTGCAGAAGTTACTGCGCCTGAGTCCTGCTGTTGCGGGGAGCTTGGCGCATCGGAGCCTGTTCGAACGGTCCGGAGTGAAACTTCACAGCAAGAAGGCCCTCGTCCGACTGAACCTCCTCAGGGTGATTCGAAGTATCTGTGACGCGAGCGAGAATGTCTCGGGCATGGCAGGACAAGTCGAGGGATCTCTGCTCGAACGCTATGGTCTACTGGAAGCAGTACGAGCTCTCGCCGTCCACGACCCGGCGATTTTGGTCCGCGAAATGGCGGGGGATCTGGTGCGGAGTAGTGACTACGCCATGCAAGCCGCGGGCGCAGAACTGGGAAACTCCAGTATTGGACATCATTCCAGAAATGGCAGCAGTGCGCACGCGAATATGGGAATGCGGAGGACGAGTTCCAGTGGTTCTGGTTTGGGTGCGAGTTTGTCGCCTCTGCTTTCTCAGTCGTCTTTTTCGACCAACAGCACGCCTGCGCGAGAACGCGGCCATTCTGGCGCGGGATCGGGGAGTATCAGGACCGGCATCAATGGGATTGGATACTTTGACCTGCTGCCGAACAATTCCGCGGGAGGGCTGGTGTCCGGCATGACGCCATCCGCCGCGGCGAACGCCAGGAATACCCCTTACTTGCACGCGCAGCGCAGTCCTAGCAGGCCTGCTAGTCGCGACAGCAGCGTTGGATGGAACACTGGTAACTCTGCTCTGCGAGGCTCCACGAGACATGCGCCGTCGATGTCGGCGCCGTCGAGTTCCAATATGGGTGCGCCGCCCATGAGACGACCTGTCAGTCGGCTTGGTTTGGCGGCGGGGAGGAGTGAGAAGGCTGGGAATGTGGGTGATGCTGGGACTGCCAGCACTGCGGACCATACTCCCACGCATGTCCCGCCGCCGCACAACCCTACTGGCGGAGGGAGAGTGCTTCAAAAGGTCAAGAGAAGAGGGTTGGGAGGGACGGATGGTGTGGCGAGGTGACGAATGAATGCTCAATGAAAGATTGAGATGTATGAAATTTCTTTTGTCAATCGAGCGCGGGAAACAGGACATACTTTATGGTAACGGAAGAGATTGGGTTGGATGCACAGGACTTTGTGTTGATAGGAGGAGTCTTTTGAAGCATAGCATGGCGTTTCTGGGAATGGAAGATACTGCTAAGGTGGTTACGCTGATTGGTAGACATGAGGTTGTGGTGGAGAGTGGGATGGTGAGAGTCAGAGGCGGAGATCAATGTCATTTTTGTATCTGCTCTCGTCCGCATTGTGATTCTAGTAAGCACACTGGTGCGACTGCTTGCTCGAGTTGGCCTTGTCACTGCTGCTAACTAGAAGCAGTATGCTTGGTCGACTCGCGGCCCAGACACGATACGGAGCAGATGAAGCCGTGGTCAATCGCATCTGGAGGAGGAGGAAGGTGCGACATCGAGATGGTTTATTGGCCCGAAGGGCCTATAATAGTCGACTGCTTTTGAAAAAACCGGATAAGGTTTGATTGGCTCACAGCCAAAGTTGAAAAAGTTCCTATAACGTGACTTTCTGCCTACGTGATTGCTCTACCTCTACGCTATTCTGCCTAGTCGAATTGTTTTCTACAGCGCTACTATTACCTTACAAAACAATTAAAACGGGCGCTATGCGCGATCTATATAGTTTACTACTTTAGAAAAGAACTCTAAAAAAAAGAGGCCGGGCGGGCTATAGACCCTTCTTATATCGACGTAGCTTTAGGTGCGCACCTCTAGGCATTCTTCTACGTCCGTAGGCACTACGACTTCCGTTACTACTACGCTAGCAAACCCGGCCGTCTAATGCTATAGATTGCTATAATATATAGGTAAAAGTATCTACCTCTACCCTAGTAGTGCTAACGCGTACGTAACTACGCGGCATCCCTAAAACTATTGTTTTTATCCTCGAATTTCTCTCTAAAGCGACGCGTTTACCTTAGAAAAGAAAGCACTCGTACTCTAGATGTTAACTAAACTCTACACTATACGGTAGTATAGACCTCTGCCTCTCGCCTCCTTCTATAATACCGCCGGTAAGGAGTTTAAGTCCTATAACGACTATCGTACTTACTACGCTAAACGCTTAGCTAAACGTTGCCGTACTAACAATAGTTAGGTAATGCCGGTTACGCGTTAAGACGGCTCTAGCCCTAATTAAGAGTTAGCCTTTCTCTTACGACTCGTAGCGGTACGCCTATATTTCTTTTCTATAGTAGCGCTGTTACCTTATAAAAGAATGTATATAGTACTAATAGAAATTCTAGGGAAATAATACCTCTATACGAGTAGAAAGGTAGGCCTCTATAGCTAAGCGACGCTCCGCTCTACTACTACCTTAACGATACGTCCCTTCCTACTACGATCGCGATATCCTTCCTCGCCCTCTACCGCCTCTACCTCTACCGCCTCTACCGCCGCCGGATCTACTACCTTAAGAGCTAGATAAGGAGATAGTAGTATTACGTACCGCTAGACGGCTACTCGTAGTAAGACTACGAGAAGAGGAGAAGGCGCGTATCGTAGTAGAGCGTACGGCTAGACGTACGGAGAGGGCGGCGCTAGCTACTTAATAAAGGTTAGCTATAGTAGAATCGTTAGATATAATATACGATAAACTATACGAGCGGGCGCATAGGATTCTACGCGCGTACGATGCCGGTACTAATCTACGTAATCCGGCCGTATCGGAGAAAGACTAGGCGAGAATCTTAGGGTAGATAAAGGATCTAGATACTAAGCGGATAAACTTCTGCCCTCGATATAAGGAGCGATAGTTTAATATTAAGGTGCGGCTTTTCTTTCTAAACTGTCGGATTTCTTTTCTAAACCGTAGGATTTCTTTTCTAAACCGTAGGATTTCTCTTCTAAACTATAGGAGCTAACACCCTTTAGATTATACCCTCCGGCATTTGCTAACGATATAAGACCTCGGATTTACGTAGGCCTAACGAGCCCTATTTAATGTTAATAGAGAACAACTTAGATCCTAGCTCTGTTCCTATATAGTTACCGGTGCTAGCGGATATTAAGCAACTACTAATCGCTCCGGTCTATATTAGTATATATATAGTCTACGTCGACGGCGCTTAGTAGAGATATAAGGGACATATTATAACCTTTGCCCGTAATATTCCTAATGTCGTAAGGACACTACCTCGATTACCTAGTTAGTATAACACGATTCTAATCCGGCCGGAGTAGGACATATAGGATCCTAATCGTAGGTAGTTTATAGCTTAATTTCGTAGATCCTTTATAGTTAATCGGCACAACGTCTAGGTATTTCGATATAAAGTAGGCTATACACCTTATAAAAGAAATGCTAACCTATAATATAGAGGTAGCTAGAATATCTATATAAGCACTATCCCGGCTACGAGGGCATCCGTATCGATAAATACGCCCTAAACTCCCTACCTAAGGATAGAACTGTCTTCGATAAGATCGCGACGGTAGAGGTCGAGGATAATATAACCCTACCGGAGGGTAAGACTAGCGCTAACATTAAGGGCGTAATAGAAGGCGCGGCCGTACCGAACACGTTACTAACCGAAACAGAAGTAGCCGACTTTCTATAAGGTGCGTTTTCTTTTCTAAAGCGGCGTTGCTAGCTTATAAAAGAAATGAACCCGGACTAAGGAGTCTAACCTTCTATAGGACTACGACCGAACGCCGAGCAATTTAGAGCTATAATAGTCTAGCCGCGTCTATAGACTCTACGGTATTCGTAGCAGAACCGTAGCTCGTAGGAGGTGCGCAAAGAGCGCATCTTCTTACTCGCATTTCCGTACCTGTTCCCTTAAGGTCTTATAGGTCTATGCCGATTTCCTTTCTTTTCTAAACTACGTATACGCCTTAGAAATTAAATGCTAACTCTCTATAGATTAGGCACTCCCGAGACAGAGGAGCGTTCCGCTTTTGCGGTAGATTTAGTACTTAATAAAGTACGACGACGGTCGGTTCGCTCGTTACTAGCGGTTCCGGTACGTAGTATTTAATACCTAGATGCGTAATATAAGCGGCAGTCGATCTCGCTAGATTATTAATCGCAAGAATAGCTATACTATAACCCTTAACTAGCTACGTAATTATCTTCGTAGTAACACTCGCGAGGCGATAGGCTTACTTAATCGCGTCGTACGTATATCTACAAACATTAAGGGGATCCGGCCGTTCTAGAGTAAAAAGCGATTAGAGCTAACATTATATGTTTACGCATTAGGTATGCTTTTCTTTTCTTAAGTACGTTTCTACCTTATAAAACAAAGCTAATCCCGCTAGGCAAACCCGCGTTTTTCTTTACCTTTAGCGTAGCCGACATATAGTAGGACAGCCTACACCGGCTTTTCCCTAACTACGAGCGGTAGAAGACTAGTATAGATATAGAGCGGCTCGATATTAGGCGCCGGAACCTTCGTAATTATCTATACGTCGCAACCTAGCATTTCTACGATCGGTTTACATCGTTCTTTAACTAGGTTAGTTTCTATCTATAGCGACAACGCTACTATAACTACAAATACTTACATCTATCCCCGTAGGTCCTTAAGCCGAAGTTTAGCATCGTTAATTACTAGTTCCGGTACGAGTTCTAGGGCCGTAGTAGCACCTATATATATAGCTTCGTATAGTGCGATCTACGTATTATATAGGAAGTATATAGTAATATCTAAGACGAGGTAGAGCGCGCTACCTTTACCGTATTCTAGGACAAGTATATCGTTGCTATTAACCCTTAGCTAGGTAGAGCCCGTGCCGGTGTCGGTACTCGAGGTATTTATAATACTACTACGGAAGAACTAACTAACACCCTTAAGGATCTGTCTAATGTTATAAACCGCGTATAGTAGTACTCCTACGACGGAAGCAAGGTAAGCGCTTTCTTTCTTTTCTATAGCGGCTGCGCGGTATAGAAAACAAATAGGCCTAATACGAAGAACCGGACTAAGGAGTCTAATATCTATCTTATAGGGCTACTACTAACGTAGAGTGCGCGGAGCTACACCTAATGCACCGACTAAGTGTCGATTCTACTTCCCTCGAGCTACCGGCCCTACTACTACTAACCGCGCCCGCAATCCTTACTACCCGCTATTTAATGTAGCCTCGAACGACTCTATAATAAATGTATACTACCTAATAGTCGCGCTAAGGTAGCGAGCGAACAGCGACATCTTACCCTATACGTCCACGAAGGCGGTAATTAACTACGTTAGGAAGTACGCGACTAAGAACGAGCCTACTACGTTAACATACTAGTAGATTGCTAAAAGCCTCGCACCGTATTTAAACGAGAATCGGGTAGGTACTTCTACTTCTTTCTTTTATAAAGCCTAAAGTACACCTTATAAAAGAAATGCTAACCTATGCTAAGCCCGAACTATTACTCGTAGTTAGGACGATAAATCGATTAATTAGGGAACGAGACTAGTCGGCGTAGGAGGTTTCCTACATCCTCTTTAGTTTGCTACTATCGATAGGTAGCCGTAAGGCTATTAGCTTTAACTATCGACCCGAGAATTAGCTCGGTACGATAGTAGAGCTAGATAATAGTAGTAAAGATGTTAAGTAAGGTAGGACGCCCCTTTAGAAGTATAAGGCTAGGGACGAGGCGTACGAGGATACTAGTCTATTTACCTTCCTTACGACATTCGACTACCGTAAGGGTAAGGACTTTAAACCCCGGCCGAATGCTCCTAGTCGCATTCTCTACTATATGCCTAGGTATTTCTTTTCTATACTACAACTACTACTTTAGTAAAGAAAGGACTAACTTCCTTAGTAGATATTCCGCTATACTAACCGGCCTAGATTACGAGGACTTCTGCCGCCTAAAAGTCGTCCTTTACTATCTATTCCGCGAGTATCTAGTGCTCCTATACGACGGCTATACTACCTAGGCTAATGCCTTTCGCTCCTACTAGCGGTAGTAGTAGGCTAAGGACGACAACGAGCACTATTACTACGCCTTCGACTATATAGATAAGATCCTCGATAATCTAGACGAGGAAGATAAGTTCGAGCCCGGTAAGGAACGATAGGAACAGGGCGCTAGTAGTACCGAGCTACTAGCCGGATAGACCGTTCGTCGTAATCCTATAGCGCGGCGTAAGGATCCGAACAACCTTAGTAAGCGGACTAATAACTAGCTATATAATTAGGACTTCTATGTTAGTACGTACTAGCGGCAGTAGGATAAGGAGTTGCTTCCTAGGTAAGAGCTAGATATCTATCGATCTAGTTAGTAGGAGCGCGCGAAGGCTATATATCTAAAGTAGTCGGAGGTACGGTTCTAATCGCTAGAGGTAGTAGACATACTGTCTATAGAGCAGCGCTTAGTCTACGACGAGGTTATAAACTACTATAAGTCTAGTCTCCGTAGTAGTACGCCGAAGTAGCTCCTCTTAAATGTCGACGGTCGCGCTAGTACTAGTAAGAGTTTCTTAATTAAGGTAGTCTTAGCCTATTTGTAGGTAAGCATTTCTTTTCTAAGGCGGTAGCGCTAGCTTATAAAAAAAATACTTAAATAGCCCTCTTTTAAAACCGGACTAAGGAGTCTAACTTTCTATAGGTCCTATCGCCCTATACGACTACTATCCTCCGAGCGGCGCCTACTAGTTCTACGTCCTTTAACATCGCCGGTAGTACGCTACATTCGCTATTTAAACTACTAATTAACTACCTATTTAAGAAGCTGTCCTCGGCGGTAGCTACAACGCTATAGAGCGGACTAAAGGATACTAAGTACCTTATTATCGACGAGAAGAGTATAGTTAGCCTATTAACGCTCTACTACATCGATCTCCGGTTAAAGTAAGCGTTCCTTAATAACTAGTTCTTCGGTAGTATAAACGTCCTCCTTTTCGGTAACTTCTAGTAGCTTCTACCGGTTAACGATAAGGCACTATTCTTTAACGTTACGAATCTACTAGCCGGTGCTAGCCGTCTATTACTAGAAGATGTACTTAGTTATAAGAAGTATAGAGCGTTCGATAAGACGATCGAGTTAACGGTGTAGTAGCGTTAGAGCGACGGCGGTACGGAGTTTACGGCCGCGTTAGAAGGACTTCGTAACGCGACGGTTACCTCTAACTACTAGAAGACATTGTCTACTCGATGCTAGGTTCGTATCCCCGCATTTCCTTTCTAAAGCGTAATAGCTACCTTATAAAAGAAAATCCTATCGACTTAGCGTACTAAAAATCTCGGTAGTCGAACTTTAATTTTTAGTATCCGGTATACCGCTAGTTCGAGGATACTATCCGGTTGTACGGTACTAACGTAGATGCTAACGAACACAACCTTTCTCGTATGCGTAATAGTAGCTAGCTAGTCTTCTCGTATATAGCGACTAATAGTTACCCTATCGCTACTAACGTTCCTACTACTAAGGCTAGGTTTCTCGACAACCGCGTTAATATTAGTATTAGATGTAAGCTTATAATCCTTTAGAACCTATAGACGGAGCGTAGCATTGTTAACGGTACCGAGTATCGCCTATATAATATAGTATAGAAGGCTAGCTCTACGCTAATGTCGAGGCCGGCGACGAGGAACACCTGTACGTGGTGCCGGCTACGAACCTACGACGACATCGTCGTCGTAGAGCTAAGTTTCCTCCGGAGGATTGGAGAGGCTGTCGATCCCTCTTCCCTTACAAAAACAACACGACCTGGAGGTATACCTCCCCTCGAAACATAAGCTATAACAGAACAATAGCACGATTCGAACGAATAGCTCTCTACGCTACGAACAAGAAGAAGAAAGAAGCAGTCCACTCTGCCCTATACGCGTACCTCCTCGAAATCCGAACCGAAATCGCACCTCTTTCCCTCTAGAGATTCGGGTCCTCTACGGAAAAGTGCACTTTAAAGAGTTGTTGTTTGTTTGTTTGTTTGTTCCATTTACGTCCTTTCGGAGTCCAAGACTATGTAGGACGGCCTTGCGCGCAAGGCAGTAGATCTATTTACAATCAAATTCTTTTAGTATTCTTTGACCTTAGGGGAAAACCCCGTGCCTAAGGTAGAATCTGTAAAGCAGAATCTACCGAAGGACTTCAAAAGCAGCGCAAAACAAAGGAAATCCAACGAGTGTCGTACAGCCGGGGCTGTAGAATTTTCGCGTATCGTTGTCTGCAGCTAGGGCTGCAGAATTTTCGCGCTAAGCTTTTTGTAGAATTTTTAGCGGATCCTTCCGCTTCGCACGTACGCTACGAATTCGAAAAAGAGAGAGAGGAATGCCGTGCAAAATGCCGTACAAAAGCAGCTGTCCAACTCGCTGCCTTCTCTTGTCCTTAATACGCCTTTGTAGAACTATATGCCGCTTCCAAACGTATATAGCTACGCAGGTTAATCGTAGAGTTGTGGATTCCACCGACTGTTCCAGCTCTTTAAAGTGCTTCGGTTCGGATTTCGAGGAGGTGCGCGTATAGGGCAGAGTGGACTACTTCTTTTTCTTCTTCTTCTTCTTCTTGTTCGTAGCGTAGAGGGCTATTCGTTCGAATCGTACTATTGTTCTGTGCTTATATTTCGAGGCGGATTTCGAGAAGGATTTCGGGCGGATTCGAGAGGCGGATTTCGAGAAGGATTTCGGGCGGATTCGAGAGGTTTTCGAGGAGGTTTCTTCTAGACTGTCTTAGTTTCCCTTCCGAGGAAGGTACTTACGACGGCTACCGCGTAAAGGTGCAGTCTGTTCGGCCGTCACTTTAAAGAGTTAGAACAACGGTGGAATCTACAACTCTACGATTAACCTACGTAGCTATATACGTTTAGAAGCGGCATACAGTTCCACAAAGGCATATTAAGGACAAGAGAAGACAGCGAGTTAGACAGCTGCTTTTTGCGCCTTTGCGCTGCATCGCCTTACGCTGTATCTCTTTCGAATTCGCAGCGTGCGTACGTACGAAGCGGAAGGATCCGCTGAAAATTCTGCAAAAAGCTTGGCGCGAAAATTCTACAGCCTTGGGCCGTAGTAACACTCGTTTGATTTCCTTTGTCTCGCATTTGTTTAAAGTCCTTTGGCATTGCCTTAGGCACGGGGTTTCCCCTAAGGTTAAAGAATACCGAAGAATTTGATTGTAAATAGATCTACTGCCTTGCCCTTAGGGCAAGGCCGTCCTACATAGTCTTGGACTCCGAAAGGACGTAAATGGAACAAACAAACAAACAAACAATACGCTAATGTCGTCCGAGCTATAGGATTAGCTATATTACTTTCTCGTTACTATGCCGCGAGCGACCTACGACGGTCTATATATTAAGGAGTATTCCTTACGTAGATCTCGGTATGCCGTAATTCCTATCTTCCGAAGCTAGGTTCGTATTTCTTTTCTAAGCCTACGCCCTTACCTTATAAAAGAAATCCGCCCTTACTAATAATAATTCTAGCGCTCCTTTTTCTATAAAGGCGAAACTCGTACTCGTACCTAGTTCCCCGTTCGACTCGCGTACGCTATTACCGTTTATAAGGCGTAGGGTATAATACTATCGAAGGCTGTCCTTAATATCTCTAATAGTCGTAAGAACGTACCGTTATTCTACGTCGCTATCTCGCGTAATAAGAAGCTAGATAATCTACTATTTAAGGATACCTTCGACTTAGAGCGGCTTACGGCCGGTAGTAGGATTGTCGCCGAGATGCAAGCGTACGACTAGAATAGGAGATTAGCGTAGCGAGTTACTATCGCGGATACCTACCGCTCGGATGTTTAGTATAGTTAGCCTTTAGGTAACAACAACGCGTTCCGTCCTCCTCGAGGGACCTTCTAATCTCTACTACTTTCTTTTCTTAAGCGACGCTTATACTTTATAAAAGAAATAGACGGAGACTAATGTAGCTAATATCGAGACTAAGACTAAGACTAAGACTAAGACTAAGACTAAGACTAGAAATACGTATACGAGAGCGAAACTAGTATTTATTCGTACGTCTTATACCCCGAAGGGAAGCGTTTCTGTCGTTAATAATTAACGCGGTCTTATACGGTCACCCGCCCGCTAATTAGTAGGATCGGGCGCCGATGCCGCTAATGCTTCTACTAGTATCCGCCTATAGGTAAGTTCTTCTATAGGTAATTGCCGTAGGTTCTACTATACGCGCGCTAGTTAGTAATAGTTCTTTTATATAGTAATAGATAAATAAATTACTTACCCGGTCGCTAGTATAAAGTAACGGTCGGCCTCGCCGGCCCTCTCGTATAGCGCGTACGCCGGCACCCGCTAGACTCTAGTTTCCTAGCGGAGCCTAATATAGGTAGTACGGCGGCGCACCGCGTCGGTCGCCTAAGCCTAGCGGGCTAGCGTTACCGACTACTATACGCGCGAGTTAGCTTAGTTTCTTTTCTAAGTAGCATTTACTACTTTATAAGGGAAAGGAATATATACCTAAGTGTCCGCCTACTACGGGCGACGGTACGCGAAGGTACCGCTTCCGAGCGGACGGCTACGCGACCAAGGAGTAACGGGAGTACTAGTACTAGCGCCGGAGGGAGTCGCGGGCGCGGGCGAAGGAGAGGGGCTATATATAGGTTAGCATTTATTTCCTAAGTAGCGTATACCGCTTTATAAAGGAAATGCTTACCCGGGCGCTACGAACATGCCGTCGTCGTCGTCGTCGTCGTCGTTAAGGCTACGTAGTTAGTTAGTTACGGTTCTCTAATCTATAGCCGTTTATAATATATCTACTCTTAAAGTCTTATAGCTTATAAAGCTCTTAAAGTCTCGTAGACTAGTAAAGAGTTAAAGAGAAGGATGTTCTTACCCGGTAGGCCCGTCGTCGCCGTACTCGACCGGAGCTAGCGGAGCCGGAGTAGGGGCGGAAGAAGACTCGACCGGAGCTAGAGGAGCGGGCGCTAGGGCGGTATACGCTAGCGGAGCCGGAGGTAGTAGAGCTAGGGCCGGGGCAGCGATAGTAGTTAGGACCGGAGCGACGATTAGAGGAGCGGGAGCCGGAGGAGGGGGGGGGAGGTAGTACCGTAGCGCGGTACGACGGGCGCGGCTATTAGATATTAGTTTTGTTTCTTTTATAAGCTATAGTAGCGGTTTAGAAAACAAAGGACTAATAACTTATAGAGCGGTAAATACGGTAGCGCCGCGTCTTATCCTCTCTTCTATATAAAGGTTAGTCTCGGTATACTATAATAAGGGTCGCTAGATTAAATTACTTACGCTCGCAGCGACGGTAACGCTAAACGGCGTCGCTCTTATAGAAGGTATTCTACTATAGTTAGCGCTACCTATACTACTACTCTACTACAATTACTTACGGCTCGCGATAGCGAAAAGCGGGAGGGAGGGCTACCTATAGTAGCGGCGGCGGAGTTAGAGGTAGTAGTAGTAGTTACTTATAGGATTAAAAACATTACAAGCTAGAGGAGAAGTTTAGATTTCTCGTTTACGTTTCTTCCTATTATTAACTTTCTCTATATTGTGCTCCCTTTTCTTTTATAACTAGCGCGCTTACTATAGAAAAGAAAGGCTACTACAATTAGAACAATAGTAAAGTGAATGAAGTTAAACGCCAAGCATCGTTACATCGACCCTAAACTTTCGGCCGGAGCCGGTGCTATGCCGAATGCGTCTTAGCCCTTCGGGCCAACTCTTTAAGCACCGCTCGGCAAAATAGGCTTTATCCCTTTGTTAGATCCGGCGAAGGTCGAACGCAGCTATAGAGACGGTTTAATCGCGGTGCTCATTGCGAATTTTCTGGCTGCTCGACATTATCTCGGCGACTTTGCTTCTAACAAAAGCTGTATCGACAAGACCTTCGGACCAATCCCTCTACTATTTTGCTAGTAACGTCGTTACTAGTCTCTCGCTCTTAAGCACGCTACAAAAAGCTCGGATATGTATACTTTCCGGGCTTAATCCCTATCCCTCGGATAAGAGCACGGCCTAGGTCGATGGCCCTTAAGTGTTGTCTCCCGCATAAGACTGGTTTCCGTCGTGATGATGCTGTTTCTTTCGAAGTCCATAGCTGACTTCCGCTGCGAGGAGCGTTACAAGTAGCCGGGATGTAACGCTAGCATAAGGACTACCGCGCACAGCATCAACAATGCATTAAAAAGATACACGAAGACTTCGTGCGATGCAATGGAGCCGTCCGGGCCTTGAGCGTACTCGACTACTCGTACGATATTACGAATGACGATGCACCCGCTGGCAGTCAGAAGCGAGATCAAGTATCTTCTCCATTCGAGCGGCCCGGAATCGGGTCCGACCTGCGACTTGTAGCGTCGGTAGAGTGTAACTGCCGCACTGATAAACAGAGCAAAGACGAGAATCTGGAACACCAGACCTACGACCACCACTTTTGCGCCGATTTCTTGAATGTTGCGGCTGGTGGTAACGCCCATGCCCACTCCCGCTAGCTGTACGAGGAAGCAGACCACGTCGCCGAAGATGAACCATTTGGACATCCTCGACGGTCGTACCGGAGAGAGGTCTTGCGCAGCTAGAGCCATAATGATCCGACTCAGAGACATGTAGATGGTAGCAGCGAGGAAGATCGGAGCAGGAAGCACGAGAAGGTCGTAGAGGACGTAGGCCTTGAAGTTTGTTGGAGATCGAGAGAGCCAGAATCGGACGTAGTATCCGAAGGTTTCCACTTCGAGGGGATCAGCTAACGCAAGGAGGGGTCGTGGGTTATCATTGTACTTACTGACGCATCCGATGAGAAGTGGAATGAAGTGCCAGGCCCGCAGCCAGAATATGTGTCCGATGTGGCCGAGAGTTGCCAGTCCGAATGTCGCGATGAAGATTATGGCTGCAGCGGCGTTTGGATGGTATGGCAGACCGAGCCAGCGCCCGTCGTCAGTAGCAGCGTTCATGGTGTTGATCTGGAGCGCAAGAAATTGGATGGTATGTTCGGAATGGACTGCGATCCACAGTCGAGCGAGAAAGGTAGAATTGGAAGATGGACGAAAGCGAACTTACGCTGTCGCTCTTTATGTACTGGCCACAGCTGTGCACGCAACGAGCGATCGACACGGCGGTGCCGTCCGTTGCATTCACATCGGCCCATTCATACGGTCCGTGAAACACAAGGCGTATTCGTATTCGAATGAGATTTTGTGCATCACGAGGTTCGGTTGACAGGAGCAGCATTGGCGATGCTGGAGTCCGCAGCTGCATCGTCCGGCTACACTCGTCTTGCTCTCCGTCAGCATGGCGGTTCGTTGCCGATCTGTACCTGGTTCTGCGTGAGTGGTGATGTTGTCGGAGACCTTCAAGTGGAAAAGTCGACGTTTGTGGCCAATACATGGTCCGAGCTTTACGAATACGCTGCTGAAGAATGCGCATTTACGCAGACTGTGGTGCCTTTTCTTCGACTCCATTGCAACTTGCCATCCTCTCGCCCAATTTCTCCAATGAACTAATACGCCAATCGAGAAGACATTACTCATGGCCTCATTCTCGTATGTCTTATGCTCGGTCTGGTCCACATACATGTCGCAAGTTTGAGCCGATCAGACAGTGGATGGATCGACGGGCGGAGAGGGGAGAATCATTAGAGTCGTTTTGATCATCCCCGCATTGGAGACTCGAGCTCTCGCAGCAGTTGCCGTAGTCCGCCCACGGACAGCGAATCCGTCAATGACCAATCGAGAGTGTGCATACAATCGAGCATGTATTCCTTCGGCTGCTAAATGCGACAGAGCCAGCTCCAAACCGAACCACCTGAGAGCGCGCGGACCTATACCATTGCTGATCCAGGCTCGTTTTTCGCCGACGAGGAATTGGACGTCGTGAGCAATGTTGTCAAGATTGACGTATCCGATCGCCAGATGTGGTCCGAGCTTTACGAACACGCCGCCGGCCGATCTGCTCCACGCGGCCTTTAGGTGTGTCGTCCACCTTTCTTCGGAATCGTATAATCCGTTACCTTTTCCCGTCCAGTCTTCACTCTGCTCTTATGAATACGCTATCCGAGTACGCATATACGCGATGATCGAGACAACTCACGATCCGCCTCATGACAAGAACCATGGCCTCAGCCGACGCACTCATCGAAAGTCCCGCGCTGGCTGCATAGAATGTAAACGACGCCGAATAAAGGTCAGTCGTGTCTTGGGGAAATATTTGTGCTACCTCGTCGGCTCAACATGACTCTTCTCTGGCAGTGCGACGAAGTCAAGCCTTCCTGCGGCAATTGTGTGCGGAGGACTGTGACTTGCAGATTCCGCAGCAATGCACCGGCAACCCGATCAGAAGATGCATCGGCAGCGACCACTCCCTCGCAACACACCGATCCTACGATTGTACAGCTATCGTTTGATAGTACGATCTCAACTCCGACGGCTCATCTCATACCCTCGACCGCCTCAACTCCGCCGATCCCCTCCGCAGCTGGCGTTGAGATACCAAACCTCTTCCACTTGGAGCTGTGGCATCACTGGCTGACCACCGCATGCCTGACCTTCTCCGACGATGACAACAGAGTCGGTATGTGGCGGGAAACGGTGCCTCAACTTGCCGTCCGTCACAGTTATGTTGCACAGCTTCTCCTTGCACTCTCTGCCCTGCATCTTGCCCGCTTGCAGACCGTCCGTCGAGCTCTCTGCATGGCCACTTCAACGGCTCTGCAAAGCAGCGCCATAGATGGTATGATCGATGGATTGGCCGCCAGTCCCGACAGCGACCGTACGAGCTCGTTATTCATCGCCGCAACGCTACTTTGCTTTTGCAATTTGGCGAAAGGGCCGCAGGATGGACAGTACCTTCTGTATGCAGATACCGCAGAGCCGGAATGGCTGGGACTGCTTCAAGGCGTGAAGTCCATCCTTGCTGAACATCGTCATGTTCTGGCTGATCTCTCGGACGAGGACGGGAGGGCGGGAGATGTGGAGGAGAGTGTCGGGCCTGACCTTGCTCTTTCGGGATTTTCTGCTTCTTTCGACAAATTGAAGACCAGCATCGAGAGCCTGCGCGCTGAAGATGAGTCGTTCGCAAAGTACTCCCGCCCTGTGGACGACCTGCAGAAGTGTTTCGACAGTGCCTTCTGGCGCCAACAAGGCTCGGATGTCATCAGAGTACACTCACCTGCGGTGTTTGGTTGGCTGTATCGATTGAATGCGGAGTACCTGAAAGCTCTCCAGGACGGGAAGCCCATGGCTCTGGTGATATACGCTTACTACATGGTCTTGTTTGCTCGACTGGACCGCTTCTGGTTTGTCGAGGGTTGGGTTGATCATATCATGGTGGACATCCAGCGGAGGTTGCATCACACGTACAAGCATTGGATGGAGTGGCCTTGCTTGCTTGCCCAGCCGGCAGAGTCACAATCTGCCGGAGGATGATGAGCCGGGTGCCTCATCAAAGGGAGGAGCACACCCTGCAAGATCGACCAGATGACGAATTGCAGGTTGCGACATGTCTTTTCCTGAAGCATGGATTAGAGAGACAGCTTACAAGCCTATATGCAGGCTGCACTCTTGATCCAGATGAGATGTACCCATCGCGGCACGATCGAGTGACGCCAATCAGCCGGTGCGTACTTCGATCGCTCATCACGGAGCAGGTGGCTGGCCCGACTGCGCAGGAGCCGGGAAACGTGCTCAAACAGATTAAGAGAGACGGTTTGAACAACATGCAGACCTGCTGTGGATAAGGCACGGTGACGACGCATGACTGATGACAACTACTACGCATCTTCAGGAATGCTGAAACAACCATGTCAGGATTGGAATTCTGCCTCGTTGAGATGATCATAATTGAGAGGACATTTCAAGGAAGTCCTCGATTGGATCGACAAGCGAGCACACAGAGTCGTCACACACCAAAGCCACCGGGTCGAAAGCCAGCCGCCTGCGTGGGTTGATGGACGTGCGCGAATCACAATTGCTGGCCAGACCAGAGCAGACCAGCCCATTGCTGGCTTGATCTCAGTCAGCATGGACATTGGGCAAGGACGGCTTCCTCTCTTCCGTTCGACGCACGCAATCGACGTGAGCCTTGACTGACTGATGCTGATCGGTGCAATGTGTTCGACTCGACCCAGTTGGCTCCTTCTTGGTTCGTTTCCGCCCCAGCATCGTCGTAATCGAGATTCAATAAAGGTACTCTGCCATCCGGGCATCGATTCGTGCGCGCCATCTCCACGAACCATGGTACACACCACACACCACACATCACAGCGACAGCCACACCTCGCACTGTCATCATTCATCGTGCACGAGTCGCAAGTGCGCAGGATCTTCTCCTCCGCGGGACGCTAGAGACGGCATTGGTAGACCGAGGTGGATTGATTGGGTAAGTTCGACCGTTTGGAGCTCGGAGTTCGCACCTTCACCCGCGCAAACCTAATCGTCGTCGCCAAAGTAGGCAAATGCGATTCGATCCACTCTTTCATTTCCCGGTTTTCCGTACGAACCACGTCACACAGGAGCGCCACGAAAAGCAAGCCACCCCTGCATTCCCCTTGCGATACATCGCGATCTGCCCTGGGATCCTCTCTTCACAGCCCTGCCCTCTCTCCACCTATTCGTCCCTACCGAGACACGCCAGACTGACCTCACCTCTCGCGGAAACGAACGAGTAAACAAAGGAAGGAACGAAACCCACAACACCGTCAACAACAAAGAACAATGGATATCGATGAGCCACATGGAGGCCATGGCTTCGGCCATCTCATGAAGAAGATTCCCGCGACCGCACGAGGACATATCGTTGCAGTTGTTGGAGAAGCCGTAGGAACATTCTGTTTCTTGTTCTTCGCCTTCACTGGTACCCAAAGTGCCAATGTCGCGTCCAATCCCAACACGGGTGACACGGTCATCACCACAACTCCCCAGAAGAACCCGGCGCAACTTCTGTACATTTCGTTGGCTTTCGGTTTCTCGTTGGCTGTCAATGCATGGGTCTATTTCCGTATCAGCGGTGGTCTCTTCAACCCTGCGGTTTGTGGTCCTGAGCGCCCTTTGAATGGACCAGTCACTGACCAATCGACCAGGTCACTCTCGGTATGATGCTCATCCAAGCCATCACTCCTGTCCGAGCCGCCCTGCTCTTCATCGCCCAGATGGTCGGCGCCATTGTTGCAGCATACGTCGTCCAGGCGCTGTTCACCGGCGGATTGAACGTCAGCACGACTCTCTCCGACACCACGACCGTTGCTCAAGGTGTCATCATCGAGATGCTGTTAACCATGCAACTGGTCTTCACCATCTTTATGTTAGCTGCAGAGAAGCACACCGGTAACTTCATCGCGCCCGTCGGTATCGGTCTTTCACTCTTCATTGCAGAACTCACTGGTAAGCTGCCATTCATCACTTCTCTTACATGTGCGACATAGCTGACGTTCTCAACAGGTGTCTTCTGGACCGGCGGCTCCCTTAACCCAGCCCGCTCTTTCGCTCCCGACGTCGCACTCGCCAGCTTCAGCTCTGACCAATGGGTCTACTGGGTCGGACCATTCGCCGGATCCATCCTCGCCGTCTTGCTCTTCAAGCTCGTCAAGTCGCTCGAGTACGACACCGCGAACCCCGATCCCGAGGCTGCGCTGCCACCTGCTGGCGGTCCTGTCAACGATGGTCCCAGGGAGTCGATGAACCCGGGAAGGAGCTCCGACTCCGATGCTACCGCTATGAAACACTAAAAAGTACAATCACCTTGGCTCAGATTGATAGAGGACGAAATATCACGACTTTTGCTTGAGGAATGAGTTCAGCGCGGCGTTGGAGGGGGAGGCATGTATATACACTGCCTGCGGTATACATGATGTTTGCACTGTGAGGAGAGATTCGATACGCTTGTTTGTGAGATGTGATGCTTCACAGATGTCAACACCAAAGCACAGCGAACTGCCGTCTCCTCTGCTTCCGCCCTGCTCGCGAATCATGCTCACACGCCTCGACAGCCCAAATGGATGCGACAATCTCGCGCTGCAAGTGAGCCAGATGAAAGCTGATTGGGTTGTGATGGTTGTTGCCACGGCGCTGGCTCTTGGACAGAAGAAGACGAAGGCCGTTTTCAAGAGCGCAGTAGACCTTGCGACGTGATTCGTTTATCGTCTATCAAGAGGGAACAAGGGAGGAAAAGGTATGCTACGCCTAGCAACTGGAACGCTCGCCTCCGTGAGACTGTCCAACAATATGAAAACACCACAGGGATACTTATACAAGCCTGGGTCACACCGAACGACCTCAGCTCTTCAACAGACGCACGATCATCGCCTCGTACGCGTTTGCGGGATCGGTCTCGAGGCCTACGTCCTTCGCTGCGTCGTCCCATTTTCGGAGTCTGCCAATCTGTCAACAATGGGCTTGATCGAGTCGGCGAATGACCAAGACACGTACTGGCACATCTCGTCGCACCAAGGATTCGCAGCCCACTCATTAAGCTCGTCGCCTCTCATGGGCTCTCCTTGAAAGACCAGCGACTTCTTGCTCGCTCCCGAAAGCGTATCGTGATAGGCAGGATCGGTCCCGCAGAGAAATCTCTTTGCTGCAGCATGTGATCCTACCAGAAACCCGACTTTCTTCGAGTAGCCCAGCCGAGTGAGGTATTCTTCCCCGATACGTTCGTGTCCTACTCGTCCGACACCGCCGGCGGTTGAGTCGTGTGTGGAGTTCATGCTCTGCACCTCGTGTGCGATCGATCAAATCTCGTGAGCTGGCAGGAATTGGCCAATGTCGTGGAGCAGCGCTGCAAGAACCGTCTCGTCATCGGCGTTGTTGCGCTTAGCTTGGTGGGCGGCTTGGAGGGAATGTTCGAGTTGTGAGATGGGCTCTCCAATCTAGTCTCCTTATCCTTTGGTGTTAAGGAGGTTGATGAGGTATGCGGCCTTTTATTCGGGAGATTCCATGATGGGCTCGTCGAATGGGAGTGGCGATCACTGGCTGACTCTCTACGGCGAAGGTCGTTCTTAGATGTTGGGTATCTACCGTAGGTCGTGTCAATGTCGTTCATTAGACCCTTGCCCACGTGTTCGGGCTGGCTGAACACTCGGAAAGAAGACCAACGACTACTAGTCGGTAGGGATCGGCGCTTCACGCACTGGCTTCGCCAACGTAGCGGCGGCATGTGGCAGTTTCGGAGCGACACGGAGAAAGGGAGTGATGAGTTCGCTGGGTCGTTGACCTGCCTCCTCTGGTGCGGACTAGTGTCGCGAGTACGAGTGACATACTGCAGTGGGACAGTCGAGGAATGCTTCCAAGGAACATACACTGTTGATTAACTAATATGGTAAACCATGCCTCAGTTCCCACCCTGTCCCCAGACAAACAAGTCTCACTACATCGCCAAAATCCCCACTCACGTCCAACCTCTCCTCCGGAGTCCAGATTCCGGTGCGGGAAAATGAGGCGTTACACCAACCCCCGTCCTTGCTGCCACGCCGGTCTTGCGGATTTCCCGTTCTTATCCACAATTGACCTGCGCAAGCTTCCATTTGCCCCTCTTCCTCGGGTCCAATCTATTCGACAGATTAGACAAACATTGGGAACCGTAGAGAAACTGATTGTTTGATACTTACTCGGCACACCCGTACGTCGGTCCCTTCCAAGGACTGTGCCCGTTGTGGGCGGCTACACCGTCCGGTCCTTGGAAGGGTCCAAGACTTGTACCTTGAAATCCCGGGCCGACGAAATTGCACTGCTGATTGTTGTCGGTGTAGAACACAACGGTACAGTCCTTCAGCAGTCTGACTGTCGCGCTTTGGGCGTCAAAGGAATTGGGGACGCCTGCCGGTTTGCCGCACGACGTAGCTTCGTTTCCGGTCATTCGGTGTGATTCTGCGCCCTGGCAGTGCGTTCCGGACCAGAAAACTATCTCGTAGGTGGTGAAGGCGTGGACCATGCCGAGGCTCGAGAGGATCACTCCTACGATGGGGATCTGCATCGTGATGGTGATGATGAGTTGTCGGTTGTGTCCGAAGCTTGGTAGGTTGAAGGTCGAGGATGGAGAGTGGGTTTTTTGTTTGACCGTTCTGGTTGAAGAAGGAAGGAGGTTTGGAGGATTGCGAAGAGGGAAGGACAACCAGCGAATTCTTATACGAGGGGATGTTGACACTGGTCGTGGCAGTGTCCTGGCGGAACCAAAGGGAGTCACCCAACCGGACATGCTACTGCCCTGCAGAATGGGAGTGGAGGACGTTGCTCCGTGCGAAGAGTAAGCCGTGCACCTCGTATCCTACAGATTCTGGATCAAAAGCACATGAAGCAGTCAATGCCTGTACCCTGGAGACGATACCGACATCTCCGGTCGAATGCTACCTTCCGTTCAGCCCTTTCTACTTCGGAGCTGGAAGAGTCGGATGAATTCCTTCGCGAAAGCTCGAAATCCGTACCTGCACATCGAATTCGAGCTTCCGGGAGGAGCAGGTCGAATTGTAGAGTCGAGGGGGTTCATTCGATACCCGCCCAAAATAGGCCTCCGATTGATTGCAGCGTCAGCACCGCTTCCCGGATGCACTCCACGGTCTGTACTTCGCGGACCCCGCCCGAGCAGGCAGCATGCCTGCTTAAACAAGGCAGTGCTTCGCCAAACCTAGGCACCGCCGGCGCAACGTCCGCGGTCTGTACTCCGCAGACCCCGTCCGAACAGGCAGCATGCCTGCTTGAACAAGGCAGTGCGGTTGTTTCTAAACCGAGGCAGGTCCGGAAATATCACACCGATTCTACACAGCCTCGCAGCCACCGGTAATCTCCGCGCTAGACGCGCACGGACGATTTAAGGTGCACAATTACCTCGTTTTGTCCGCGCGTAAGATTTCCTCGTCGCGTTATGCTTCGTCGTCGGTATATACGCTTTTTTATCATTTCGAGGTATTGTCGTCGCTACTCTTATTATTACTTACTAGTTACTCTATACTCTTAATTGCCGCTTTGTTTATCCCCTTTCTTAGTACGCTACTACTCTATTTAGTATCTCTATCGCCGTCGTAATAGAGCCTATTATAACTAATACTAAACTTAAGGAGATAATAAGGGAGATCGCGAATAATCCGGATTATAAGATACTAGAGTACGTTAATAATATACTACTCGATATAGCTAGATTCGATAGAGGGTTTAAGGTCGGCGGTAAGAGTAAGAATAAGAACGTAGTAATATCTATTATTAGTATATTAGTAGAGGTTATTAGATACGATATTACTACGATATAAGGGTAGATTAAGGAGCGTTATAACTAGCTCGAGTAGTAGATTCTAGATAATACCGCCTCTCGCGCTCTTAAGAAGGAGCTATTTAGTAATATTAGTAATAAAGATAAGGATATAGATATAAAGAAGAAGAAGCGTAAGAGGCTAATTAGTAAAAGTATTATAACTAAGCGATAGAGTAGTAGTACCTCTTAGTTAAAGGCGTTATTATAACTACCGCTAGACACTAAGTAATAGTAGTAGCGTCTTATAGTAGGTAGAATCGACTACTACTAACCTAAGGTACTAAGAGGTAAGTATATACTATACCTTAAGGGCGCGGTATTAAGTATAGAATTATATTAAGAAATAAGTAGTAGCTATAAAGTATATTAAGTGCTACTAACGACTAGTAATATTATTATTAGATCCTTAAAAAAAAGGAAGAATCCGACTACTATATATTACTAAGACCTAAAACTACGCTATACTATAAACTATATTTAGTACTATTTGCCCTATAATATTTCCTCCCCTACTTATTATATATCTATACTATAGATATAATAAGTACTACTTAATAGTAACTAAGCTCCTTAATATCGTTATTACGAAGATCTAGCTTATTAAGCTAGTTCTTAGCGAGCTAGTTCTCTTCCTTACTACTAAACTATAGGTATTACTAGTAAACCTACTCTATAGTCGGTACGTATCCGTTAGTAACGTAACTAGAGGTACTAAAAATAGATAGATTCTTAGTATTAGTCTTAGCTAAGAGGTTACGAGCCTTACTCTCCTTAACTATATTACCCTTAGTATTAATAGTTACCTTTAAACCCTTACTATTATTACGGATATTAATTTCCTAGGCTATTTCCTTAACCTATAGCTTACTCTTATTCTTAGCTAGTATAGCTATACGCTTAGTACGCTCCGTATTACTTTTCCTACCTTATTATACTTACTACCGCTAAAGTAGCTATTATTAAATCTAAAGGCTTCTTACTCTTACGGACGGACGTAGTTAGCTATAGTAAGGAAGATACGAGCGACTAGTATAGCGCGAGTCTTAGTAACGTACTCCTTATAGTAGAACTTAGACTTAGTAAAGAGGGCGTCTTAGTTAGCCTTAATACCGGTATCGAGGTAGGTAGTAGTACTAAGAATAGCGTTTAATAGAGTACTTTACGTATAGATAACTACCGAAGTAGGGAAGGGCGTAGTCGGTATACTATAGTTATTAGGCTTACTAGACGGAGTCTTAAAGCTAGGTATACGTATAGAGTAGGAATAGATAAGCTCGGCGACGGTACTAGCTAAGGTATTCTTAATAGTACTACCGGGCTTACTAGTAATAAACTATAGTAGGGTAGTTATACGTAGCTTAGTTATAGGTCCGGTTAATCTATACGGAAGTAGTAGATAAGAGATATAAGTAATACCGGCCTTTACCGGCTAAAGATACTAGTTAGTCTTAAATTCCTAAAGATTCTCTATAGTAATTATCTTATTAGTAATTATTAGAACTATTATATTACGTAGACTAAGCTTAAAGCAAGTATCCTTCGTAGTAGCCTCCTTATCTATACCCTTAGCGACTTTAGAGTTAATAAGTACCTACGTACGCTCCTCTATATTAGTATACTACTTCTTCTAGTATAGGTATATACTAGGGATAATTAGGGTATAGTTCTTCTTATCTTTATCGGTAAGGGAAACTAAGCCTACTTATATCGTTCGTAGGTGTCAGAGGCTGGTGCCTGAGGCTGCATCGGCTGTGCCGATGCCTAGGCCAACGCCCAACGGACGAACGCCGGTTCAGAAATCCACTAGGCCGAATCGGGAACAAGCTTCCTTTCGGCCGACTGGAAGGCTACGTATACGCCAAGCGACGCTACGCGCACACACAGCTTATACTCGACGTTCCGTTGTTCTAGATAGATCTTCTTTTCGGTAGCTTTAGAATTTTATACATTCGGATCTGGCCCTTTGTGAGCAACTTCGGTTCAGACCCTTACAGTAGGAATTACTTAGTCGGACCGAGCGCGGATCGAGATTTAGTTTTCGAGAGGGCTACGGAGTTTTTAGAGCTTAGCTAGAGGTTTTCTAAGCTTCCTCTATATTTAAATATATATAGAAAACCTATAGCTAGTCGAGGAAAACCTCGTAGCTTAAGAGAAAACCTCGAATAGTAATAAATACTAGGAATTTACTAGTAAAAATAAGAACTCGAGGTTTTTAAAAGAGCTACGAAGTTTTAAAGGCTTAGCTAGAGGTTTTCTTAGCTTCCTCTATATCTAATAGTATAGGGAAAACTTATAGCTAGTAAAGGAAAACCTCCTAGCTTAAGAGAAAACCTCGAATAGTAATAAATACTAGGAATTTACTAGTAAAAATAAGAACTCGAGGTTTTTAAAAGAGCTACGAAGTTTTAAAGGCTTAGCTAGAGGTTTTCTTAGCTTCCTCTATATCTAATAGTATAGGGAAAACTTATAGCTAGTTAAGGAAAACCTCCTAGCTTAAGAGAAAACCTTAAGTATCTATATATACTAGGATTTTACTAAAGGAAATAAGAAAAAAAGGTTTTTCGAGAGAGCTATAGAGTTTTTAGAGCTTAGCTAGAGGTTTTCCTAGCTTCTACTATATCTAAATATCTCTAGAAAACTTATAGCTAGTAAAGGAAAACCTCTTAGCCTACTAGAAAACCTTAAATATTTATAAATACTATAATTTTACTAGTATAATTAAGAGTTAGAGGTTTTCTTAAAAGCTATAAAGTTTTAATAGCTTAGCTAGAGGTTTTCCTAGCTTTTACTATATCTAAATATCTATAGAAAACTTATAGCTAGTCGAGGAAAACCTCCTAGCTAAAGAGAAAACCTCGAGTATCTATAATAGTAAGAAATTTACTAGTAAAATAAAGACTTAGAGGTTTTCTTAAGAGCTACGGAGTTTTTAGAGCTTAGCTAAGGGTTTTCCTAGCTTCTTCTATACCTAAATATATATAGAAAACCTATAGCTAGTCGAGGAAAACCTCCTAGCTTAAGAGAAAACCTCGAATATTTATAATACTAAGAAAAAGAAATAGAAAGATAGATTAATTAAATTAATAAATAAGTAAATAAAGAAACTAATTCTAATACTTATTTAGCCTTTCTAGGCCGTCCTCCTTTAATACCGCCTTTAATCTTCTTAGGTCGCCCTCCTTTATTTTTAGTTTCTATTATACTTTCTTCGTTATTTTCGATAGTATCTTCTATATTATTAGTATTTGTTTTATTACTACTATAACTATCTCTATTAGTATAAGATCTTTTACTTAAAGGTTTATTAATTTCTAAGTTTTTATAATTAGTAGTAACTAAAGTCTTATCTTCCTTATTAATATAATTAGGTATAAGAGCTATATTATTCTCCTTATTTATATAATTAGGTATAAAAGCTTTTGAACTACTAGGTATAGCTCTATTAGATCTAATATCTAAAGTATTTATATTATCTTCTAAATCTTTAAAAGAAAGGTTTAGTATAGAGGATTTATAAGAACTAGTACTAGAATTACTACTTAGATAAATAGGTTCTTTTCCTTTTCCTTTATAGTTTAAAGGTTCTTCTTCTACTATATCTATTCCGCTATTAATATTATCTATATAGTCTTTAATTAAAGTATCTTTCGAAGGACTAGAAATATTATTATTTAATATATTAAGACTTTTAGAAGTTAAAGTATTTATTTTCGTATTATCCTTAGTTATATCTCGATTATTAATACTAAATAGATTCTCTAAATTAAAAGAATTATTAGAGCTAGTACTTTTAGTACTCTTAGTATCTTTATTAGACTCTAAAATATTAGTTATAGTAAGAGTCTCTTTATTAGAATTATTACTAATATCTATACTACTCGAATCGATAGTAGATATAGTATTTAGCGAGCTATTACTTATAACTTCTAATTTATTCTTATAGCTTTTAATATTAGAAATATACTCTTTCTTATCTTCTATAATAGACTTTATTGTTTTATCTTCTAAAAGATTAAAGTAATTAAAGAATAGCTTCGAAAATTCTAGGCTTCTATTCGTAGTATCTCTTGTTTTATTATTAAAGTAATTAGACTCTCTAGCGTAGTTAAGATTAGCTATTTTAGTAGAATGTCCCGCTAGTATATCTTCTATATTATCTTGTTTATTAGCTAAGGAATTAACCGTTCTCTTATTAGATCTAGGACTTAAAAGTTCGGGCTTATTTATAAGTATACGCTCTTTAATTATATAGGTTATTAAATGTCTATAGTCTTTAATACTAATTCCTTTAGTAAAGTATTCTTTAGTTATCTCCTTTAAAGCTTTACTTAAAGTAGTACTAGAGATATTTTTATTATAAAGCTTAAAGAATAGCCGAGTCTCGATTACTTCTATTTTAAGATAATTTATTCTTAAGTACTCTATTAGCGGTATTACTAGAGTAATATAATAGACTATTATACGAGTAAGTCTAATAGGTAGAAATCTTATAGTACTAGTATCTAACGTAGTAGAATCTCTATTTTTATCTAAGTTACTAGTATTAAGACTTATTAAATTATTACTTCTATCTAAAAAAATATCTCTTAAAGTCCCTAGGGTTAGGGTTAGGGGTTTATTGTACTTGTTTATATAGGCTAGTCTACCTTTGCACCTAATCTAAACTAAAGCCCCATCTAAGCCCTTACTACCGGCTCTTTTAGCCGTCTTTAGAGGGGAGGAAACAGACCTACGCTCCTACGTAAAGCGCCTCGCGATATACGGCACCGTAGCTACTCCTAGCCTAACTACGTTTTACGGTGTCCTTTTAACTATCTCCCGAGTTAACTAAACCGCTAAAAAGAGAGACTACCGATAGGCTAATCCGCATCCTAACGTAAAATATCGCTCCGGTAATCGCTTACTATCTATCGTACCTTAGGTTTCTAAACCTCCTAGGTAACGGACGAGGTATACGTCTCCTTATCCGCCCGAAACTATAACCCCGTCTTGTTAAGGGGGAATATCCCACTTTAAGACCGTCCGGTAGAGCTCTATCCTCCCTCTGTCTAGTATATCTACTATTGGAGACATTCGATTCTAATCGAGCCGCTTATATACTAGTCTATAAGTACTTCCTAAACGGTTTAGGGAGAGCCGTCTTCCCTTTAGCTAGAATTCCTCCTCTAGCGATCGTCGTCGTCTACTCCTCTCCCCTACTACGCCGTCGCCTTCGTATTCCTCTAAGCCTCCTACTACTCTATAGAGGTACTAGTTTTCTTCCTCCCGCTCCCCGGCTTTAAGAGGAAGTAGCCGTAGATCTAGGGTATACGCCTTACATCTACCGCTAGGCCTTCCGGATAGAGTTAATCGTCCGGTGCGGAGCTAGTCCGGGCCTCGCTAGTCGCCTACGTCTCCTACGTCGTAGCGTAGCCTTTTAACGTCCTACCGATCGGACGCCTACTTTTGTTTGTTGTTTGTTTTGTTTGTTTGTTTGTTCCATTTACGTCCTTTCGGAGTCTAAGACTATGTAGGACGGCCTTACGCGTAAGGTAGTAGATCTATTTACAATCAAATTCTTTCAGTATTCTTTAACCTTAGGGGAAAACCCCGTGCCTAAGGTAGAATCTGCAAAGCAGAATCTACCGAAGGACTTTAAAAGCAGCGCAAAACAAAGGAAATCCAACGAGTGTCGTACAGCCGGGGCTGCAGAATTTTCGCGTGTCGTTGTCTGTAGCTAGGGCTGCAGAATTTTCGCGCCAAGCTTTTTGCAGAATTTTCAGCGGATCCTTCCGCTTCGCATGTACGCTACGAATTTAAAAAAGAGAGAGAGGAATGCTATACAAAATGCCGTACAAAAGCAGCTATCTAACTCGCTGCCTTCTCTTGTCCTTAATACGCCTTTATGGAACTATATGCCGCTTCTAAACGCATATAGCTACGCAGGTTAATCGCAGAGTTATAGATTCCACCAACTGTTCTAGCTCTTTAAAGTGCTTCGGTTCGGATTTCGAGGAGGTGCGCGTATAGGGCAGAGTAGACTGCTTCTTTTTCTTCTTCTTCTTCTTCTTGTTCGTAGCGTAGAGGGCTATTCGTTCGAATCGTACTGTTATTCTGTACTTGTATTTCGAGGCGGATTTCGAGAAGGATTTTAGGCGGATTCGAGAGGCGGATTTCGAGAAGGATTTCGGGCGGATTCGAGAGGTTTTCGAGGAGGTTTCTTCCAGACTGTCTTAGTTTCCCTTCCGAGGAAGGTACTTACAACGGCTACTGCGTAAAGGTGCAGTCTGTTCGGCCGTCACTTTAAAGAGTTAGAACAACGGTGGAATCTACAACTCTACGATTAACCTACATAGCTATATACGTTTGGAAGCGGCATACAGTTCCACAAAGGCATATTAAGGACAAGAGAAGACAGCAAGTTAGACAGCTGCTTTTTGCGCCTTTGCGCTACATCGCCTTACGCTGTATCTCTTTCGAATTCGCAGCGTACGTACGTGCGAAGCGGAAGGATCCGCTGAAAATTCTGCAAAAAGCTTGGCGCGAAAATTCTACAGCCTTGGGCCGTAGTAACACTCGTTTGATTTCCTTTGTCTCGCATTTGTTTAAAGTCCTTTAGCATTGCCTTAGGCACGGGGTTTCCCCTAAGGTTAAAGAATACCGAAGAATTTGATTGTAAATAGATCTACTGCCTTGCCCTTAGGGCAAGGCCGTCCTACATAGTCTTGGACTCCGAAAGGACGTAAATGGAACAAACAAACAAACAAACAATACGCTAATGTCGTCCGAGCTATAGGATTAGCTATATTACTTTCTCGTTACTATGCCGCGAGCGACCTACGACGGTCTATATATTAAGGAGTATTCCTTACGTAGATCTCGGTATGCCGTAATTCCTATCTTCCGAAGCTAGGTTCGTATTTCTTTTCTAAGCCTACGCCCTTACCTTATAAAAGAAATCCGCCCTTACTAATAATAATTCTAGCGCTCCTTTTTCTATAAAGGCGAAACTCGTACTCGTACCTAGTTCCCCGTTCGACTCGCGTACGCTATTACCGTTTATAAGGCGTAGGGTATAATACTATCGAAGGCTGTCCTTAATATCTCTAATAGTCGTAAGAACGTACCGTTATTCTACGTCGCTATCTCGCGTAATAAGAAGCTAGATAATCTACTATTTAAGGATACCTTCGACTTAGAGCGGCTTACGGCCGGTAGTAGGATTGTCGCCGAGATGCGAGCGTACGACTAGAATAGGAGATTAGCGTAGCGAGTTACTATCGCGGATACCTACCGCTCGGATGTTTAGTATAGTTAGCCTTTAGGTAACAACAACGCGTTCCGTCCTCCTCGAGGGACCTTCTAATCTCTACTACTTTCTTTTCTTAAGCGACGCTTATACTTTATAAAAGAAATAGACGGAGACTAATGTAGCTAATATCGAGACTAAGACTAAGACTAAGACTAAGACTAAGACTAAGACTAGAAATACATATACGAGAGCGAAACTAGTATTTATTCGTACGTCTTATACCCCGAAGGGAAGCGTTTCTGTCGTTAATAATTAACGCGGTCTTATACGGTCACCCGCCCGCTAATTAGTAGGATCGGGCGCCGATGCCGCTAATGCTTCTACTAGTATCCGCCTATAGGTAAGTTCTTCTATAGGTAATTGCCGTAGGTTCTACTATACGCGCGCTAGTTAGTAATAGTTCTTTTATATAGTAATAGATAAATAAATTACTTACCCGGTCGCTAGTATAAAGTAACGGTCGGCCTCGCCGGCCCTCTCGTATAGCGCGTACGCCGGCACCCGCTAGACTCTAGTTTCCTAGCGGAGCCTAATATAGGTAGTACGGCGGCGCACCGCGTCGGTCGCCTAAGCCTAGCGGGCTAGCGTTACCGACTACTATACGCGCGAGTTAGCTTAGTTTCTTTTCTAAGTAGCATTTACTACTTTATAAGGGAAAGGAATATATACCTAAGTGTCCGCCTACTACGGGCGACGGTACGCGAAGGTACCGCTTCCGAGCGGACGGCTACGCGACCGAGGAGTAACGGGAGTACTAGTACTAGCGCCGGAGGGAGTCGCGGGCGCGGGCGAAGGAGAGGGGCTATATATAGGTTAGCATTTATTTCCTAAGTAGCGTATACCGCTTTATAAAGGAAATGCTTACCCGGGCGCTACGAACATGCCGTCGTCGTCGTCGTCGTCGTCGTTAAGGCTACGTAGTTAGTTAGTTACGGTTCTCTAATCTATAGCCGTTTATAATATATCTACTCTTAAAGTCTTATAGCTTATAAAGCTCTTAAAGTCTCGTAGACTAGTAAAGAGTTAAAGAGAAGGATGTTCTTACCCGGTAGGCCCGTCGTCGCCGTACTCGACCGGAGCTAGTAGAGCCGGAGTAGGGGCGGAAGAAGACTCGACCGGAGCTAGAGGAGCGGGCGCTAGGGCGGTATACGCTAGCGGAGCCGGAGGTAGTAGAGCTAGGGCCGGGGCAGCGATAGTAGTTAGGACCGGAGCGACGATTAGAGGAGCGGGAGCCGGAGGAGGGGGAGGGAGGTAGTACCGTAGCGCGGTACGACAGGCGCGGCTATTAGATATTAGTTTTGTTTCTTTTATAAGCTATAGTAGCGGTTTAGAAAACAAAGGACTAATAACTTATAGAGCAGTAAATACGGTAGCGCCGCGTCTTATCCTCTCTTCTATATAAAGGTTAGTCTCGGTATACTATAATAAGGGTCGCTAGATTAAATTACTTACGCTCGCGGCGACGGTAACGCTAAACGGCGTCGCTCTTATAGAAGGTATTCTACTATAGTTAGCGCTACCTATACTACTACTCTACTACAATTACTTACGGCTCGCGATAGCGAAAAGCGGGAGGGAGGGCTACCTATAGTAGCGGCGGCGGAGTTAGAGGTAGTAGTAGTAGTTACTTATAGGATTAAAAACATTACAAGCTAGAGGAGAAGTTTAGATTTCTCGTTTACGTTTCTTCCTATTATTAACTTTCTCTATATTGTGCTCCCTTTTCTTTTATAACTAGCGCGCTTACTATAGAAAAGAAAGGCTACTACAATTAGAACAATAGTAAAGTGAATAAAGTCAAACGCCAAGCATCGTTACATCGACCCTAAACTTTCGGCCGGAGCCGGTGCTATGCCGAATGCGTCTTAGCCCTTCGGGCCAACTCTTTAAGCACCGCTCGGCAAAATAGGCTTTATCCCTTTGTTAGATCCGGCGAAGGTCGAACGCAGCTATAGAGACGGTTCAATCGCGGTACTTATTGCGAATTTTCTGGCTACTCGACATTATCTCGGCGACTTTGCTTCCGACAAAAGCCGTATCGACAAGACCTTCGGACTAATCCCTCTACTATTTTGCTAGTGACGTCGTTACTGGTCTCTCGCTCTTAAGCACGCTATAAAAAGCTCGGATATGCATGCTTTCCGGGCTTAATCCCTATCCCTCGGATAAGAGTACGGCCTAGGTCGATAGCCCTTAAGTGTTGTCTCCCGCATAAGACTGGTTTCTGTCGTGATGATACTGTTTCTTTCGAAGTCTATAGCTAACTTCCGCTGCGAGGAGCGTTACAAGTAGCCGGGATGTAACGCTAGTATAAGGACTACCGCGCACAGCATTAACAATGTATTAAAAAGATATACAAAGACTTCGTGCGATGCAATGGAGCCGTCCGGGCCTTAAGCATACTCGACTACTTGTACAATATTGCGAATAACGATGCACCTGCTGGCAGTCAGAAGCGAGATCAAGTATCTTCTCTATTCGAGCAGCCCGGAATCGGGTCCGACCTGCGACTTATAGCGTCGGTAGAGTGTAACTGCCGCACTAATGAACAGAGCAAAGACGAGAATCTGGAACACCAGACCTACGACCACCACTTTTGCGCCGATTTCTACCATAAGGCAGTTTGGGGTTGGGGTTGGGCGGTCTCCGCAAGCTGAAGCCGGCTTTCGGCACCGCTAATTGGTCCAGCGATCTGAAGCCGCCTTTCGCGACCGCTAATTCGTCCACTGGTCGCGGGGTCCACACCCTCACTTTTTCCTACACCGAGACGACGAGGACGCACCCGCATACCGCCCCACTCCTAGTGCAGCTTCGGTTCTTACTTAATTCCCTCCTGCGAGAGGCTGCCTTAAGCGATGCCTAGGCGAGCGGTTCACCGGTCTCCGCGGTCGCAAGCCGCCTTCGATGCCGCTACCTACGAACGTCGGTCGCAGACTTAGCAAGAGCTTCGCGCACGGCGACGACAGGATGCTCTCGCAGACACCCCACAACCGCAGGCACCGGTCGCAGCCGGACTATCTGTCGTCGCAGGACCATCCGTCGCAGCGAGCGCGGCGCAGCAGCAGCAGCACTGTCCGACCGAGCTCGCAGAAGACGCCCCGGAGACAGCTATCCTTAAGAGGAGCCCTCGGAAAATCGCTCCTAAACCTCCTTCGCACGCAGCGCTACCACATAGACTAGTCGACGAGTCCGACTGGAACACCCTCGTTGGAGGCATCGCAGCGACGGGTATCCGCGCTAACCAGCAGGCCATGCCCCTACCACCGGTCATCGACGAATCTAAAACAGCCCAGGAGCCCGACCCTCTACCACCGGTTATCGACAAATTCGAGTCACCAGTCATCGACGAGTTCGAGTCGGACCAGGAGCTTGGCCCTCTATCACCGGTTATCGACGAGTTCGAGTCGGACCAGGAGCTTGGCCCTCTATCACCGGTTATCGACGAATTCGAGACAAATTAGGACCTTAACCCTTCCGACCTCGACGACCAGTCGCTTACCGCTCGCGTAGAAGAAGACAAGGAAGAAGAGGAGCAAGAAGAGGATTACGTCGAGGACGACTTTTCGGATACACGTAGCGACCGGTCAGTTACTTTAGGTAGTAGCGCTACCGACGAGGACGAGAGGGCAGGGACAAGGCACACTATAACACCGGTCATCGACGAGCCCGAGATAGAGGCGCCCGTTCCTTAGGATCCTAACGACCGGTCGCTTGCCGATAGCGACGTAGGAGAAGAAGAAGAAGGAGACGTCGAGGACGATTCGTCGTCGCATGCTAGCAGCGACCGGTCGAGCGTACGAGGTAGCAGAGGGACAGATTAGGATAAGAGCGAAGAGGTAAGGAACACTACAACTCCCTATACTATTCGGACACTCCAAAGAGCCTTTCGCTGTAGCGGCTGCAAGTGTTCCCAGGCAATAGGAGATAGCGCCAGTCTAGAGAGGCAGGGGACCGGTCAAACGCTCCGCTAGTTCTGCCGTAACTAGAGCCTTAAGGTTACTAGAGAAAGCGATAAGGAGAGTCAAGACCGGTCCCCGGACAGAGACACAAACACAGAGGAACGACGTACGATTCCCGATATAATGCGACATATTGCAGAGCATAGAGTTCTCCCGGTCTACAGTTAAGACTAGATCCGCTGCATCGCATAGGAAAGACTCCTCGCTAGCAGTACCGGTGCACCGGACGATAACCGACCGGTCCTATTGCTCGAGCGGTCCTGTCTAACGCACTAGCAGCGGCCCTTTACGATAACGCGCCGGTAGGACATTAATGCCCTATTCCTACTACTAACCTCACTTGCAGCCTATCGGCATAGCATCTAGTTCTGTTACCAGCTACGGTTTACAAAGACTCTTTCTAGCAACTGGCACACACCGGTCAGCCGGTCGGGCATCCGCCTAACGACGTATAAGCACTTCCGGCTCGCCCGTAGCTTTGGTGCTACCGGCTTCGATACCTACATCTTCTTCCTAAACCTACCTTTGCTATCTATAAAGCGGCAACGAGTAGTCGACAAACAGCGCCGCTGCTACCTTAACCGGATCTAGCAAGCGCATTTTATTAACGAAATCTTTATACCTGCCCTCGAAGACACCTACCCGGACGACATTCTCTAGTACCATCCTCGCACTTTCGAACAGGCGTATAACCGGTCCTACGCTCGCCAGCGGCAGTCGATTTGGTCGACCAACTGGTCGTTTAGCGAGCTATTCTACGACCTTCTAAATATATGGCCGAGCGATTAGGCCCGGCGTCCTAGGGTACTACCGCTCGCACGTCTCTAGACCCGTATTTGTAAACGCCTAGCAGACGACGAAGAGGACTAGCAGGAAGCGGAACTGATTACAGTGCGCTACGGCTGTAAGCTCGAGCTCCGTAAGACGTCTGTCGCCAGCCTTCGGCAAGTGGTCGACCAGTCCCTTAAACGACAATTCGACGAGGAGTACATCGACTTCGACACCGCCTTCGTAGATCTTACGTTTAAGGACCTAGCCTACTAACCTACAAACCGGTCGAGGGTTCATTAAGAACCCCTCGTTCTGCTCCGCTGTACGAACTGCAACGAATACTAAGCCAGCCGGCTTAATATAAAGCCAGAGCTCTACTAGTAGAGTAGGACCTTTAATAGTACTACAGTTCGCGGCGAATTAAAGCGCGAATCACCTAAGCGTTTAGGCGGTGTCGCCTTTATGCAAGGGTACAACAACATTAAGGATCTCTTTGCACCGGTCGACCGGTCGACCGAACCTCTGTTCTCCCAGCCGGTGTATAGCAGCCTCGCCTTCTCGCAGAGTGTAGCCGATAAAGCCTAGGCGGTCTCCCGGCGAGGGTAGGCTGCTAAGGCTCTATAGCGCCGTCGTATCTTTGCAGCGTTCAAGCATGAAGTCCGGTTAGTCCACCGCTCGCTCCGGTCGTGCGAGGATAGTCTATACGGCTTCGGGGTCCGAGAGGAATATCGGATATCCTGGGACTTATTTTAGAAAGCACAAGTCCCTGCTGGTCTCGATTAACCGGCTCTTGTACAGCATACGAATAGACAGACACACTGGCCCTTCTTTGTGCTCGAGAGGCGCAATGTGCTCTGCTATATCCGGACCCAGATTAACCGCTAGCTGTATGCAATCTGTGTAGTCCTGTCTATACTCCCGCGGACCGGTTACTCTACCGGTAGCGACACTATCGATGTTTAACAGAGCCTAGCCTCGGCTTTCTTGACCGCCCTTCTCGACATCCTTGCGTTTACTACGAACAGCCGCAACATACGGCGTTACTATCGGCTAGAGAAAGACTAGTATAAGCAGTCTCGTGGAGTGCGTACGCCCCAAGATCGCCGTAGGCTAGCTCTCCTACAGACCCTTCGTCGCACTAACCTCTGCTAGCTCCCAAACGACATATTCGACTGGATTCAGCTACGGTTCCAATCAGGCGTTCTGTTACAGACGGCATATGCAAACGACTTCCTCTGGCAGAAACTCCGGTCGACCGGTCAGGGCCGTCTCTATATAGCCTTTAAGACCTAGGTACAGACGCTAATAAGTTAGTTGGCCGGACATATGCAGGCCGGCGACGCCGAACTCTACCGCGCTGCGTTAAACAGAACCCTAAGGGAACTCGCACGGCTATGTGTATTCCGCTACTGCAACTGTCTTCTCTCGACGCTATCTACACCGGTTAAACGGTTAGGGAAGATGCCCCGTTTGCCGTATATTAACGACCCCGACGAAGTATCTCTATAGGAACGTATAGGACTCGAAGGCCTTTCCTACGACCTTATCGATCGGGCGACCGGTCGAGATCCCTGGGTCTCCCCGATTAGAGACGGTGGTAGGCGGGCGACCGGTACTGGCGGCTTCTCTGCCTGGCCAAACACCTGGGAAACACGCATTTAGCTCCTCTTTAACTGGGACGATGGATTCCCTCGTACGTGGGATAACCGCCTATAGCGGGTATAGACTCGCTACTGCTACGATGCACTAAAGACTATCCCTGGCAATTCACCCTACACAGGCAGACCGGTTAGTCCGAGGATAGCGGAAAAGTGGAGGACGAACTTTGCGTTATACGCTACTAGATACCTCCGGGTCCTGCCCTTATACGAGAGCGGCAAGCTCTACCAGACTTGCCAACTACCGGCGTTTACTCAACCCCTAGCCCCAGCCCGACCTCGCCCGAGTTCAGACAACGATTCACCACCTCTAAGGACCCGTCGACCGGTCGTATACGAGATATTAATCAGGTGGATTGCAGCTTTTCCGTCTAACCTAGAACAAGCCTACGAAGAGGGGAAGACCCCGAAATAGGAAGCCCTCCGTACATAGCGAAAAGACCCAAATCGAGATGAGCCACGTTACGACGGCTGGCACATCGCACGTCAGTACAGGGCCTATCTAGAGTACTTCTCTAGGGCGAATCTAGACCTCGGTAGTCCGGTTAACGAAGCAGCACGTGCAATGGCACAGGGCACTGAGGGTAGCGAAGGAGGCAGTTCTGACGAGGCAGACGAGTGAAATTAACAGAACTCTTGAACTTTAGCTCCGCTAACGAAGTTGTCAGATAACGAGGTTGCTCCCTTAACCGGTCGACCGGTCCCGACTTCCGCGATTCCACTAACAAGCAGATAACATTGCTCGAAACGTTGCTCGACTGACCGGTCGACCGGCCTCGGGATACGCTAAGCTCAATCGGATGCTGCGCTAAGCTTGAAACGGGATATACTACCCCGCATGTTAGACTCCTTGGTCCGGTTCACTACAAAGGCCAAGCGCCGAATTCGGTAAGCACTTAAACCTTATTTTGCACTTCACTTCCTATTTCTTAGGGTTCTCTCTTAGGGTTACTACAATACATTTCATACAATTGTAAGAGTTTCCCTTTGCTATTGCGTCCTATGTTTACTTTTCCCTCTAAAGATCTCTCTCTATATTTTTATTTAACCTGGGGTGTTGCTTTGTTTCCTACAATATTATTGTTTACTTCTTTTTGATTTTTGTGATATCTCTGTCTATTTGGAGATATATATCATTTTCTATATTACCTAGTAGCAACTCCTCTCCCACTCCCTTCACCGCCCAGCTTCCGCTCCTAACCCTTGTTACCGGCTTATACCGCTAACATCATGACCAGTCGTCACCGGTCGGTCTCTATCACCGGTTACTAGGGCGCAGTCTCTGTGCCCTGGTTACTAGGCAGTTTGTTTGCATTTGGTTGCTGCGCTCTAGCGACCCCACTTGCAGCTTAGTTGCTGAGCTTCAAGTCACCCCACCTTGCTACGTCGCTTAGTAACCCCCTACCAAAATTCTGCTCTTCCGGTCGACTGCTCAAATTTTCAAATCTTTAGCTGAACATTAACACCAACATTACACACACAAACCACACGACCGGCCGCCACCCACACCGCTCCTACCAGCCGACTGCTCCAGCGCTCCAGCGCTATCGACCGCATTACCAGTCTGCGCTTGCAGACAGCCGCATTACCAGTCTGCGCTCGACCGGCCGTTATCAAGATTTCTTGAAAAAATTTCACCAACCGCTCCGCCAGTTACTAACCGCTCTGCCAGTTAACTACTAGCCGCTCACTCTCCTCGAACCGCTCCTACCGACCGACCGCTCGCATCTACCCACACCGCTCCCACTACTCCTCTACCGCTCTTACTAAACACTACTCGACCAGTCCGCACGTGACCGGTCACGTAAGAAAAAAACAACACATACGTCACCGCTTCACCAGTTACCGCTCGACTGGTTAGCATAGCTCCCAACCTTAGATAGCTGAAGAACCTAGAGGATGTCGACTACTACGACCTGTTGGGTATAGACCCCTATACCGGTCGCCTTACCCTAGCGGAGCTGCGGAGGCTCGCTCGCCAGACGACCGGTCTTATCCAGCGCCAAGGTGGCACTAGTCCGTACACCCTTATTCAGATCAATGCCTTGCGCGACTTCCTTAACCGGTCGACCGAACAACCGCAGTACAATGCTAACTACCAAGTCGCCAACCGGAGCACCGGTCTGACCAATCGCCAACTCCTCGACCGGTTCTACTACCGGTACACTGTGGCCCGTTAACCGGTCCTCTTGTCCTAGGATCCTCACAACAACAGGGTGCCAGAGACCCCTCGGACCGGTGCGGATAAGGACGGTCCTATCGTGCTAAGCAGTGATGAGGAGGACAGCAGCAGTGATGTAGAAATGGAGGAGACTGGACCGACCGGTCGCGCCCCTCCGACCGGTCGCGCCCCTCCAACCGGTCGCGCTCAACCCACCGGTCGCGCCGCTCCCTCTAGCTCCGCCCGTCCCACCGGTCGCCCTCCACCAACCCGTCCTTCCGGCCCCCCTCCATTAACCTGTCCTTTCGGTCGCACCCCTCCGCCCCCTCCTGCCGCACCAACCCGTCGCCCCGGCTTTAACGCGACCGGTTAGACCGACGCTCTACCACCCTACAGCCCTCCACCGCCAGCCTACACCGAGACCCGTCCCGCCGAGACCCGTCACACCGGCTCCCGTCGCCCCGAGACCAGTCCGATTCCTGGACCTCAGTTCGGCGGTAGGACCGGTGCCTCCAACCTGGCAGACTTAGACAATAAGGAGGAGGCCAACACGACCGCTCACGCCGGCCGCACCCCTAGCCGCCGCCGCCCGACCGGTCCAGAGTCGTCCACCAGTCGCCGTTAGGGTGTATTTGGTAGTAGCCCAGGCGGTACGACCGGTCTATTCGCTGTGTTAGATGATGAGGAGGAAGATAAGACGACCGCTCGCACTAACGCCACCCCCTCTCGCCGCCGCCTAACCGGTCGCAACAACCTCAACAACTGCCCGACCGGTACTCCTAGCAACGCCACCCGTCTACGGCCTAATATCCCTATGCCTGCCTCCTTCCTTACCGGTTTGGGCGCCGGTCTAGGCAGTCCCGCCACCGGTACTACCACTTAGCCGACTCCCGCCACCGGTACTACCGCTTAACCTACTCCCGCCACCGGTCGTCCCACTGCCTAGGTCATGCCTTCTCCTATCCGTCCCACCGGTCGCACCGCCTAGTCCGCCCCTCCTCAGACCGCTCCTACCAGTCCCGCTTATCCTGCTCCCACCTTAACCGGTCCCGCTGCCCACAACCCCTTCAACACACTAACCGCACCGACCGCTCCTCCCGCTCCGACCGGTAGCACTAACCTATTCGCCGCTCTACCTACCCCTCCAGCCGCGACCGGTCCTCTCGCACCCGCCGGTCTTCTAGCCCTACCTGCCACCCTACCGACTGGTCCCCGCTAGTACACCGGTCCTACCAATTAGTCCCTCTAGCGGCTGCAGATCCTTGCCGGCAGCTCAGCCGGTAACCGGATCGCCATTGGACTAGTCCTACGGGTCGTCGGAGGCGTCCCGACCGGTCCACCGCTCCTTGTGGTTACTGCTGGCTTGGACTCCCAGGGCAGACTTAACTACCGCGTCCTTAGCGTCGACGTCAACAGTCGACCAGTGCCCGGTAGTGCCGGTCGTAGCAATTCGCTCGGTTGGCCCGGTCTCTAGACCCGTGGACTAGTCTTGCTTAGCTGGTTTACCGGTGCCACCTAACAGGAGATTCGTAACTTTGTGGGACAGTTCGATTCGCTCGGACCGACTAGTCGCCTTCCCCTTGCCGACCGCTCCCCTAGCTACGATCGCACCGGACATAGCGGTTCCTCTTACACCGGTCAGGGCAAGGGTCGCAAGGACCGCAACAACCGGTCTCGCTCTCCCTCCTCCGGTCCTCCTAAGCTCGGTCGTAGTCGCTCTCCCCCAGCTAGTAGTTCCGGTATGGGTAGCGGAAACCGCCGCTCGACCGCTTACTAGGAGACCGGTTAAACCGGCATGTTTCTTTTGGTGTTTGGGGGTTTTGGTTCAAGAGATACCTAGGGCAATTAGGGCGTTTAGGTCGGTAGGACTGGTCGATTTAACCGGTCTCGCAAAATAGTTTAGTAGTTTGTGCACCTGATAGAAATAAATCAAAAGTGCAGACGACCGCTTCTATGTGCTTCTATTTTATGTTCCTCCTCTCCTTTTGCTCGCACCGGTCGACCGGTTAGACAGACGACCGCTTCTATGTGCTTCTATTTTATAGGACTTAAGCTGCTATATGCTTGACTTAGTTATGTTGCATCTGACGCCAATCTTAAGCTGGCGAAGATATTAGATGGTTAGGCCACATTCCTAGACAAATCTGTCTATATTAGAGAGCGACAGTTTAAAGGCGTTTATACCGTAGAGGATAGGTGTAGCTTCCGCTTAGATGAATTTGGGTATAGGATAGGATTAGTCTCTCTGTATACGAACCGACGCTACAGCTGCCGCCGCCAACGACACCGGCACACCGCCGCTAGCATCCTTCAGCGCCGTATAGTTCGAGATTGGTAGGTCCGGTAACCGATCGACTAGTTGGTTAGCCTATCGAACCAAGTCTGTTACCGCTCGAGCTAGTATCCGTCGTCGAGCTCGCGATCAATCTACTAGCAGCGCCCTAGGAAGCACGGTTGTCTATAGTGTCGTAAGGAGCCGTAGGATGCACAGTCGTCTATAGTGTTGTAAGGAGCCGTAGGCTTAGACGAGGAGAAGAAGAAAGAAGAGAGGGACAACCTTAAGAACAGACGCTAGGCATTTAATGTTAAGTCGGCGCCAGAGGCTAGGAGGCCAGAACAGCATAACAGCGACGACACCGCTATCGCCGCTGCGAACGACAGTAGCACCAAATACCGCTGCTAAAGCTGGAACTTGTCGTTCGGTAGCACCGGTCACCGGTTCATCGCTCTGTTTCCTTCTTTAGTTTAGCCTGCTTGTTGCTGTCTAAATTTCACTTTAACTAACGCCCACAGCTTCTTACGACGCCTAGGAGAGCCTTGTCGAGCCCGGTAGCACTAGTAACACAGACGCTAAGCTCCGAAGCCGGTGCGAACTTTCAAGTTCAGTTTGGTAGCAGGATAAGCACAAGGAAGAGCAGTTAAAGCTAGAGCAGGAGAAGAAGGGAAGATAAAGCAAAGGTAAGGAACAAGCAGCGAGGAGCCGGCAGGACCGGCCGCCGGTCGACCGGTCTGTTTCCCTCTATCTCTTAGTTGTCCTGACCTCGAAGATAGTCCAGTTAAAGCCCGGAATAGCTGCATCAGCTCGTTACATACTATGCAACGAGCATGCACCTTGCCGCGACGTATCGCTTTAGCCTAGAGAAAGTCCACACAGTGCTTGCAGTAGATGTAAGAGCAAGGGAAGATAAAGCAAAGGTAAGGAACAAGCAGTAAGGAGCCGGTAGGACCGGCCGCCGGTCGACCGGTCTGTTTCCCTCTATCTCTTAGTTATCCTGACCTCGAAGATAGTCTAGTTAAAGCCCGGAATGGCTGCATTAGCTCGTTACATACTATGCAACGAGCATACACCTTGCCGCGACGCATCGCTTTAGCCTGGAGAAAGTCCACATAGTGCTTGCAGTAGATGTAAGAGCAAGGGAAGATAAAGCAAAGGTAAGGAACAAGCAGTAAGGAGCCGGCAGGACCGGCCGCCGGTCGACCGGTCTGTTTCCCTCTATCTCTTAGTTGTCCTGACCTCGAAGATAGTCCAGTTGAAGCCCGGAATGGCTGCATCAGCTCGTCACACACCATACAACGAGCATGCACCTTGCCGCGACGCATCGCTTTAGCCTAGAGAAAGTCCACACAGTGCTTGCAGTAGATGTAAGAGCAAGGGAAGATAAAGCAAAGGTAAGGAACAAGCAGTGAGGAGCCGGCAGGACCGGCCGCCGGTCGACCGGTCTGTCTCCCTCTATCTCTTAGTTGTCCTGACCTCGAAGATAGTCTAGTTAAAGCCCGGAATGGCTGTATTAGCTCGTTACACACCATGCAACGAGCATGCACCTTGCCGCGACGCATCGCTTTAGCCTAGAGAAAGTCTACACAGGGCGCAAGCTGCGGATTCTCTTGTACGTAGTAGCAGGTAAAGGGTTAATAAGATACAAGTAATAGGGAGCGGCAAGACCGGCCACCGGTCGACCGGTCTCGCTCCCTCCGCTTCTAGGCCGTTTCTATTACATCGTCCGTCTCAACTTAAGGATAGTGTTTTTTAGATCGTTTTTGTCTTTCTCGGTGAGATCAATTGGACTTCGAGTATTAGGTGCATCGCCGCCGGCGTCGTCTTTATAATCAGAGTCTGATGCAATACTGTTAGCCGTTCGTTCTCGAGGTGGCTATTAGTAGCTCCTCGAGACTTCCTAGGGGTTGAACGGCTGTAGAAAGCGGCGCCTGCTTTTGGCCGGGGCTTATAGGATAGTAATCCTCGATTGCGGGCGACACGATCTGTGGTGCGATTAAGCGACTAGCGGGTTGCTCGATGATGTCGTTGTTACTAGCATAAGGCCGTCCCTGCTCTATATCCGAGACTCGTTTGTGCAAAGCAAGAGTGAGGTAAGACCGCTGATTAGTGTCTTCCAATTAGAACGATAGCTGCTTCTAAGCTTCGGCAGTGTGCTGTAGGTAAGAAGAAAAGTCGTAAAGGCTTGTTGTTAAATAGGGTAATAATCTTGTTCATTTCATACGTCGGTCGCAGCGGTCGACCGGTCGACCGGTCTCCGCAGCCTCGGAAGTTTGTGCTTAAGACTTTAGCAGCTCTCCGAGATCTCCGGGAGATCGTGCAGCGAAGTAAGGTGATCGTGGTCTCGGTGCTGTAGGTAAGAAGAAAAGTCGTAAAGGCTTGTTGTTAAATAGGGTAATAATCTTGTTCGTTTCATGCGTCGGTCGCAGCGGTCGACCAGTCGACTAGTCTCCGCAGCCTCGGAAGTTTGTGCTTAAGACTTTAGCAGCTCTCCGAGATCTCCGGGAGATCGTGCAGCGAAGTAAGGTGATCGTGGTCTCGGTGCTGTAGGTAAGAAGAAAAGTCGTAAAGGCTTGCTTGTTGTTAAATAGGGTAATAATCTTGTTCATTTCATACGTCGGTAGCAGCGGTCGACCGGTCGACCGGTCCCCGCAGCCTCGGAAGTTTGTGCTTGAGACTTCAGCAGCTCTCCGAGATCTCCGGGAGATCGTGCAGCGAAGTAAGGTGATCGTGGTCTCGGTGCTGTAGGTAAGAAGAAAAGTCGTAAAGGCTTGTTGTTAAATAGGGTAATAATCTTGTTCGTTTCATGCGTCGGTCGCAGCGGTCGACCAGTCGACCGGTCTCCGCAGCCTCGGAAGTTTGTGCTTGAGACTTCAGCAGCTCTCCGAGATCTCCGGGAGATCGTGCAGCGAAGTAAGGTGATCGTGGTCTCGGTGCTGTAGGTAAGAAGAAAAGTCGTAAAGGCTTGTTGTTAAATAGGGTAATAATCTTGTTCGTTTCATACGTCGGTCGCAGCGGCCGACCGGTCGACCGGTCTCCGCAGCCTCGGAAGTTTGTGCTTGAGACTTCAGCAGCTCTCCGAGATCTCCGGGAGATCGTGCAGCGAAGTAAGGTGATCGTGGTCTCGGTGCTGTAGGTAAGAAGAAAAGTCGTAAAGGCTTGTTGTTAAATAGGGTAATAATCTTGTTCGTTTCATACGTCGGTCGCAGCGGTCGACCGGTCGACCGGTCGACGCAGCCTTTAGTGGCTCCCCGAGATTTCCTAGGGACTGAAGGGCTGTAGGAAGCGGCGCCTGCTTTGATGTGTGCCTCAACTGCTCTGGCGGTCTTGGCGGCGGACTTCTGAGCTTAGGACTTCAGTAGCTCCTCGAGACTTCCTAGGGACTGAAGGGCTGTAGGAAGCGGCGCCTGCTTTGATGTGTGCCTCAACTGCTCTGACGACGTATAGCCGATGAAAATCGACAACAGTCCTAGCACATCGACACTAGTCGGTTTGCCCGACCGAGAAATCGACAATAGTCCTACTTATAGCGTAGCTCGGGTCGACGAAGTCGACCCGAGCGGAGCTATAAGGCGATTTTTCGCGAAGCGACGAGTCGTTCGAGAGGGCTTCGGGGATTTTTCTATAAGCCCTTAAGGCTTATAGATTAAGGAAAAAATAAGAGACGTCGAAAAAGTACTCTCTTCGGGAAGCTAAAATTATTTTAAGATAATCGGTATTCTAGATATAATTTTCTAGAGCTTACTATAATTTAGAATCCTTAGCTAGTATTTTTATTAGAATTAGAATACTTAAAGAAAGAAGAGAAAAATAGAATAAGGGCTAGAAAAAAAGATTAGAGCTTAGAAAAATTAAGAGTAGATATCTACGTAAATAGCCTCTTTTAGGACTTTATAGTTAATATATACGCTTATTAGAATAAATAGTAGCCTTCTTAAATACTATATAGAGTTAAAAGGGCGTTAAAAGTATATAAACTACTTATATAATACTAAGAAAATATTAGAAGATCCCTAAGAGTAAGCTACTACTATTTTTATATTTACTATAAGAATTACTAGAGACTAGCGACTATTTTTCCTAGGCTATATAGATACTAAGAAGGGTTAGAAAAAGAGTAGATAGGTAATAGAAATTCTATAGAGCCTAGAAAAAATCGATCGGTAATATTAGAAGAGATTAGTATTAATAGATTTCTTTAGAGCTTAGGAGATTTACTAAGGACTAGCTACTATTTTTCTAAGATTATACTAATAGTAAGGAAGCTATAAAAAATAATAGTTAGGTAGTAGGAATTCTAAAAAGCCTATAAGAAATTAGTAAAAATTTTAGATAGGACCTAGATTTAAGCAAATTCTCTAGAGCTTATTAGATTTACTAAGGACTAGCTATTATTTTTCTAGGGCTATATAGATACTAAGGAAGCTAAAAAAAATAGTAGTTAGGGTATAGAAATTCTATCGAGCGTAAAATAAATTATCGAGTACTTCTTAGGGAGATAAGTTATAAGGAAATTATCTAGAGCCTATTAGATTTACTACGGACTAGTTATTATTTTTCTAGGGCTCTATAGATGCTAGGAAGGCTATAAAAAATAGCAGTTTAGTTATAAAAATTCTATAAAGCTTAAAAGAAAGGGTCGAGGAATTCTTAGTAAGATAAGTTATAGTTAAATTATCTAGAGCTTATTAGATTAACTATAGACTAGCTACTATTTGTTTAAGGCTATATAGATACTAAGAAAGCTATAGAAAATAATAGCCGGGTAATAGAAATTCTATAGAGCTTAAAAGAAATCGTTAAAGAATTATTAGGGAGATAAGTTATAAGTAAATTATCTAGAGCTTATTAGGTTTACTACGGCCTACTTACTATTTCTCTAGGGCTATATAGATATAAAGAAAGCTATAGAAAATAGTAGCCGGGTAATAGAAACTCTATAGTGCCTAAAATAAATCGGCGAGAAATTCGGATATAGTCTAGAGTTAAGGAAATTCTTTATAGCTTATTAGATTTACTAAGGACTAGTTATTATTTTTCTAGGGCTATATTAATGCTAAGTAAGCTATTAAAAATAGTAGTTAGGGAATAGAACTTCTATAGAGCGCAAAAAAAAATATTAAGTAACTCTTAGTAAGATAAGTTATAAGTAAATTATCTAGAGCTTATTAGACTTACTATAGACTAGTTACTATTTTTAAGAGGCTATATAGATACTAAGAAAGCTATAAAAAATAATCGCTAGGTAGTAGATACTCTATAGCGCCTAGAATAAATCGGTAAGTAGGTCTTAGGGTAGGTTAAGTAAAAGAAATTCTTTAAGGCTTTTATAATTTACTAGGGACTAGCTATTATTTTTATAGGGCTATATAGATACCCTATACCCTAATAGAAATAGTAATTAGGTACTAGAAATTATATATATTCTAAAATAAATTAGAGAGGAATCCGGATCTAGGGTAGTACTAAGTAATTCTTTAGAGCTAGATAGATTTACTATATAGGTAGTTAGGTTTTTATACGACTATATAGCTAGCCTATAATATATAAAAAATAGTAGTTAGGTCGTAGAAATTCTATAGAGCTTAAAACAAAGTATTAAGAGATTTAGAGAGGGGTAAGTTATAAATAAATTATCTAGAGCTTATTAGATCTACTAAGGACTAGCTACTATTTTTCTAGCGTATCTAAGTACTATTAAATCCTTAAAAAGGTAGGATAAGTCTAGACAAATTATAGCTAGCTTAAGGTTAATTACTCTAGTTCTAAGAATCTATATTATATATTCTCTTAAGCTATAGAGTTCCTAGTATTTATTATAAGGACATACTACTAAGAAAGCGTAAGGAAAGATAGTACTACTAACGAAGAAGTAAGAAATATATAGATCTTCTATATAAATATACCCTAAGCCTCTAGCTTTCTAATAATCCTATATCTTTTTCGGCCGTCCCCTCTTATTAGTCTTAACCTTCTTAGGCCTACCTTTACCCTTTTTAGCTATCGGAGGATTAGAAGATCCCTTATTATTATCGTTACTACTACTTCTATTACTAAACGAGCGCTTAGATCCTTTAGATATAGAGCGGCTTATAGCTTTATTATCTTCTTTATCCTTAGAGTTACTACTCGAGTTCTTTTCGATATTAATAGTAGGAATATCTATATCTTCTATAGCCTTAGAGCTCGACTGTTTCTTAACTATAGGTTTAGAGCTAGTAGGTTTTAGCTTAGGTTTAATATTATTAGAGGATACGCTACTAGCGCTTTTATAAGAGCTACTATTACTATTACTACTTAAGATAATAGGAGCCTTTCCTTTATTACTATCTTTCTTTAGTACCGGATTACTTTCTACTTTAGTATTAATAGTCGTTATATAATCCTCGATAATAGTCTCTTTAGAAGGGCTAAAGACTTTATTATTAAGTAGACGAAGAGCTTTAGGAGTAAGTCGATTTTTCCGGGTATTTTCTTCGGTTAAAAGAGTCTTAGGACTACTAAATATATTCTTAAAAGTAAGAGATTTATTAGAATCCGAGCTAGGGTTACTTAGACTATCTTTAGAGGACTCGAGTACCTTAGGAATAGTAAGCGTTTTATTATCCGAATTATTACTTAGGTTAAGACTACTAGAGTCGATAGAAGATATCGAAGAAGAGGTAGTACTATCCTCTTTATTACTAGTCGTCTTATAGCTTTTTACTCGAGAGATATACTCTACTTTATCTTTTAAGATCTCTCTTATCGATTTATCCTCTAGTAAATTAAAGTAGTTAAAGTATAGCTTAGAGAAAGCTAGGCTTCGGTTCGTAGTATCTCTAGTCTTATTACTAAAGTAGTTTGTTTCTCTAGCGTAGTTTAGATTCGCTACTTTAGTAGAATGTCCCGCTAGTATATCCTCGATATTAGATTGTTCTCGATTACTTAATTTTATAGCCGTTTTATTCGATCGAGGGCTTAATAGCTCCGGCCTCTCTACTAGTATACGCTCTTTAATTATATAGGTTATTAAATGTCTATACTCTTTAATACCAATTCCTTTATTAAAGTACTTTTTAGTTATATCCTTTAGAGCTTTACTTAGAGTAAGGCTCGTAATATTCTTATTATAAAGCTTAAAGAAAAGCTTCGTCTCTAAGGCCGTAACGTCTAGATAGTTAATCCGTAGATACTCTACTAGCGGAATAATAAAAGTAATATAGTAGACTATTATCCTCGTTAGGCGTATAGGTAGAAACCGAATAGTATTAGTATTTAGGGTAGTAGAGTCCCGGTTCTTATCGAGGTTACTCGTATCTAAAGCTATTAAATTATTACTCTTATCGAGGAAGATATCTCGTAGGGATCCTAGACTAGTATTTCGAAACTTAAGTAGAATAACCGCTTTCCCTCTTAAGGGACTACTCGATAGTAAGTAGATATTTAGCGCTAAAGATACTAAGAAGTTATAGATCTTTTTAAAGTAGCTTAGAATACCGTCTTTAATATTCGCCTTACTACCTAGAGTAGGATCTAGTAAGAGGTCTTTATTTATAAACTTCTTAATAAGAATATCCTTATATTTTACTAGGTACTTAGAGCTCGTTAGATCCTCTAAAGGCGTATTATTATCTTTTCGATCGAGAACTTTACTTAGATCTAGGTCTATTATATTTTCCTCCTCCTTATTAAATAGTATAATATCCTTAAAGAATAGATCCTCTAGATCTTCTAAGGATTTTATAAATAAGGTCCGTAGCGTATTTATATTAATTTTAATATTATCTATAGCTAAAGTATCCGGATCTATATCGTCTATAGGCTTATAGCTACTAATCTTATTATAATTATAATACTTTAGCTTAATCCGAAGGCTATAGTACTCCGTAAAGTAGTTACTAGCATTTATAGTTAATCTAGACTCGATAAACTTTAAGGCGTTATCTACTTTAGTAGTAGTAGTACTTAGAAGTACTAAATACTTTAAAGTAAATAGGCGGCTAGAGTAGATTAACTTAGATAATAGAGATTGTACCGAAGTCGTCTTTCTAAATATAATAGTATTCTTATCTTCTAGAGCTAGGATCTTAGCCGGATCTAAGCTCGCTATAATTAAATAGGTTATTAAAGGATTATTAAAACTACTATTCTCGTAGAATACTATATCTATCCCTAGAGTAAGAAGATAATCTAGAGTCTCTAATAAAACTCTCTTTAGATCTTCTTTAGCTCTATTACTATCCTCTATTAAATACGTACTAATAGTAGATACTTTAAATAAAAGACTACTAAGAGAAGACTCTATAGTAGGCTTAGAGTAGTAGGCTTCCGGCTCTCGATATATAGTATAGAGATAGACGAAGAAGGTAGCGATAGGCTTAAGGTAAGACTTTCTCGTAGCTATATCTAGCTCTTTAAAGGCCTTTACTTCTAGATTATTATTTCCCGGATTATAGTTATTAAGAGCCTTTCTAGTATTTATAGAGAGATCTTCGATAGAACTAAAGGTCTCTAAGCCTAGATCTATAGTCGTATAATAGATAAAGGCTAGTAGCCTATTCTTAAGAAAGATATTAGGATCTATCGTATTTAGAAGTAGTTCTAGGTCCTTATCTTCTAAATATCGAAAGTAGTAGGTACTTCTATTAAAAAACTCCTCCTCTCTATTTATATTAGATTCCTTAGGCGCGTTAGAAAGCGTATCCTTCTTTATACTACTAAAGACGTCTTTATACGTATCTAGATTTAGATCCGTATTAGATATACTATTAGTATAAGTATTACTATTCTCTTTAATAAACTTAGGTATAAACCTATACTTTAGATTATCCTTAAATCCTTTAATAGATATAATAGGAACCTCTCTTAGAACGTTAGGGTTAAGAGTAGTCGTACTTTTATAGTTATGTTTTTTATTTAAATGTCTTCGTACTTCTTTAGCGCTCGGATTAAGATAGAGACAAAATCGGCATTTATACCCGTCTAGATTTAGCTCTAAGTTAGGATAGTAGTAGGTATTATAGCTTATATTACTAAGTAACTCCTTAGAATTCTTTTCCTCTTTAATAAGTATATCTTTACCCTCTATAAAGCTCTTAATTAAATCTAGAATAGAGGTAGAGTTATAGTATTCTCTAGTCTCCTTATTATTCTTATTCGAATGTCCCTATTATATATAGTTAGTAGGGTTTCTAATATACTCTCTAGACTAGACTTACCTTTAAATGTTTTACTATATTATTAATATCCTTAGTAAGAGTAGTAGAACATTCCGAGCAAATTAATAGCTTTAGATCCGGATTATAGTCTAGCGGTAACCCTTCTAAGGACTCTATACTACTAGGAGTAATAGCTTTAAAGGTCTCCTTAGTATAAGGCCTATTATCCTCTAGTAGTTTATTAAATTCTTCTATAGTAAGAGGTCTAATTCTATCTATATTCTTATAATAAATACTACTAGTAGTAGAAGACATCTAGTAGTAGTAAAGAGTATAAGAGGTAGTAGTAGCAAAGAGTATAAAAGGTAGTAGTAGAGTAGATAATATAAGAGAGTTAAGAAAAGGAAGAGAAGAGTAAGAAGAAAACTAAAGGTTTATATAGTCTACTCTATTTCTAGATATATAGTATAGCGGTTTTAAAGTATAAGATATAGCGGTTTCTAAGTATATATTATAGCGGTTCTAGGGTATAGAGTATAGAATATAGAGTATAGCGGTTTAGAGTATACTAGTATCTAGATATATACTATAGCAGCTTAGAACTATATACTATAGAGGTCTCTAAATATATAGTATATAGTATAGGCGCCTAGAAGTATAGAGTATTATATATTATATATAATAGATATATAATATAAAAGCCGAGAACCTAATAGATTAATACTTTAAGTATAGCTTATATATATAGTATACTTTAGCTAGTAGTTCTAGAGTATAGATAAAATATAGGGTATATACTATCTCTTATTCTACTTAGACTACTTAGAGCTACGATATAGAGATAAATTAATTAACTAAGGTAAATATAAAGCGTAATCTATATAATAAGAATATTAGTAAATAGAATAAAGATATAGAAGTAGATAGGGTAGAACCCGAATCCGCGTAGCGCTAACCCGGTTAATAGGTTTAATTAAGTCGCCATAAAGCGTAACCCGTTAAATAGGTAAAAGCGTTAGGGTTAATAGGTTTAATAAAATCGACGCGAAGCGTAACCCGTTAAATAGGTAAAAGTATAGGTTAGGGTTAAGACATATAAGTAGGGGAGGTCGAGTAGAGACGGTAGTAGAGTTTAGATAGGGTTAAAGTTGTAGGGTTAGGCGCGCGCGTAAGCGCGCGGCGGTGAGGGTTAGGGTGAGGGTTAGGGTTAGGGTTAGGGTGGGGTTAGGGTTAGGGTTAGGGTTAGGGTTAGGGTTAGGGTTAGGGTTAGGGTTAGGGTTAGGGTTAGGGTTAGGGTTAGGGTTAGGGTTAGGGTTAGGG